>NC_081829.1:10417144-10731789 GCF_030867095.1 Alligator mississippiensis
TCCAGGGCAAATATAAACTAATAATATTAGTAATTGTAGCCTGCATTGGTGGATTTTGGGTCTCTGGGTGATATCAAAGCTATAATTAACACCTTAAATTCAGACTCTTGATTGAGTATTTTAAACGGATTTCCTCCCTGTGTGTAATGAAGGGGAGAGGAAGTGAGGAATATAAGCTTGTCAGTTGCTCAATACTTCAGGACCAGAAGTCAAAGGGCATTGTCCTTAATAGAGCATGCAGCTAACATTGCTGAGTGATTTATTTGACTGCTGTATTCCATTAAAACAAAATAACCAATTCATATGAACCCCCCCATCAAATTCATTAAATGAGAGCAGAAATAACATGCATCTTTAAATGTGTTGAATTATAAAGACTTCCCCTTGCATAGATGAATATGTTAATTTCTGAATATCGTTCTATGACCTTTGAACATCAGATGGCTTTAAGTAAAGATTTCAATGTTAAACATGGTCTTGTGGCCATGTTTATTTGAACTATGCAGTCTTTCTTTATAAGAGAGAAGTTGTGGCCTTGTTTTTCCATTTAAAGGATTAGAGCTACAATATTAAATTTTCTTTTGGTCAGTGCACCCTAGGGTTGATATTTTTATATAAAATGTTTGTAAACAAGACTTAGAAGCAGTGAGCAAAATGAAACATACATAAATTAACTGTTCCAGTGCAGCATTTGCACAGATTTGGCACAATAGAAGCCTATTAGCAAGAACTTCAATAACATTGAAAATGGCCCTATTATCAGGATGTTTCTGTTAGCCAAAGTTGCATTGTATTGCCTCTCCTGTGGACAGGACACCATCTGTTCCCGGAAAATGTCTCATTCATCTAGGCTGTTCCTAATAGGAGACTCCTATTAAGTGATTTCAGCTGCCCTTCCATTTAATTCTCAGAACAACAGCTGGATTCTAAAATGTATTGAGGTAAAGCAGTTAAGAGGATTCTGCAGTTCACTCTATGCCTTCACAAAACTTAATATGTTCATTTTTTTTTCCAAGAGAGATTTTCTTGGGGAATCAGTGCTGAGATGGGTAGATATTGCTGCTTTGACATCTGTGTTCCTCTTCATAGGCATAAATAATGAAACATCTTCATAAAAATTAGATCCAAAGGACAAAAAGTGCGAGAGATTCTTCTGTAGGCATCACTTGTCTCCTCAGTTTAGGAGAATACAACAATCAAGAGCCCAACAACTAATTGGCTTAATAAGCGATTACTTTAAAAACCAGTCTTTGTTGTCAGTAATACTGAGACTATTGTCTTTCTTTCTCCAGATCCATGACTCCAGCACAAGCAGACCTGGAATTTCTTGAGAATGCAAAAAAGTTGTCAATGTATGGAGTTGATCTTCACCAAGCCAAGGTAAGAATTAACATTTATTTCTGTAGTGTTCTGTTTTCTTTATAGTGGGCGTCAGTTGGGCCATAATATTCTTGCTAAAAGATTTAGGCAGACAGCCAGCTAGCTGTCATTTATAGAAATGCAAATGAACGATAGATATTGCTTGTGTGCATGACTGCAAACATTGTAGAAGAAGCGATTCCTCCAGCTTTGCTTGTTATTTATATACTGTAGGAAGCTCATTACAAACCTATTGAAGTAGATGGGTCTTTGGTTTGAAGCACCTACTAAGATGTTATGATCCTGCAAAGTAAGGTATTCACAGAAGTCAGAGGCATGCAATATAAACCGTAAGAGATCAGAGAGCATTTTGAGAAAAGGAGGAGAATGTTAGGACAGATATGAAGAAAAAATGTTGGCCTTGGGCACATGGAAAGCTGGAGGTTGTTCTGACCATGAGGGTTGGAGACTAATTCAAGTGGGATTCAGGAAAACAAACAAACAAAAGTAATGTTTTAGAGGACAAATATTGTGTGATAAATTGTTGAGGCTTATAACTCCAACCCAGTTATATGTTTGAATCTTTATTTGCTTTCTTAGGATTTGGAGGGTGTAGACATCATTCTAGGAGTCTGTTCCAGTGGCCTTCTTGTCTACAAAGATAAACTGAGAATCAACCGCTTCCCTTGGCCCAAAGTTCTGAAGATTTCCTACAAACGCAGCAGCTTTTTTATTAAGATTCGGCCAGGGGAGGTATAGCTCGAGCTTTTTTTTTTCTTTCTTCCACTTGTTATATATAAGAACATGATTGAATTGGTTTTAGTTTTACCAAAAGAATAGAGAAGTATTGTGAGTAAAGCTAGTTCTGTTCCTCAGTGTATGATAGAACAATTATGGTTTTCATTTTAACTAGTATTTCTTAATTACTTTTTCAGCATAGTTATAGCTTGTCTATACTGTAAAACCAGTGGACCTGTTTAAGGCTATAAAATATTATTTGAATTTTAAATTGTATGGTATATAGTGCCACCTACTTGCAGAGTATGGTACGCTGGAGTTAACGTTTTCTAATCAGCACAGTTTGCCCAAACAAGCCAAGTACATGTTGGCTGAGGAATGGCTTTCCTATCTCATGATGATTTTCATGGTTTAAAAAAAAAAATGCTTTCCCAGTCAGAACCAGGATAAATCAAAGATCTATTGAATATTGTTCACAGAAAAAGGCACATCTCTTTCACAGACTCCAAAAATAGCTACTAGGCCAGCGTTTGGGGCTTTCGCCACCTGGGCTGTGGGAAAACTGAGGTTCAAGTCTGTGGTATGATACAGACAGCACATATACTTGAAGCTGAATTTCTAGTAGATAGTTTGTGAATATCCTAAATGCTGAGTTATTGGCTATTTGAGAATGGGGTGGAAAGTAGGGGGAAGGAAAATTCTCCCTCTCCTCCTCACTTTTTTCCATCCTGAGAAATCTTTTTTTTTTTTTTTTTTTTTTTTATGGAACAGTTTTGGTGGAACAGTTTTTATTTTTGGGGCGGGGTTTGTTGGGAAATTCCCAGTTAGCTCAGTGCTTATCAGATCCTTGTTGTTGGATCTGTAAATTAGATACTCATATGTTTCTATAATCCAAATAAAGCAAGACATTTTGATCTTTCTGATGTTATTTTGAAATGTAACTTCAAAGTGGCAAGGAATGGTTCTGCAGACAGACTAACTTTTTATCTTCACGAAAAGCAAGTTAGATGTGCATTTCACCAGACCTCAGATGACCATTGACCTTCAGAATATTGTACTGTTATAGACTAAAATAAGTAGGTAGCAACATTTTTGATGCTGGGCCAAGTTGTGCTCTTCTATGTGTGGGGTGGAGGGGTGTGGATCTCTTTCCTGAGTAGAAAGAGGAACATGGATCTCTGCAGCAGAGTTCCCCTTTCTTCCCTCCCTTATTCCTGCCTCTCATCAATACAGCATAGACAGAAAAGGAACAAGTCCATGATGGACAAAATGTTGGACAAAATCCCCTAGACATGATACCCATCATAAGCTATGCGTCATCTCTAGCCTTCTGTTATGAAAATCCTTCTTTAGAAGGGATCCTGGAGCTTTAATGCATAGGATGGGGGTAGTGTCACAGCTGCTGCAGAAGTCAACTCCATATAGATGGGTTTGTTCTCTTTTTGCAGGTTTTTTTTCATCGTAGGCTCCCAGAAATTGTTAATATAATTCCACATTTGGGATTAGAAGTATTTTATCCCCAGTTCCAAAAATGGTACTTTCTGCCATACCAGATGTGCGTGCTAGGATGTGTCATTTTGGGCACTGGGGATAAAATGTATCTGATTTCCAATGATTCAACTGCAGGGGTGAACTCAACACTGAGATCTGGTCCCTGATGCTAGGCTCCTCACCTCCAGCAACTTGAAAGGCACACCATGCAGCCCAGACTGGGAAAATCAGTTTCCCCATGCTGGCCTGGAATCTTGCTTTTTTAAGTTCCTGAGCAGCTGTGAGCCCAACATTGAGGAGAGGTTCCTAAGGGTGGGCTTCATGTGCCACAGGAGCTTAAAAGCAGGTGTGTAGCCCAGCTGCGTGTGCTGCCCTTTGAGCATGCTGCTGGCTCCCTGCAGCCTGCCGTATTCAAAGGATGTATATGCAGCTGGGCTGCACTTACCACTCCTGGATGCCTGCATGGCACATGTTCAAAATATAGCACAATACAGGCCAACCCCATGGAACACTCTTGTGGCTGGCTTAGCATTTTATGGTGTCTTAAATAGTTTGTATGTGTGGCCTGTTGCAATCTATTGTGTAATTAATGTGTTATTTGTATGATAAATATAACATCCACCAAAGGCCTTAGGATATTTACTGGGTTGGTGGATGGTTTCTGCCTAGGTGGTTTTATTTGGGTATGTTCCACACAGGTTCTATGCAGGTGATCTTCTCCATATATTAGCCATTGCTATAATTAAATATTCTGTTTTACTGTTTTCCATAGCAGGAACAATATGAAAGTACTATTGGGTTTAAACTGCCTAGTTACCGGGCAGCTAAGAAGCTGTGGAAAGTCTGTGTTGAGCATCACACATTTTTCAGGTATTCTTTCCTTAATCTGTATGTCTCCTTTTTATCAAATATGAGATCTTTTCTAAAGCAATACTGATTTTAAGTTTCTGTATCTGTAATTCCTTTGCAAGTGAATGCTGTGTGCGTCTCTCCTTCAGACAAGGTTCCTTGGGTGAATCTGATATCTTTTATTAGACCAACCCAAATAGTTGGAAAATAATTATTAAGCAAGCTTTCAGGTTCAAAAACCCCTGACCAAATTCTTAACTGGCATATTGATTATGTATTTTATTGGGTATTTTTCCACATCTTGTTTGATTCCTGTCCCTAAACATGGTTTCGTTCAAATAAAAGATTCTTCAGTAAAATAGAGACTAAAGTTGGGGAAAAAAACCCTGGAGGGAGTATAGGTCCATGCTTGTATTGAACACAGCAATTATTACAGCATCATTTTGAATGATTTTATATTAGTATGTGACCTTATGAACTGACACTTTCAATGGGGATTGACGTAACTGAGGAGTGAAAAATGAATAAAAGGTAATTAAATTAATAATAGCACTAACCTTCTTAACTGAAGACTTCATATTGAAAGTCTTAAGCATAGTGGTGCTATTGACTTTTATATTATGTTAATAGACCATGTAGAAAGGTGCATTGTTCTGCTCCCCAGATTTCTTTTTACTTCCACTTTATGTATTACGAGTTCCTTGAGTGTGAAGATACAAGATTAATGAATGTGTATGTCTTTTCAGGCTAACTTCTACTGAAGCCATTCCCAAAAGCAGGTTTCTGGCGCTGGGATCTAAATTCCGTTACAGTGGACGAACACAGGCCCAGACAAGACAGGCTAGCGCCTTGATTGATAGACCCGCACCACAGTTTGAACGAACAGCAAGCAAGCGGGCATCCAGAAGCCTTGATGGAGGTTAGTGACTAGTATATTTTTCCCCTTGTCACATTGCCATGAATGAAATCAATCTAGTAGGTTTCAGTAGAAAATCACTCTGTGAGGTGAGTATTTGTACCCATTTTGTCTAAGGAAGAGAAACTGATCTGAAGAATCTAAAACGGGGATATACTATGAAAAACGTTTCAGGAACTTTAATTCTAGTAAGGCACAGTGCATTTGCCTAATACGGGCAGTCCTGATTCAAAATTCACGGGTTGATAGAAATTTTGTTTTCATTCTGAAGTTTACAAAACTTAAACTAATTAATGTATTTGGCACTACTTGGAACTTACAAATGAGAGACACTAAAAAGAATCTTGTCAGTTTAAATTGCTGTTCAACACTGATGCTGTTCCTAAAATTTGAGGGAAGGTCTTTAAACAATCATTATGAAAATGTTTTGTAATATGCTGTAGCAGCACCCTTTTCCCCATCATTGTGTGTGTTTAAAAAATAACTTGGCTATGAGAATACCCAAAGATGCAAAAACTTCCTCAAAAACTGTTCCAGTTTGTCCCATTGGCACCCAAAGCCAAAAGGAAAACAACACATTTAGCCTTCTGACAACACATTTAGCCTTCTATGTAGCCTATACAAACCACTAGGACAAATCTTGCCTTGTGTTCCTGTTCTACATCTGGCATTCCAGTGGTGATAATTGATTTTGTGCTCCTGCTAAGTGTTTTGACACTTCTTCAGTAGCAGATGGAGCGACAATTCATTTGAAGTCTGTGGGCACTTGCTGTAGTGGAAGGCAAGTTATTCTTGAATGTCAGACCTTGAAAAATGTAAAACAGCTAAATACATCGCTTCTGTCCTATTGAAGTCTTCAGCCTTTTCCTGTGCACCATGTAGGTAGCTTGTTAACATATGCACAATTTCTTCAGCTAAACGTACGACCCAAAAAATTGAATTCAGACCTGTAGAGGAGGAGAAGCAGGAGGAGGTGGTGATGGTTGAGGTTCCAGAATCAAAACCTGTGGAACAATTCCAAGAAAAGCCAGGTATAGCTGTGGTGGCTATGACTCTGCAGTGCCTTTCCTATCCTTTCCCTACTGAGATGCCTTTACGTGCTTCTTCTTGACAGCCCTGAAACATTTGATGAACTCTTGCAGCTTTCCTTTTTTTCATTTCTTTGCAAGATGAGTTTTTACAGCTAGCCAGCAGACAGGCTAGGATAGGTATATGTCCTTAAGTGTTGAGAGGTGTTGCAGTAGAACTGTCTAATTACCCTTTGTTAGACAGAAATTTTACTTTGAGGGGAAGATCAATGTAATTGTTTCAAATATTTTTCTTTACATGCGTGTAGTTTTATAAATGCCATCTTTTTAGCTTGTTTTCACAGTGAAGTGAAGTTTGGATACTTATAAATTTGTGCATCTTGTAGTACTAATATGTGTGTTTACATCAGTGATTTTATTTGCTCCGCTTACTTTCATTAACAGGTAACTATTTATCTTGTAATGAATAGTTCTGGCATGTGCTAGCTGGAAAGAGTTATATGCCAATATCTCTGTTTGATTAGTACTATCCTGCTCTCCCATCCCAATTTACTTTAACCCCCTAATATTGCAGCCCTCACTTTTCTGATCAAAATTATATAGAATTGATTTATTAATACCTTTTCTAAACTGGGGAGCATGATACAGGCCAGACTTCCTCACCCTCTTCCACATGTTCTTTGTACCCAGCATTGCAAGCTCCTGAAGAATGGAATACCGATATAAATCACAAAGCATTGCAGATGACTAGCAGCTAAGACACCAGGACAACTATTGGTGCACAAGTCTGACTTCAGGGTTGTTGGTTGTAGCCATGTAGGTCTAAGGACATAAGCTGACAAGGTTTTTTGGGTAGACTTTGGTACCTTAGTCCTCTGAGCTGGCCCTGCCCTAGGTTAAAGCAGTAATTCTTGGTTCTTTCACCCTGTTTAATGTACCTTTCTGCCCAAGCCCTCTCATGAGGCTCTTTTACACCTTTTTGTTACCACTGAAATCCTGTGTAATGATACAGCATGCTGTTAGGACTGGTGTTAGGACTACTATGGTGTGTAAACACAATACAGAACTATATCAAATATGTAACATATAGCAGCTTAGGAGAGGCAATTGTAGTGTTGGCTGTTTTCAGATGTAGCCATTGGTGTCCTTCATTTTGTCATTAGTGACTGATGCATTTCCCTGCAGTCCTCCAGGTGGTATATTAATGTATGCAAAACTTTTTGTAGCCAAACATACATTTGAAATTTTTGAGATGAAACCCATTGCAGAAGAAGAGGAGGAAGAGAGATTGGAGGTGCTTAAATTTCCTGTTTCAGAAATAAAAATAATGGAACCATTCCAGAAACAGCCAGGTACAGCTGTGGTGGTTTCTTATACTAGTGTGGCTAACATTGCCTGCTGTGGTATTCAACATATTGGCACAGCTTTTGTTACGTATAAGCAGTGCTGTGAACTTCTGAAGCTTCATAGAAAATTGCTTGTGTTTTTGCAGTGGTATTAACTCCATTTAAATCAGAGTAAACTTTGCAAGTACCCTGGATTCTGTTTTGCCATATCAAGCACAGTTAGTGATTAGACCACTTTAATGAGGTAAAGATCCTCTATAAAAATAGGCAAAATATCTAACAGCAATGATTTAGCAGTTCTCTTTGTTACATGTACTGTCAGAACTAATAGCAGCCTTCACAAGGGTAGCACCTTCTTAAAATGCTCCACTGTTGTCCACTTTCAAAACAATAATTCCCAGGAAGCCTAATAGGAAGGTACATGTTTTTGAGTTATACTTTTAAGCCAGCGGTATTTGTCTCGCAGTACAGTTTGTGGAGGTAGATTGTGGCCTCTTTTTTCCAATCACACAATACTTGTTCATTGCAGATCCTGCTTCTTCTAAAGTCATATGCTCCTTCCAAGACAGTCCACTGCTTTAGATAAGACCAGTGGAGTTTTGATGACTTACTGGTAATAACAGAAGTTGGGAGGCTAAAATATTGGGGGAAAATAATTAAAATATCATGTTCTGGAATGTCAGAGAAAAGTACAAGCCCTATATTATACCAGAGACTGGTAACATTTTTTGGCAGGGGCCAGAGTAACCCAGCTGGGGTCTGAGGTGGGCAAGGACTAGGACCTTGCCATCTCAGGTATTTCTCTCTGCTGCCCAACTGCAAAAGCTCCCCCTCCACCAAATGCTGCCCAAGCCTTAGCTCCGTAGGTCAGATACAAAAGCTCTGTGGGCCAGATGCAACCCATGGACTGTAGGTTGCCAGTTCCCGTACTGTATTATACAATGTTCCAGTATTCCTGTTGCAGCATGGCAAGCTTAACTTCAGTCTTGTACTTGCAGACTGCTTAGCTCTGTGTCCCAGACAGATGATCCAAGGTTCTCTGTGTTATCAGAGCTGATCCTTCCCTTTTGTAAGGAAAACTTCTCTCTTCATCCATGAGCCAGTCTTTCTTTCCAAAGTAGCCATTTCCTCAACTCCTTTGGTAATCCAGCACACATGCTTCTGTAGTCCACAGTAGTAGTGTCATACATCTCAAATTTCACTTGCATGGTATTGGCCAAGCATAATGTTTCTTCACGCATTTCTTGTTGCATGGACCATGAGCATATTACCTCTCAGACACTTAAGTACACACAATTAATGGTACAAGTCACTGAACTGTTTTCTGTAGCTAACCACTCAAATAATTTGAGCACTGCTTTATCATCCTGGATGGATCTACACATGCATATTAAGGTGAAGCATTAAACTTTGGTACATATTGTGCCAGAGTTTATTGCTCCTGGTTACCACATTTGCACATGCACCTAGGACCACAGCACATTGAGCCGGACCAGAGCAGCTGCAGCTGGCAGGGGGCCCAGGGGTCAGCCTGCCATCCCAGGGCTGCTCTGACTTGGCTCTGTGTACTGCGGAGGGGTTGGCTGTGGCATGAGGGTGCTTCAGTGTGGGTCTAGATGGCAGGCAGCTCCCGCACTGAAGCACCGTTGTGCCCCAGCCAGCTGGGTCAGTCTCTACATGTGCATTGTTGCGCATGAAAAAACCCTTCAGCAGGATAGTACTGCAAAGTTCATTAGTTTTCTGTGGCTTAATAGAGCTGCACATGTAGACAGCGAGGCATTTATTTCGGAGCTAATTGGGCAACTTTGCAGTAAATGTCTTGTGTAGATGCCCCCCGTTTGTTTTGGATATAAAGGATTAATTTATCAATTTGAGGTATAGAAATCCATTTTAGATAGTGTAACCAATAAAATCAAGTGATTAAAGTAATCATTAATTTAGAAAGTAATTGGTATCTATACAACAGAATTAATCAGAACCTGTGATGTTCTCAAGTATCATAACTTTATGGACTGATATTTAAATCCATGAAGAGATATGGTTCTTGCAAGTTAACTCCTGGTACCCTTTTTTTCTTTTTCATGAATTTTTTTGTGGTGGCATTTTAATGTATGCCTAACTTTTTTAGCTGCAAGTGTTCTTGAAAGTATTGAGATAAGCCTCATAGAAGAAGAGGAGAAGGAAGAGGAGAAAATTTTGATGCACAAAGATCTAGAACCAGAACCTAAATTTTTGGAACCAGTCCAAAAGGAGCCAGGTACAGCTGTGATGGCTTCTCCCACCTGTGTGGTTAACATCATTTTAAGTGTGAATTTGCTGTCTGTCATTTGCCACAGACAGATTCTCCAGTGTTCATTATTACTTTTGTGGCAACAGCACTAAAAGAGGTTGTGCGCTATGGATGCCAGAATAGTCGAGCTCAATACAATGCACTGCTTTTTTGAAGTATGGGAGAAATGTTCTTAGAAAAGTGACCTAACTTGAGAACTTAAGCAGGAGTCTGAAAATTTTGGTAAGCCTTGGTAATTACGAGTTTGTGCTCTCGTGAATGTATGTTTAATTCCTGATGAGGGAGCTTGTTTTGCACACTTCTTGCATTTTTATGTTGATATAGTATGTACTTGACCAGGGCAAATACTATACTTCTGAACATTTTATTTTTTTTACATAAGAAAAAGCAATTAATACCTTTTGAGACAGAGGCAAAATGTGGGATTTGGGAGGAGTGAAAAAATATGGAATCTGATTGTTAAATCTGAACATTTTTCATGTCTTATGGGGTTGGATGGGCTGTCATAAAAATATTAGCTGGAATAAGTTCTCAGTGCCTTTTTTCCTACCTAAAGAAGTAGGGGTGCACCGATAGAGATTTTTTGGGCTGATATGGATGGCCAATTTTTAACGAGCCATATTGGCTGATGCTGATCTGATTGCTGCTATGCAGCCAGGCAGCATGGAGAGCAGCATCTGGCTGGTAAGTCTGTTGTGGGGGAAGGAGTGAGGGCGGGCTGCTGTGCACAGGGCGAGGGTGGGCTGCTGCTGCAGGCTGGGGCTGGGGGCAGCGCCAGGCTCTTCTCAGCTACCGGGGGGGGGGGTGACTGCAGCCACCCCAAAATTTGCCGTAGCCCCCCTCCCAGCACTGCCACCTCCTGCCTCAAGCCCAGTTCAACCTACCCACACTGGGAAGAGCCTGGCATTGCCCCAGCCTGCAATGGCAGCCCACCCTCACCCAGCGCACAGATCCGGGGGCGTACACCCTCCATGCCCTCCTGGGGTGTGCTCAGTGGAGGGAGCTGCCACCCCCTTCCCCTGGACAAGCCATTTGTGGCTCTCTTGCACCTAGCCCCACTCCCTCACTCACTGCTGGGGCCTTGATCTGCTGCCGCTTCCCTCACAACATAAGTACCAGTCAAACCCAGCTGCTCTCCATGCTGCCAGGTCTGTGCTCCTGGCTGCCTGCATGGGGTGCTGTGGCTGCACGCACGCGGCATTTATTGGCAACATTATCAACCACGTCAGCCAAAAAAAAGCCGATTGCCAATACTGTCAATTTTCCGTATATCAGTGCTGATCCGATATGGGATTAATGTATTGGTGCACCTCTGTAAAGAAGTGCTATATCTTCTCCATACATATGAGCTCATATAAATCTGAATTTATGCCAAATAGTGGAAATAGGTTTAATGGAATAGCCTGAAATATCACCATTTTGGAAAAATGAAATAATTTATTGCGGAGACGGACATAGCTTAGTGAATTGATCTCGTGTTGGTTTTGACACAAAGGGTCATTTTGTCCATCATCTCTCTATCAGGAGTTGTAGAAACTTGGAATCTCTGGTATCAGAAATTGTGTGAAGTGTATGGAAGCAGTGGATTCCTTGCTTAGCTGATGCTTTTATTGGAAATTTATCCTCGTTTGAAAGATGCTTTTCAAGAATGTTTTGTTTCTGCACCCTCCATTAGTTTGGAAAGTATGAGTATTTTTTCTTAACAGTGCATCTTGCTGTGCCAGGGGAAATCCATCTCAGACACAAAGTGGAAGTTTGCTTTGACAGCCACCTGGAAGCTATTGCTTGCCCATAAGTGTTTTGGGGAAATATCTGTTTGGTTTGAATTGGTAAAAAACAAAGTGCACAAATCTGCAGATAAGTCCTCCCCCGAATTTCTGTGGTCAAGAAACCCCAAGGTTCTACTTGGGGATATCCCAGTGAAGTTAATGAAGGCCAATAGTTACAAATTATTTGTATATGAATGGTTTCATAGTGATGAACTTCGTAGTGATGTGTGAAAGATCCAGAGCCTGACTGCACAGTGTTACAAATAGATTAGTTTTTCTGGTATGGCTTCTTTGCAGAGTGTGAGCTTACTTTTTCTTTCTGTAAAACATTCGTTTAAAAATAGGGAAAATAACCTCACTTTTCCTGCACTAAACTCACAAGCTGCTTTGCTTAATAATTTTTTTTTTTGAACTACACTGCTGTAATTTGGGAAGACTTTTTCATGGGGGTTTGGGAGACATTTTACATTCTGAACCTTGTCACAACTGTCGTTTTCTTCCCCACTTCAGCAGTAGCGGTGATTACACCTGACCGAAGCCCACGACCCACTTCTGCACCAGCCATTGCTCAGAGTCATGTAGCTGAACCAACCCCACCAGCTGCATCTGCCTTCAAGGAAATGGAGGTTGTTTCTAAAAAAGAGAAGGAAGCTGCAAAAACTGAAGTCAAACATGAAGAAATGCCATCTGACAAGGCCAAGATGGAGCCAGCTGAAGTGACCAAGGTGTGTTAATCCCAGATGTTAGCCATCTAGCACTTTTTTGAGATGACCATAAGTGTCTTTTGCTTCTTCTAGAACAGGGCCATCCAAATGCTTCCTGTCTCCACTCCTAGGGGCAGGGCAGGCTGCTCACGCTGTACACGCTGCAGAGGAGATCCAAACTGCCTGGGCTGTGTACACAGTGTGGGAAAGTGCTGGGAGGTGTCTGTGGTCCATGCCGGGGGGTGGGGAAGATTAGTGGTTTGTGGCCCATGCAGTGTGCGACCTGGGGATCTATGACCTGCTTGGTATGTGGGTGCCCCCCCTCCAGAAATTGGACATCCCTGATGCAAAATATTGTCTCCAAAATGGTCTCAAAGTGGTTATGCTACATTTTGAAGGGAATAAGCAGAATGTTTCCCCTTTTGTAGGCAATGAACTGGGAATGGGATCCCTATTAGCCAGTTAACTCTGGTTTTAAGAGAAATCCCTTCTTTGAATTTCAGGATATCCCAAAAATGGTAGAACATGTACTACAAAAACATCTCATAACACTAAAGAAGTAGGATGAGCTCCAGGACAAATTGTTATCTGGTGATCACCACAAAAATCACATATTTTACTGAGAACTTAGTTGCACAATTGAATAATATTTGCGGATGTTAAATTTAGGGATCATTTGTCACTAAACTATATCAGCTATATGCTGGTGTGACTATAGGAGCAGTTCTTCTGAAGTACACGATTTACATTAATATGAGAGAAGAATCTGTCCTAGAGTCTGCCAGTGTTTGTATTGTAAAGAGTTTTAATTGATTTGTTTCCCTTAGAGAACTGGTAATGCATTTGTGCCAAGTTTGCATATGGACTAAACTGTTCAAAACTGTTCAGACTTTGGATTTAATATGAAAATGGGACTTAAAAATAATTGGAAAAAGTGTAAATACCTGAGAGTATTATGTATAAATTTTCTGTACTTAAAAAAAAAAAAAAAAAGTTAAGGCATGGTCATGTATGACGAGTTACTGTTCTTTTTACAACATTCTGAATATTTTAAAATTTTATTTTGGATGAGGATTTGTATATGAAGTGGTAGAGTGATTTGTTCATTCTTGATCTATATCAAGTTTGCTTTCAGTCGCTCCAAATATTCAAGTGTTATTGAGTCATACTTTTTTTATATGATATTCCACTGTATGCAGAGGAAGTGTTGCATGGTGGATGCATGGAGCTGTCCTATGGAATGTATTTGTATGAAATAAGCACAAGAGGCAGAATGGAGAGAAACTGTCCAGTATCTTCCAGCATTATCCAGACAAACCAAGAAGCCTTAATTTTCAATCTTCAAGAAATAACTGCCATGATGATAAAAGTTGTTTTTTTTTTAGCTGGAGAAAATTGTGAGAATCAGGAGATTTAGGGCCAAATTCAGCACTCTATAGACTCATTAAGACAATAAGACATGGTCTGTTCTAGTACATTTCCTTCACTTTTACGTTCCCTCTGCCATTTGTTCATGTGTATAAAAGCACACAACATGAGGGAAACAGATCATTTAATTATCTAGTGCAGCAGTTCCCAAACTCTGACAGATTGCACACCACCAATTTAAAACCAGCAAATTTTTCAGTTCAACCTTAAGTACCAGCAGCAAATTTTTGTCATATAAGGTAATTATAATAAATCTATTAATGCATACCACTGACAGGTCATTTGCTTACCACTGGTGGTATGCATACCACAGATTGGGAACCGCTGATCTAGTGCCTCTAGTTGACTAACATAAGCCAACTTTGGTAACTCACACTTGAATTTAGGATAGCACTGACTATAAAATTGCCAGTTTGTGAACATCATTACAGAGCAGCCAAGAGCTTTAAGCAGCTTGAGCATACAGCAGGTATGACTATAAGCTTGCAGATAACTGAAATACTGCCTATCCAAAATTTCTAAAATGGCTTAGCCCCACAGAAGGGCTAAATACAGAATAACATCCATCCAGTCCCTGATTGAATCAGGCACTGATTCTTTTTCCCTACAGTAGTTAACAGTATTAGTTTTGAAAAGTGCATAGTATAAAACCCTCTGCATTGCAGAAGGTGCTGCAATTCAATCTATAGTTCAATTTTATATGGGTAACTCAAGTCACTCTATTTATCCTTGCACATGTCACCCTTTTTTGCCCGCTGGTGGCCAGTTGCTGAGGATTTTTCATTGCCTTAGTAGTCTGTCCCATTTAAGCATCCTTCCTTCATTGTGGGCAAGATTCCAACTTCAACTGGACCATTGAGATGGCCTTTCTAAATGTACTTCAGTGATAAGACCAGGTGCAGATGTTGAATAACTTGCTCTTTAGCTTGGCCATTGGATATAAGCATGTTACCGCAAAGGCTACGATTTTCTATGATGCCTAAAAGTTTTGGATACCCAGCTCCCATTAACTTTAAAAAACTTTAAAATTGACACTTTAAGCTGTGCAGCTATGAAGAACAAAAGGTTTGAAGTCATTCCGGTGCTGCCAAACCCTGTGTTGTTGGTAGAGCAGTTGGGTAATGCATATTATTAATATGTACATTCACAGCTTTAAGTAGCATACATTTAGTTTCCGTCTTTAAAAGATTCTGGGTCCATTAATATGAACATGTTCCTTTTAACAATGAGATCTCATGGTATCTCATTTGTAGAAACTTGGAGGACCCTAACACAAGAATAGTTTTAAAAACAAGATATCTGTCTTTGGTGGAAAAACCAAAGGCCCCCAGAGAACATTGAATCAAAGCATCAGTGTAAAAAAATGCTTTTCAGTGTTAGAAAGTGATCGTAGACTAACAGCCTGTGTTGGTGTCGCTTACATTGTCCCTTGCTAACACCATTCAGAAGACTGCATGTTGGTTACTGCATGTTCACACAACATTTCAAAACCAACTTAATTCAGCTGTGTTTTGAAACAAAGTTATCTTCAAAAAATCTATTAACAAGAAATGTTTTTACCACTTTGTCTTAAATGTAGGTGGGGAAAGCGCACATCGAGGTCACAGTACCTACCACAAATGGTGACCAACTCCAGGTTTGTGCTGATAATTACCAGTTAGGTTATTCATATTTTTTCTTTTTTTTTAAAGAAGCTTATAAAATGAAGGTTCAGCATAATTTAATGAACCAACATTTTTTGTTTTTATCACTGCAAAACAGCAGCCTGCAGAAAAAGAGGAAGAACTGATAAGAATGAGGAAGGTTAGCCATTTTATGCTTTCATCAAGCAGACTCACTATATCATTCATGCATATTTAACATGTTTAAAAAGACAGTGGTCCAATTTCTTCTTGTGCTTTGATTTTTTTTTTTTTTTTTTTTATTCCAAAGATATCTGATACTATTTGATTTCAAAATTATTCAGATGTTTTTCCCAATGCCAAACTGAGACATTTAAAGCTCTGTAAGTTGAAGAATTTCTTAAGGAAAAGTCACGCTGTTATAACTGTTATTTCACTTTTACGTATAAAAACAAATCTGGTAACTGGCCAAAGACGGTTTTAAAGTGTGCACCCTGGAAAATGCAGCAAGTTAAGAATGCATATTTTTGCAGATTGGTGGACAGGGGAACTATGTAAAAAGTTAAAGGTCAAGCCAATCTATTATTGTGTGCATTTTAATAAAATGCTTTTTTTTTAAGGCTTTGAAGCCCTAGAAAAAATAGACCTGCCACATCATTGAATATAGTGTTGTACTCTGAGGCACACTTGGTTATCAGGAAGATGAATAATCATTGGAAATCTTCCAAAAGAAAATGTTGGAATGTTTCTTTGTAGAGATCAAAATGACTGTGGTAGCAATGCAAATAAGCCAATGAAACTCTGGGAACTGTCTCTTTAAATGAAACTCATCTCATCCTTCCACTGTTCATGAATGAGGTCCTCAATTTCTTGATGGTGACTTACATCACATTTTTGTGGTTCCATGGCCCATCTCATACTGGCACAATGCTGCGCTCCAAACGTTTATTCAACTTTTTAATTTGCCAATTTGCGAATCCCGCAAGAACAGCATTTTAATTTTTTGTGCTTTTCTTTTTTTTTTGTTTTCCCCTTTCTTTCATTTTCACAGAAAAGATCAAAGAAACTAGATGGTGAAAACATTTATATCAGGCATAGCAATTTAATGTTGGAGGTTTGTATGAACTTGAAGCTTATTTCAGTTGCATTTGCCTGGATCTTCTGCATTCTTTGCTGAAACTCTTACTTCCTCCTCTGCTGCTGTATTTGTTTTTGCATGCTGTTGCATGAAGACCTCTTTAAACTATGCTTTTGCATGTCAACATGCCAATGTGCAGCCATTTTTCCTTCTGCCTATTTTGGTTTTCATTCTGTCATGCTTACCAAGAAATATATGATTGGGATAGTTCTGTGCTAAATCTGTTTCTAGATGTGCAATAGTTGTTCCCTTCAGTCCACAAATAGGCATCTCTCTGTAAGCACTCATATGCTTTGAACCATGCAGGATGCAAGGGCAGTTTTTTCCTAATTGGCTTGACTGGAATAGTGGCAGAGAAGGAAACTGAAACAAGGATGAAGCATAACTGAGAACATCAGAATGAGCTTGACAGAAGAGCTACAAGTTGTGTACTTTTTAGGGATTTTGCTGAGAAGTTCTCTCCAAATTAAATGCCACTGTAACCTGTGTGAGCAGAGACTCTGTGCTCTGCTCAAAGCATAACGATATTAGATGAGTCCTTTATCTGGTCTATTTAGGGAACTGCTAGGTGTAACCACTGTCATATTAGCTATAACTTTCCCTAAACACTTCCTTACTTCAGCAAGCCTTGAGGAACATGCAGTTTTCTTTCCTTTGAACAACCTAGTGATCAGTAGCAAGTTCCCTCACAGCTGATGGGACTACCACCTCCAACAAAGTATGCCCTTGAGTGGCGTGCAGGATCCTGTTGCTTAGCTATTTGTTGCTATGAATTCTAGAGGTAAAGGTTTCATACTGACAGGGTCTCAGGCTGGAACATGCCAATCATATATTTATTCATTTTGTTATGGAAGATGTTTTGTAGCTTCTGATACTGACTCTGTTCCTGTGTCGTGTGTTTCTTTCCAGAATTACAGCAGCAGCAGGGGCTTCTTCAGCATTATTGTTTGAAAATGAAATGTACTAACCCCCTTTTTTTTTCAGTCCTAATATAAAGCTTTGCAGCTTTTTTGTTTTTGACTGCTACCATTTTAAGCTTTTGGACATCAGTAAAATGATCTGTAACCTGTCAACAGGAGACCGTCAGAATGCTGTGAGGATTTCTCCAGGCAGTTTGTTCAGGGCACTCTTAAACAGATTGCTTTTTCTTATTAGAACACACCTCTTTCTCAAATGGCTTTTTTTTCTCCTGTTAATTTAAATCTTGGCTCTTACACACACTGCATTATTCTCAGTGCATTTTTTCTCCTCTCAGCCTCCTCAACCTATCATCATTTTTCCTGCCCTCAAAACAGTTCTGTTACAGGTGTTCACAAGCCCTCAGCTTAAAAAGGGCTAACCAGAGAGGGCTTGCTGCCTGCTTTATTTCTTCCTTTTCACTCAACGTATTTGGCAGATCAGATGAATTCCAGCACACCAGCTAACTGAGTGCAGGAGAATGTTTTAGAATTTGTCATATTTTATGGAAACCAGCTTTGGATCTTGAATGTCTGATTCATAAAGTTCTACAGAGCTGGAACAGGAAAAGTATGACATGTCAGTGAGGTTTATTCTTTAAGAGGCTTACAAGAGCAAACCAGACTTTTTCAGGATACATCTTACTAACTTTAGCTTCTACTTTAACGCTATCCTGCAGCCAGAATAAAGCATATGCCTGAAATTGGTAGGCTAGACAAGGAGTGATCTTTCTGCTCTTTGAACACAGAGTCTGTCATAGGGCTCCTCTGCACGTGCTGTGTGGTTCCCAGCTGCTAAGCTTACCATGGCATTTTCAACAAGCTTTTCCATGCTTTTTCTAACCAGCAGGCTTTCTCCACATGCTATCATCTGGGACCGAAGCCAAAACTATTGCTTCCCCATGGCTAGGCCAAAAGAGGAAGCTTATTAATGGAGCCCATGGGCTGTTTTATCTCTGAAGACAGTTTGTCTTGGGTAAGCTGCAGGGTCTCTGATTGTAGGCAGGCAGACCACAGGGGAGCTGCTTGAGGAGGACATTAATTTAAAGCAAGTCCATGCAATCTAGTCTTGCATTGAATAAATTAGGTGGGATAACCATAAAAAGTATAGAGAACATGTAATTAACAGTATAACATTTGCCAAGGACTCTTTTACTGATTTTCTTTAATAGGCAAGGCTTACTTCTTGTTGGCTCCATCCAGAACACATCTTTGTTTAGCTTAAGCCTACTTAACACAAAAGCTTTTGTTTTACACAGACTCTGTTTTGCTTGTAAGGAAAGGCAGCAGCAGCTTTTCTTTCTTTCTTTCTTTTTTCTTTAAAAAAAAAACTGAACAAAGCTGACTTGTCTTGAAGTTTGTGCATTCACGCTGTAAACTGGCATTGCCAAATAAAGACCTGGCATTTTTCATACCCTTATCTTTTAGCCTGGGTACACTGATTATTCTGGCAAGAAGTAGATGTCCAGTTCAGTTTTAGAAGTTTGTCTGTCTCACATTTTGTTTGTTCACCAGTGTGAAATCTCCTGTCTAGTTCCTGGAGGGAATATGATGAGGGGCAAGAAAGTAATGAGGTTGCTTTGTTACAAAGATTATTTTAAATAACATGGAAAGAGATAAAATTGGAAAACAAATCCTTTAAACATTAATGGCATTTATGACTATCCCTTGAATTTTCAGGGTTTAGGGAGGGGGAAACCACCCCTCCGAGAAACGCACTGTGTGAGGCATGAAATAAAATTGTCACGGTTTGTTTAGAGCGGTTGATACTTTTAGGGGGAAATATATGATGAAAACTCAGGTTATCTATCCTGGTGTAGCCAGAGGTGATTAATGACAATCACCTGTAGATGGGGCATCTGTCACCTGTTAATTAAAATTTGTCCCTCCTAATACAAGAATAGGAGAGAGAGAGAGAGAGGCTGTTTCCTTTGTCTGTTTACAGTGTGAGCACAATTAATGGAAGGCAGGAACAGCTCTGCTGAGCTCAGCTTGCTATCTTTCAGCCTAAGCAATTGTAGATGGACTTTCGTATGCTTGTCTTCATTTTCCTTTTCCTTCTAACCGTAGGATCTAGATAAACCTCAAGAAGACATAAAGAAACACCATGCCAGCATCAGTGAGTTAAAGAAGAACTTTATGGAGTCCGTCCCAGAGCCCCGGCCTAGTGAATGGGATAAGCGCCTGTCTACTCACTCCCCTTTCAGAGCACTTAACATCAATGGGCAGATCCCCACAGGAGTAGAAGGAGTGAGTACCTTGTGCAGTGTGGTATAGTTTGATGCTGTTTGTTTGTGTGCGTGTTGCTTCTTTTTAATGGTGTGGCAACAAAATAATATTAACTTAAAATTGGACTTAGATTTTGTGTTGTTTTAGATGTCTGTCTTGGTGTTTTTAAAGAACAAAGTTATTCCTGGGAATACTAATTTTGAACTTTATTACAATTTTCTGTGATACTGTGTAAAACAGTATTGAGAGGTCCCCACTTGGCTCTGTTTACCCTACTTTAATATTGCTCATATCCCTAACATCTGGGATGTTATTCCAGATCTTGTTTGGGGATCTGCCTTATTAACAGTACTAAGAGAATCTCATTCATGTTGGAAAATTTAAAAAATTGCTGTAGATAGTGTTCTTAAAATTAAGTTGCAATCTCCAGTGATAGGGAAAAACATTTGGATGGTGTCTGAGAGAACAAAAGGTCATACACATTAATTAGTTGGAGAGAAACCCCATTAAGAGGATGTTGCCTGAAATTGGGCCACAATCACCTAGCAGTCTGTGTGTACCCCTGTGTCTCTGGAGCCCTTTTAAGGTCAATAGGGACTCTTTATGGGCACAAGGGTATTTGCATGATTTTGGTCCCCACTTCACAAAAGAATTTTATTTTAGGAAACTGGCATTCATAGCTTTGGTAATCATGAACACTGAGAAACTTATTGGTTACTGTCATAAGAACTTTTTTATTTTTTAATACAAGCAAGTAGGACAAGAAATCAATCTGCTAACCTGTCTCTTCCTTAATGCTAGTCAATATTCCTGTTTAAGTACTGTTGCCATTACTTAATTGAAATTAAAGCTCCCAGAAGGCACTGCAGCAACTTCTTGAACAATAAATCTTGTCTCTATTATAGTCAGTGGCAAAACAACCATTGATTTTGGCCTAGATTTTACTTTCACAATTCCATTGGAGGGGTTTTTGTCTGACCTTTAAATCATGCAATCATATGTCTAATATTGTAACATTGAATCGTGTTGAGGGGCGCTGGAGGGGAAGAGAGGATTTCTTTTTTAAAGGATGTAAGAAGTTAGCAGCAACTTGATATATTAAAGTCAGCTTAAAGTTCAGCCAGGGTAGGAGCATGACAACTATGGATCTTATTTCCTGTCCAATATATTTAGTTGTAATATGAATTGATATACTTTCTGGAAGTCCCAGCTCATTTGTTAAATACATATTAGGCTATTTTACTAGAGCGTTTCTGAACCATGATATAAGCAATCTTTGTGCAGGTTGCTTGGCAGAGAATACTTCCCCAGATGAGGATATGGGATAGTGTGCTTGTAAATGCACAACTGCAGTGATTATGTTGCTAGCTCTCCTATGACATTGTATACAGTTTTGGTGCTAGTCCTGTGTGCCTCAGTTTGTTGCTCTGCATTTCTGGATGATCCATGACCTGTGACATGGTCCTTTTCAAAATGGCATTCATGCCAAGGTGGTTTAGGCTCAAATGTCTTTCTGAGGAACTTCCAGAAATGACTTCTCAGTGCTTGAGGAGGACAGAGGGACCTGCAAGAAGACACATGGCTAATGTTTTACTTAATCATTTTCAAATGTATAAGGAAGGTAAATGTCAATGTAAAATAATTCTCTGTCCTTCCAGTCACTGCATTAACTTTTTTTTTGCTCTAACAATAATGTTTTGTAAGAGGTTACCTTTCTACTATTTCTGTATGCTGCATTACCAAACAACTGAATGTTACACACTTTGTGTATGTCCAGGTCAAGAAAGTCACTGTCCTATCCTCTGAGAGAAAGGTTGGTGGGCTTGAGGTAAAGCTGCTGTTCTGATATGTGCTTCTGAAGCAGAATTTTGTTTTTGTAATGGCACTAAGCAAAAACCCAACAGCAGCTGCTAAGTAGCATTTTTCTTTTGGCCACATCAAGTAGTTTCACATCACACAGCCTCCAGACCTAACACCTAAAGGAGTTGCACTGCTGCAGCTTTTGCAGCTTTCAATTTGCTTATTTCAGTGCATGGCTGGTTGAAAAGCTGCATGAAGATGTAACCGTGTATTCGGAGAGAAAAACAATTATGAAAGTTTAACTGTACCCTGTTCTTTTTTATGTTGTCTTTCTTTCCGTTTTGTTTTTTGTTTTAATAATCATGTTACTCTTGCATCTTATTATTTTTCTTTTGCTGCCCAGTCTCCCAGCTACTTTCTCCCTGATACTCATCACTTAGGGGTGTGCAAAGAACCAGTCCCGAAATTCCAAACTGATCAAAGGAGGTTGGCTCAGTTGAGAGAGCTTAGGGCCAAATTTTTTCTTTCATAAATGTGCCTGGGTTGATCGTGCTTAGTAGTTGAAGGGATGGGAGAGAGTTTTTTAATGGAATGCAACATTTCCCCAAACTTTTTTTTTTTTTTAAATTTAAGTACTGAATCCTTTGCATGATACTGTGTGATGGTTTATTCATTATAGTTTTACATTCTTTAGACTGGAAACACAGATGCATTAATGTACAACAAGATTCAGGGAGTTTGGAATGTTACTGCTAAACTTGTGCATATTCCATGCTCTTGATTTTTAAGGCATATTGAACAGTTTTGCATTTCTAACAATATAATTTTTGGAAAAAAATGAAAATTTTGATACTATCTTCAGTACTTTCAAAATAGGATTTTATTATTTGCATTAACATCTGGGTGCCAAACCTATTGAACTAATGCCATTTTTCAGGCCAGTAATAGTATAGCAAATTGTAAAAAAAAAAACAAACAAACAAAAAAATGCAGAAAATTAAAAAAAACACACAAAAAATCCAACTTTTTATTGGACCATTTCTATTTATAAAGCAACAAGGAATTTTACTCTGTTCTTTCAATTGCGAGACACATTAGTGAGATCAACTTACTCTCTCCCAGGGAAACTGGGACAAGTTCAGATGTGCTCACAGGGGTTCATAAGTTCTACAGAGACGACCATATCAAACAGTGAACTTAAGAGTATTGCTAAAGTACTTCTGTCCTTTTTAAGCCACCAAAAGTTTTGTCCTCCAGCAGTTTAAATAACCTAATCTAAATTGGCACAGAGCCCCTGGAAGACCCATCCTAAAACTTTGCACATCCCCAAGTCCCATTTGGAGCACTTTCCATCTGTCATTTTTGTTCATCTCTGTCTTTCTTGATCTTCTGTCACGAAAGCAGACACAGGAACGTCCTCTGTTAGTACAGGATGAAGATAAAATAAAAAAGGAGAAACCTGCTGAGACAGCCTTGCCCCAGCGAGCAAGAGAAGAAACTCTTCCAAAGGTTTCTATTCCGATTCCTGAGGAGCAGAAATCACTCAAAAAGTGCCACCTGTACTCTAATATTTTTCCTTCTCTACGCATTCCTTTTATGATGTCCTTTTTTGTGGTCCTTGTACTGACGGTGTGGTGGCTGATCTTTCTGTGATTGGAAACAGGGTGCCTATTTGAAACATCAAGACCAAAGCTCTTGAATTCTTGGCTGTAGCTTCTACTGCATCTTCTGTGTTTTGCCCTCTGATCTCCATAGCTCCTTATGCCAGGGACATTCTGAAACTATTTTTTTAAATCATATTTCTCATTGCATAGCATATTGGTTGGCATACCAAAGGAGTGGCAATGGATTCTCCACCCCACTCCACTGTTCTGAACTTTCAACCTTTGCTGTCCATAAGAATTACTTTTTAAAAAGCATGTTACCTATTCAATACCTGTCAAAATCTTCAGCTCTTAAGCGTGTTTACTGATGATAGTTTTCTTGTTTTTATAGCCCCTTCAAATTTCATACATTGCAGTTTGTGGAAAGGTTTCACTGAAGATGACTCTTATTTTTAAAAACCAACACTTGCTTAAATTTGCATTGTTTGTGGGGGGAGAATTCAGTCTGATATTTATTGAAAAGCCTTAAGATTCCCAGCAATCCACAAAGTCTGATCTGTAATCACTCCTGTTCTAAGAGAATAAGATTGGCGTAGAGTTGCCTTTTTCTTTATTTAAAAAAGGCTTGATGTCAGTGGCCTTCTAAAGGATAATTCATGTTCCTAGGGACAGATTTCTTCACCTGTTCCCTTTATAGAAGATCCTTTCAAATCTTAATACTGTCTTACTGCAAACATCCCTGCATATCTTTCATAGCTGTATTCTCCTCTGAATGAAATTTTGTGTAATTTGTCACGGGGAAAAAAAAGTCACTGAAAGCAATATTTATTGTAAGCATAAATTAATCCATTTCCTGACTCTGATTACCTTGGTGCATACCCATATATATATCTATATTCTTTTAATTTGTGTTGAACTCACTGAAGTGTGTTTACTAATGATCATGAGAATGGATATAATGCCCCCTAAAGTATGTCTTCTTTTTGCATGTTGACTTGCTGCTATTAAGTTTATCTAAACATATAGGAGAGTACTATGCTCAGATCATAATTCTAGTGTTAAGCTGCTTATTTGGATTTCTTTAACAAAAGCTGTGCATGCTACTTATTTGTAAATTGGAGTGTAAATGTGTGGATGATGATTTTATGTATATTATCAAAATTTACACTTGACTATAGATAATCATCAGTTTCTTTTGAAAGCCAAGATTTGATGCTCAGCTGGGATGAGCAGATCTGGCTCACAAACCAGGCAAAAGATGGGACTTTTCATTTTAGCAGTTATTTTTTCATTATACAGTAAGCAGGACACAGAGTTAAGCCACCCCACTCTTTTCTAGTAGCAATTTGCATTCTGTTGCTTTCTCTAGAGGTGTTTGAGGTAGAGGTAGAAATAGTATAGCAGTGGACTGCCACCAATATCTGTCAGTGGTGGCATTCAAACTAAAAGCCCAGAAGAGAAAGGAATAGACATGGATAAAAAAGAACTAACTTCTTTGTATGCCTGTATGTGTACATGTGTGTATACTCCTTTATACGTCAATCTATGAACACATTGTTTTTAGAAGTTAATGTGTCCATATACATGTATGTGCATGCGGTGGGGAAAGGGAGGAGATGCATGCATAGTTAGCTTTAATTGTGCAAACACCTGATTTGGAAGAAAATAGTGAACCTTTAGAATTGCTCATCTGCATCTGCCTTTATTTTGAGTGTATGAATTCAGACCGTGTTTGGGAAGTCTTGGAAATTTAGCCAGAAATAATCTGGCTAGTACAGCACTAAATTCCTTTTGATCTCATGGAAACGTTCATTATTTAGGCCAGTACCTATTTGAATGCTTGTAATGTGTTCAGACCAGTGCACCAGTTTTGTGCCTTTTGAACTTTGCTTTATGTGTGGATACTAATTCTCATTGAAAACTCTTTGCATACTGTAATCTGACAAGCTGATATTTAAAACAAAGAAAGATTATATTCCAAACATATATATTGAACCCAAAATATATCCAATTTCCTTTTCCCACTATTTAAAGATATTGGGATTTAAAATAACATCAATATGCAAATGAAGACTTATTCACAGACTGAGGGGAAATACCTATATCATACCCCTGCTCCCCCCCCATTTGCTGTCAACATAGACAGCAAATGTTACCACTTTATAAACTGTGGACACAGTGGGTTTAAGGGAGTAAGGCTTGAACTGAAAATCAATGGAGAACCCTAATAGTGCTGAGCATTTAATTTAGGGCTGTCCCAAGGAAGTGGAAGGGGAGGGCACTAGGAAAGTGGGAAGTTGATGATCAGTGAGTCAAATGAAGAGCTGGACAGGGAAAATAGGGCTCTTGGGCTCTAGTCTACTTCCAAAAAAAAATAAATCCAGAAATGACAGGGATCTCTTAGGATGTAGTCATACAGGTCTCTCCAGATGTGTCCTTTCCTGTCCTTTTTTCTCAGAAGTGGACTGTTAGTGTGTCCCCAAGTAGGTTAGCTCTCTCTTCACCTTCCTTCTCACCCACTTGCCTGAAACAAATATTTACTGAAGCCTTTGGCCCGAGATGACCCATCTGTATACAGCTGTTGAATATGGGTAGATGCAACTCTCAAGATAAATGTAAAAACTGCTGAGAGAAAAGCATCTCATCATTAGCTGTATTTACATTGTCAGGAGGAACTGGGAAAGTGCATCCTTTGGAATTGTACATAGGGAAAGATTTGACAGTTGTATTCAGTACACCTGATCCTTTGGTGACAGAAGAAATAAATGCTTTTGGTTCTGGTCAGGTGAACAGATTGCTTTGGGAAATAAGACTGGTTTCCATCAGCAAAAGGCCTTTGAGCTACAGATTCTGAGAATACATCAAAAAAATGTTTGTGATCACATAAGTATTTCTCTAAAGAAACCTAACAAGCCATTCTTATCTGTAATGGGTTAGAAACCAGCTTTTCTACAGATTGTGAAGGTGGAGAAAACCTTTAATTAAATAGGCTTGCACCATTCAGACTAGCTTTTTCCCCTTGGCTTGCCAGTCCTCTTTGGTTCAAACACAGGGCATGGTCTTTGCATTAAAAACTTGGCGAGCCTGAAGTACAGGTTTCCCTCGCCAACTGCTGGGGTTAAGTTCCTGAAAGTTCCCGTGTTTGGCAAGACAAAAGGCTTATGGGGAAAAATGGTAGATGGCGGGCTGATGTGTGGCCACAGAATACCGTGGTTACTCAGATCTGTATACCGTGGTAGCCAAAATGGTATATAGCATATTAAGTGTGAATACTCAATACCGTGGTTGGCAAAACCGTGGTTGGTGAGGGAAACCTGTTCTGTTCCACAGATGTCCCTTTATGCTCATCTCCTGGAAGCCACCCTCTTTCTGGTCTATTTTCTTGCTGAATGGAGCTCAAGGAAGAACCTCTTCTGAAAGTTTTGCCTTCTCTGTGATGTCCTCCCACCCTTTTTTAGGAGCTTATAGAGCATTTGTCTAGTCAAAATTGCAGTGTACCTTTTGAAAATCTATCAATACATCTCGTTAGTCACCTTTGCCTCCCTGCACATCTTTGTATTTGCTTAGGGCTCGTTGAAAGGCACAACCACTTTTCTGGTATAAGGAGTAAAACTCTCACTTGTATGTATGTTCAGTATTTATTACAGTACATATGTAAATCATACACTTTGCTGGGTTGGCTGAGATCTACTACTCATTTCTATACTTCCCTTGATGTCACCTTTAGAGACAATATTGGAATAAAAAAGTATATATGAATATTACCTATTTATTTCTATAACATTTTCTATATGCTTATATGCATGTAATGTATATAGCACAAAATAACTTAAATTTTTTCTTCTTTTGAGTGTTTTGCTGGCAAAAGTACTTTAATTGTATTATTTACTAATTCCTGAATAGTGGTGTTCTTCAAAAATACAACAAGATTTGTTGTTACCGTTTGGATAGAAACATCGCTCGTGATGCCCTGTAGGGAAAGTACAAAAGAAGACTACGCTCACTGTAGCTGAATGTAAAGGCAGGGATTTCATGGTCTCCATGAACTGATGTTCATCAATGCCATCTTGCTCTGTTCTCGCTTCAGAGCCTAAAACAAAGTAGAGTGGGTACAAACAGACCCCATCTAGTGTACTGACTAACTTGCCATCACCATGCATTCATTAATTTATGGCAGTACTGATGTCTTTATCAGTAGAGAGCTTTGATTATATTTGGCCAAAGATCTGTGAGGTCTGTTGCAGTGATGGTGAATATTGAAATTAGTTTATGCATATTAGTATCGTAGCCAATGAAGTTAATCCGAGGCACGAATATTGCTAATTGAAAACTTTTCTGAAGGGAAGGTGAATATGTCAGCAGAATGTATACAACACAGGCTTATATGTTCAAAAGGCTGAATTTTTATACTTGATCTCTTACAGCTTAGGATCTCTCCATAACACCAAGATAACAATGACCGAGTGCTTTGTAAATACATAATGGTTAAATGGGATTAATTATTTTTAATACTCTTTCCATTGTTTTTCATTCTAACATATTTCAATTATTCCATGAAGATTTTCTGTTTAATTAAGATGATTGGCCTGCCCTGTGTGGTTATAAAAATAGAAATATACACTCTAATTAGAGATCAGAATAAGACTTTTTCTCTTCAGATCTTTGTTCCCTAATGTTCTTTTTTCACGAAATTCACATTTTAAGATAATTCTGTTAAATTAGCTGTGCATGTAATGCACTGGCTTAACTAGAAGTAACTTTCCACTTTTGTGAATTGTGATTCCCTTTGATTATGAAGTTAGTTTTGCTAATTTTCCTGATGGGATCAAATGCAAAAGAGTATCTGGGTCTTAAATTTCTGGAAGAAAATTAAGATTTTTGGACTTGAAGCAGCAAGATAAGTTTCTGCTTACGCTGGTTTTTTTTGTGGGGGGAGAGAAGGGGTCAGGGCTTAGGCAGCAACTGGGTGTCTTACTACCACTCTGAAACTTATTCAGAGAGGATGTTTATTCAGTTCAGGTTTTCTTGAAATTCAAATTAAATGAGGAGGAGGAGGTTAAAATAGATGAGCAGTAGTGCATGGGTTCATATGACCAGTATTAGAATGGATCAAAAACCCTGTGTTACTTTTTAAAATGTAGACACTTACATGAGGTCCATTAGCATAAGACAAATATCTGTTTTTATTTGGAAAACTAGTAAAAGTGAAGACGGGTATTCTTGTTGTCCGCTGCACGTTGTTTGGGTGCACCTTGTGGCTGTCAGCGGGAGAGTAACTGTAGTCTCATTGCACCGCATGCCCTGGCACATCAATTTTCTGCACTTTGAAGGACAGTAACTTAATTTATTAGTGATAGTTTCTTTATAAACTCAGCTCTTAACTAGTAGTATTGTCAAAATATAGTAAGATAATTTGAGGGTTATCTCTGCTATGTTCATTTGAAATATAGAAGTAATTATATATGGGACCAGTTGTGATGCAAATTCCTTGCTGCTTATTTCAACACTGAGCTTATGAAGAGATTAATGACAAATAGCAAGCCATTGTTCAAGATTAAAGGGCAAGTACAAAAGATTTTTGTTGTGTTTTGTTTTCCCTCTCCCACACACCCTGGCATCACTCTGTTGAAATGACTCACAGTTCTTGCAGAAACAAGGTCTGGGTTCATGCAGTCTGCATCACTAATCTTGCGGAGAAGGTTTTCGGTAGCGTGAAGTAGGTATCGGTTTCTGTAAGGGGTAGTCATTTTTCACTTTATGAACTATTCCGTTGGCATAATTGTTTTTTTCTGGCATACTTGGTGATGGATAATGAGTAGTCAAGTTCCTATTCCAATAGATAGGTAGGAGAAAATGCTTTTAGAAAAGTTCATTGACAGTAGGGCTGGGTAGCTTATTTAGAATTTAGTTATGCCTTTTCTTAGCATACTGGTGACCTGGTAGATCTAGACAGAGACATGTCCACTTATGCTGAGTATATAACTTATTTTACAGGGCTGTGGGAAAGATGGTGGCTCTTGGTGGTTCCTGACAGGCACTCGGCTTTGGTAAAGTGCTTCTGTGCCACTTAGTGTCTGTAATTTTATACCAGTGGTACATGGTATAGTTAAGTCAGTGCATGGGGACTAACTAAACTTAAAAGACTTTTTAAACTAAAACTTTCTCTTTGTGGAACACTTTTGTTTTCTATTTTTCCTTGGATTATTTGCTTTGTAAATATGTACATTTATCATCAATAAATGTTGTTGCAAACTAATCCCTCTTTCTATTATTCATTAATAAAACAGGAAGCATTTCTGTATTTTAACCTACTTGGACTAACATGCTCTGTTCCTCGACTGGTGAGCTCTCTGTGCCAACCCAGGTACCATAAGAACTATATCGTTTTGATTTGCAGTCTTGTATACTATGTGGGTTAGCCTGGCGTTAACAGCTACTTACTGCAGGTCTTGCTAGCATCACTCTGAAGAGCAGTTTTTACAAGGGAGCATTTTAGACTGTAAAAGAAGACTGTCAAAATAACCTGATCAGGGCTAAAGCCCACCTAGCCTAAAAACGGCTTTTAAAAGTCATTTGGCACCTTTTCAAATATACAGTAGGACATTTCTTCAAATTCATCTCTAACAGTAGCTGCTGCTTTGGCAACTGGGAAGGAATACTTTTCCTACCATTCCTTAAATCTGCACAGAACATTGCTGTATGTCAAAAATGTTTTTAGTGTCTGGTTTTAAATGACACTTGTTCTGTGGTGTCATTTATTGTGTGAATTCATTGCATGGTACCTGGAAATGTCTAACTTATTTAAAGAGCATCCATCCTACCATTTATTTTTTAAAGAGTTAAGTATCCATGTCCCTGACTAACCAGCTTCTCTGCCTTTTCTTCACCCCTAAACCTAATACCGTAAAGGTATCTGGCCTCATTTTAGCAGCGGGCTTGCTTTGAAGCTGACAAACTATATGTAACACTGGATTCTCTCAGTCATTCTTAAACCAGAGGACTAGATTTTCTTTATGCCTTGATTTAGCCGAGAGTCCTTTTTCTTTGATCTGGGTGGTGGTTCCAGTTTGGTTCCGTGTTGGTTGCATCATTTTGCAGAAAGTGAGCCTGGACTGTAATAGAGGTGCCCACTGCTGTCCCATGCCCTTGTATTCGGGCAGAGTTTTCTGCAGAGCCTCTTTCAAATCACTGAGTGCAAGGGTATTGCCTATGTGGAGTACCTTGCAAATTTAAAGCCTTAATGGTATGTGGTGATAAACAGGGAAATGCAGCAGCAAAAACCTCATGATCATCATGTGTCATTTTAAGATGTGACCATGTTTGTAGGCTGTTTACAGTTTCTGCTACAGAGCTGTTCCTGAATGTTTTCTAAGACAGTTGATTCTGGAAGGAAAAAAGGAGCAGATGTGCAACTTTGTTACTCCAGTAGCGCACACTTCTCACCTGCCCTACAAAAACAGAATTGGTTCCTGAAGACAGAGCCAGAAGGAGCCTTTGGGACAGCTGAATGATGGCTTGCGTAAAATATGTTAATAACATAGGTCTTCATTTTTTTTTGAAGTTGCTAAGCGACCAAAACTCCTACTGACTAAGATTTGAGGTAACCATTCTATGTCTTGCAGAACTTGGGTCCTTATTTGCATGGAAAACATATTTGAAATGCAGCATATCATTACTGGCATTACTACCGAGTAGAATTGTTTATCCGTGTATTGTCTGAAGTGATCAGCCCGGCCAGGCATCAGAGCTTTATGGTCAGCTCATCAGACTACACAGGTCTAGAGATAGTGGCCATGCATTTAAATGCTAGCATTGGTGGTTGTTGTTTTTTGTAAAGCCTTACTTTTTCAGTCTTGGGGAAATTGAAACTTATGAGGTATAAAACTGGTTGTAAATGAAGGATCTTTATTTTCTGCTTTTATAATACTTTTTGCTCGAGTACTTTGACAGCTTTGTTGAAATTGAGAACGTTCATCAGTTGATCTGTGGAATTCTTACTGGTGAGTGCAGTTCATTGCAAAACCCATGTCTTCTACTTATCAGCTCAGTGTGCATCTATAGGCATTTACGTTGATCCTGTTTGCTTATGCATACACTTATAATGGGGATAACCTAATAACAAAAGCCATTGTTCAATACCTGTGATGCTATGCTGAGCATAAATGATTGCAAATACTAGCCAATTAGAACCTGTAAAATGTCATTTGGTTCTTCTGTAGGGAATTTATTGAACACTTGTAGTAATTGGCAGGTTAACCAGTATTGTGTCAACCTTAAGTGTTCTGTCCTCAGTGCTTGTGCAGTGAGAACTGAACAAATGTGATCTATGGGGAGGGAGTTGGCAATGTGCAAAAACTGGCTGTGGAAATGTGTGTGGCGAAAGAGGAAGGATATAGAATAGAAAAACCAAGAGCTAAGCAAAAACAACTGGTTAAACATTGTGAGGCAAGAGCCAGGCTTTTTTTAGACATTTTGATTCAAAACAGTACTGCTAAAAATAGTGTTCTCCTAACCCACTAAAAATATCTCTGGTGTCTGGTATCGGCCAAACAATTAGCTTGTTATTAATTTATCCCCTATTTGAATTGCTGATTTTAGTGTCACTTCCTACACTGTAACTTTAAATTTGTCTGTCCTCAGCATTTTTCAAGATGAAGTACACAATTGGGATTTTTCAGGTTAATTTTTCAAATTGCATTCATTGTTCTAAAAGATGGGGCATCGCATTTTGTCCCGTGTTGTTTTTTTCTGCACTATGTATGGCTTATGCACCGTAGTCTGCTGCACATGTGATTAGCTTTTATTGCAGGTAACTGTTAGAATGAATAGCTTGTCTTTTGAAGAGTGCTGAGCACATTTATAGTTCCTCAGCAGTTCTAAAACTGGCTTTAGTAATCCTAAAAGTTAGGTGTGCCTTTGCATCGCCGAGTTCTGTTTTTTTTTAAAGCAATCATGATAAGATCAGATTTCATAGCATGTTCAAATTCTCTGTTTTAGCCTGTATGTTGGCTATATTTCCAAATGTAAGAAACGGCATAGGAGAACTTGCAGTAAACACGCTTTGTGTATATAGATGATTATATTTGTATGGGTAAAGTATCTTTTTAATTAGACTGTCTTGCTACTGAAGGACTAGGAAAAGCAAAGTACTCGGATCAACTGATCTTATCAGGATTTGATTCCATCTTTATAGTTTGCATGTTGCTGCTTATTGCAGCACTTTGCTTCCTTAAAATCCAAAATATCCGTGCTGTAGTTTTTATGTTGAGTGCTTATACCTGTATATTTTCAAAATGCAAATTGTTTAGTTGGAAAAATGTTTTTCTTTGCTTTTAAGGTAGTTGTATGTATTAAAATTAAAATTTCCAGGTTTTTTCTCTCTCCAGCAGAACTAGGTTTGCATAACTTTTCCTTTTTTTTCCTAGTCATCTAAGTAATGCCATGGTTTCATGTTTAATGGAAAGTGCTTAAGATGTGTAATTTGCTTAAAGTGCAGAGCTCCTGCTGCTCCCACTCAAGATCAGACACTCATTTTGCAAAGTCTAGTGTAGGTAATGAAGTGGTACTTGTCAGACCATGGTGTCCTAACCTAGCATTTAAAGTGGAAGTAACACATGGACGACAACCAATAACTTTTACTGCCCTTCCAAATGACAGATGGCAATATGATGTCTGTCATCAGGCAGTAATTCCAAATAGGCATTGCATATTTAAACATTTGTGTAGGAATGCATTACAAGTAGGGTATATTCTTTTTTTAGGTCAGAAATAATATTTAGTCTGTGCACGTAATCTTACCCGGTCATTCAACACTGTTAATCATTGTATCATTTTCGTTACCTTTTGAGTATGCTCCAAAATTAATATAAAAAAAATTGACAGGAAGTACAGTTGGCTGCAAATCTTAAAGAGTAGAAAATTGTAAATTTTCTTATGCAGAGAAAACTGTCCTCAGGTTGGGGTGAGACTAGACTATTAGTTGGTTCCTACTTAAGAACCATCATTTTTCATAGAATAGATTTGTGCTGCCTTAATCTCTAGAGATAATTCTGTTGGAGGTGTCACAGCCTACAGGGTGCATTTATCTGAACCGTATGAAGTCTGAATGTCATAGAATTCAAGCTTTAATTTCAGACAATGTATCATTTTTGTGATTGGCAAGATACACTTCTGAACATAGATTCATGTGATACTGTCTGCTGATCATAGTGGCACGTTGACCCTGAAGCTAGATGATAAGGCTTCAGGCATCAGAAAACTTTAAGGCAGTTGTTCATATCAAAAGTGCACAGGCTCACTTCTCCTATTTGTGTATACCAGGGGCGGGCGGTTATTTTGGGCAGAGGGCCGCTTACTGAGTTTTGACAAGCCATTGAGGGCTGCATGCTGGGCAGACCAGGGCAGATAAAAAATTTAGAAAATAAATATTTAGGAGCCCCACGGGCTGGATAGAATGGCCTGGCAGGCTGCATCCGGCCCCCGGGCCACATTTTGCCCGCCCCTGGTGTATACAGTTATGACAAACCTGTAATTGCCAATTAAATAAGGAGAAGAGCTAGCAGTGGTGCAATTGACTTTTCTGTCATTGGGGATTCTTCATACATCAGACAGTAGATTAGTGGTTACCAACTGGTCGATCGGGGAGCCTAATGCAGTCAATCTGAGGTTGGGGGGGGGGAGACTAAGCACATGCCACCCAGCACAGCAGGTCAGTCTGTGGGGGAAGGAAGGGGCAGGGGTCAGATCAAGGCCCCTGTGGTGAGGGAAAGTGCGGCAGAGGCAGGAGCAGGGGTAAGGCAAGTGGGGCCCCAGCCGGGTGGATGGTGGGAGGATTGAGCCTGGGCGGCTTGTCCAGGAGCGCGGGGGGCTCCCGCTGCTGTGCACATCCCAGTGGAGGCCTCAGGGGGCACATCCCCTCCCCCCCCAAATCTGTGCGCGGCGGAGGTAGCTGCCATTGCAGGCTGGGCTTTGTGCCCTAGGCCCCCTTGCAGCATGCCTGAGAGCAGTTCAATGCCACGTATGCCAGCTGCTGGGCGGGCAGGGGACAAGACTCAGCCCAGGACAGGATGCATGTGGTGTTGAGCTGCTTCTGGGCCAGCTGCAGCAGGGCTTGGGGTGCAAAGCCCAGCCCACAATGGCAGCTGCCTCTGCTGTGCATAGATTGGGGGGCACGTCATCCCCCCTCAAATGCGGGGCAGTGTAGGCAGCTACAGCAGTGGTGAGGGACGAGTGGGGCTGGGGCAGGGGCAGGACCTCCACAGCCAGGGTGGTGTGCAGGATGGAGCCGTGAGCAGCTTGTCCTGGGGTGCAGGGAGGGGGGGCACATAGCCCAGGACAGTGTGGGGGGTGTCTGCCCCTGGATCTGCACGCTGGCCGAGCTAACTGCTGCTGCAGTCTGGGGCCAGACTCTTCATGGCGGGGGTGTTGGGCCAGGCTGTGCTTTGTCTGGGTAGTGGCAACGCTGGGAATAGGGCTACAGGGGGGCTAAAGGCAGACGAAAATTTGCCAGTCCCCCCCCACCCCCCTCCCAGTGCAGCTGCCTCTCTCCCTGAGTGCAGTGTGGTCCAATCTCCCCCCCTCCTCCCCCCCCCCCCAAGAGCCTGGCGCAACCTTCCCCTCCCCCCACCCCTTCCCTCCCAAGGGCATGGGGGCCATGTGTCCAGGATATGTGCACATGGGAGGGCAGGCTGCGGCTGGGAGGCTGCGCTGGGCTCTTCCCAGCGAGGGGGTGGGCTGTGCTGCACTCGAGGCAGGTGGTGGCAGCACTAGGAGGGGGGTTGGGGGGCTACAGTGAATTCTTGGGTGCCTGCAGACATGTGGCCGCCCCCCCCCATCCCTGTTCCCAGCACCACTGCCTGGCCCAACACCCACACTGGGAAGAGCTGTCCCAGCCCACAGCAGCAGCCAGCATGCAAATCCAGGGGCACATGCCCCCCATACCCTCCTAGGCTGTGTGTCACCCTGCCATCCCACGCCCCACCCTGGCTGTGCAGGGCCTGCCCCGGCAGTGAGGGAGGGAGCAGGGCAGTAGCTGGGGGGAGTAGGGGACAAGCAGAGGCGGGGGGGGTATGTTACCCCCCAGGCCTCTGCTTGTCCCCCACTCCCCCCAGCCCCTGCTTCTGCCTGTGCCTTGCTCCCCCTCTCACCCCTGGGGTCTTGATCTGCACTCCCTCGGCCCTTTCCCCTCCCCCTGCCTCTTCCCCCACAGACTTACCTGATGGGAAAGCGCACCCCCAAATAGTTTTTTTTCCCTCCATCGTGATCTGCTCCCCCCTTTCCTCCCCACAGACTGACCTGTTTGGGGGGGGCAGGGGTGACACATGGTAGATCTTGAGTTGCTTTTTAATTCAGAAAGTGATCTACTTAAAGTTGGAGAACACTGCACTAGATGCAACACTAACTTTAGTAACTAGAGTAAAATTGTAGTTATTATGTCTGCTTATTTTCTTTTCTTTCTGCTAGCTTTCTGTTGTCACTAGTGGGAGAAATAGTGATTCTAGGATAGGATAAGATCATAGCTTGGTTTACAGCCCATAATTAAAGATGTAGCAGTCCTCTCTACAAAGCAAGTTTGACATGAGTATGTATATTGAGTGTTTTCGACTATACTCGCTGGGCATTTGAGGAAATAGGTGATTTTCGTTAAAGTTTTCTGTCTTTTACATGTTCTAACTCTTGTCTTCTCTTCTGTCATTGTTCCTTTTCTTCAAGTTCTGGCTTAGAGGGCTCCTCGAGATGTGAGAAGACCTAGTTGAGAACTTGCTAACGAGCTGAATGGAAGGCAGAATAGAACCGGCCTTAGTTAAATCCTCTGGCTTGACACAGCCTTCCAAAGTATCTCAGGTGTTTTGGAAATGCTTGCTTTTTTTCTAGGGAGGCCGGATTACCTGTCTTCTCAACAATGTACTGTCACACACACTAATTATATTGTGATTTCAAGAGGGTTGGTATTGTGAGGGGTTTTGTCCTCTTTTGCTTAAATATGGTATATGTGTTCCAGTGGTTTGGGATAAGCAGTATTGCAATATACAGTTGGTAAGCAATAAGGATTGCATATTCAACTGCAGTGTATTCAGAGCATGTTGATGTTCCAGCATAGAGCTGTGCTTCCCTACATGATTCTTCAGTGAAAGAGCAGTGTTTTAATTTCATGATCAATTGAATTGATTTGGTTTGCCTAAAGGAAATACTACAGCTTTCTTGTTGATTTAAGGCTGCATCGAACTTCCTGTGTGAGACAATGGCTTCTTTCAGTTTGACACAGCCTCTTGATAATTGGATTAGTTGACTTTAGGACTGACTTGTGGTTATTCTTGCAACAACATTGTCAATAGCGTCCTGACCTTTTCAGCTGTGTCTGTTAGCCTGGAGGTTGCAACACCAAACAACGTTCCAACAGTTATGGCTTTAAAGGTCCTGGAAAAAGAAAGAGCTCTTGTCAGCTGAACATAGGCTCTTTGTGTTCCCAGTGACAATAATTTTCTTTCAGTTACTCAAAGTGGTTTTGTACTCATTACCCCATAATGTAAGGGAAATGTACAGTAAAATAGATTAGGGAAAAAAGCGAGCATTGGAGTATAGTTTTGATGTGGGTCAAGGGTGTCTTTGTACATACAGCTTGCACAGAACTCTGCCTATGACATTGTTCCTTGGTTTTCTAATTAGGTGAAGGATATGTAGGTCGAACCAGACAGGTCAAATCGGAGCAGAGCGGTAACTGTTCAACGCTATTCTATAATAGATTGATCTGGAATGGTGTGTAGTGGGTTCCTTGGATGCAATGCATCTTGCACAGAGGTTTTCAGGCTCTTAAAAAAAATCCCAATCTAATTGTATTGCATGGATTGCCATGGACCTGCTACCGTATTGGAGACCAGTGTTGTATTTCTGTATGCTCCATGATGTTCCACGCTTCTTAACTGTTCTCTGCCCTTTTTTATGTATTCATTTCTTTTTAGAGTGTCAGTGACTTTCCTTCCCAAGAGGATGTGGATGAAATGACAGAGAGGAAAAGTACTAACCCTGACTTTGAATGGGAGGGCCCAGAGTGTTCAGTAGCCTTTAGTGGGAACCAAATACCAACTCCAGCAGAGACTTCACAAAGTCGTGACTTTGGCACTTCCTCTGTAAGCAGCGAGGAGGAGGGAGCTCCTGGCCTCCTTGAGAGCAAGGAGGAGCTAAGATGTGAAAAGGGGGTGTATGCAGGTGCAGAAAAGCAGGCTGATGACTTAGAGCAATCTGAGGTGGAGACCCCTGTAATCCCTGCTTCGCCTCCGCTGCAGCCCTTTGAGAGAGAGGAGGTGGCAGAGGATGTTGAAGAAAATGTTACGAGAGAGCCACTTAGAAAGCTAAACGGAGAGTGTCAGCACTCGTGTGTTAATAATGAGTTTCCTGCAGTCATTCGCTGTTTTCAGGTAGTAAGCTCAGACCCTCCCTTTTAACAAATTTCCCTTGTCTCTTTGGAGTGAAACCCCAAACACTGCAGCAAGCACCTACCAAAACCTCCAGGAAGAGGAATGGCTTCCTTGGTGTGAATGCAATCTCTAGACTAATCAGCTAGGTAACCTCTTGCAGTCTATGTGAATGAGGCCCCTTCAGTTTACTTTCAAATAAAATGAGATGCATCTTAATGCAAAATGGTCTTTGCCGTCTTCTGCTTGAAGTGCCGTGAGTTCCAAATAAGCTCCAAAGGCACAGCACATCTCACTTCCCACGGGACTAGATGGCTGCTTTGAGGTTTTATGTTTTATTGCAGAAAATAAGGAAACCATCTAAGAGATACTGAAGGGCAGAGACCTCATGTAGCACAGCAAATTGTAGCACTGATGAGTTTGTTCTTAGGCCCCTTCCCCTTTTACTCCCAAAGTGGGAGATGTTTTTGCCTGCTTCAGTGTTGCTGAATATTAATCATATTAAATACACAACCACTTAACCTGCTAACAATCAAGATGCTACTGTCATATTTTTGGAAAGAGGGCAGAATTGATTGATCTGGAAAAGCCTTGTGGGTCTTTACTAACTTTATCTCCTCTTTTAATTAATTACCAGGTGGTGGAACAACTGATTATATTTTCTTGTTTCTTTGTCAACATACAGTTTATTTTTTCTTTTAAAAACATGTCTGACATTGATTTAATAAAAGTCAGTGAACTACACATTGAGTAATTTAACAATGGAACTGGCTTTCCATTTGCATAAAGAATAAAGGTACTCTAAGCCATGATTAACTTTTTATTTGTCTATCCAAGTTGGTATTTAAGTAGAGCTGTTTAAGCGAGTTGTGGTTTGACTGGTAGTTGGTCGTGGGACTTCAGTCACTGGAAAGCCAGTCCATAAAGACAATATTTATGGTAGTCTGACAAACTGTTTAACACTTGATGACCTCCTTGGTCTAATTTCCGAGGTCAGCATGTTATTAGGGTCTGGGAAAATCTTGATGATTTCACTGTCTTACTTTAAAACTTGAACTGGATGGTTTCTGGATTTTTAATCCTATCAAACAGTAGAGGCCTAAACATTAAGATTTTTAGGCTGAGCCCAGTTTTCTGAGTCTATGATGCTTTTATCAGATCATTGTCAGACTGTTTGCCAGCAGCATCATCCATATGTAACCATACTAACTATTTTTTTTTTTTTAAACCTATTTCATAGCCACCCCTAGTGAAGACTCAAACAGTCACCATCTCTGATGTGTCCAATGCTGTGAAAAGTGAAATTCCAACAAAAGAAGTTCCCATTGTTCACACAGAGACCAAGACTATCACCTATGAGGCTGCTCAGGTAGAGATGTTTTGACTAATTCTGTGGACTTGCAGAAATGCAGCACTGTAGAAATCTGCAGGTGGATTAATCCTTAAAATATGTGCAGAGGTAATTTTCCGGAGTCAGGAGTTTGAGCATGTAGTTAAACTATATCATAGGACACGCGCACAAGGAATTGAAGATTTCCTGATCATCTAAGCATTGAAGGCTCAAATAACTTAAAGGATCTAGTATTACTGAACTCTTTTTAATTGTTTCAGTACATCTTCAAAATGAAATTGGTTCCCTACTGTTACTCTTTTTTCCCACCCTTTTCCCATAGGCATGCATTCAGCTGTTTGTATCTGTCTGATACCGGTAAAAACTGTTACATCTAGTTACACTTTAAAGTAGCCCCTTTTAATAAGACTCTTTAGCTGTCATTGAATTACCTGTAAGTTTTTTCAAAATCACTCTCTGTGTGAAGTTGTCTCTTTTTTAATACCAGCGAGTGGCAGTGCTTTGATGTAGACTGTTCAGAACAAACTGTATTAGGCCTTGTTCCTGTAAGTGATCTACTGTCTCCCTTGTCCTTCCTATTTGTTGCTTTTATCCACCAAAAGTCTCTTTCCTGTTTGTTTGGTCTTTAGAACTGTGTACAGGTGAAATACATTGCTCTTTTGTAACCTGTTTCCATCCTTTTCTTGTCTTGAGGATTTCCTAGTAGATTTGTAATCTCAGGCAACTGTTGAAACAAAGAGTGTGCTATGAAAATGCAAATTGTAGTCAGCATCTCCCAAGTACTTTGAAATAATACGTTAGAATGAGTTGTGCAATAGCTGCATAGATAAATGTGGTTCCATAGTTAAGATTAAAAATGTAGTCATCCATCTGAAACTGGCTTTCTCACCTGCCCCAATTTCAAGCCACCTAGTTTACTAGTATCCTAGTAGCTACGGTCAGGAGGGACCTGAACAGATCTTCTAGCCTGACCCCCTGCCACAGGCAGGCATGAATGCTGGGTTCACAAGACCCCAGACAGGTGATCATCCAATCTCCTCTTGAATTTGCCCAAGGTATGGGTGAGGACCACTTCCCTGGGAAGTTGGTTCCAGATTTTGGCCACCCTAACTGTAAAATATTGCCTCCTGATCTCTAACCTAAACCTGTTCTCCATCAGCTTATGACCATTGTTCCTTGTAACCCCAGGTGGTGCTGGGGAGAAAAGGGCTCTGCCTATTTGCTGTTGATCTACCCTGATGAGCTTGTAGGCAGCCACCAGGTCCCCCCTCAGCCTCCTCTTGCTGAGGCTGAACAGGTTCATGTCCCTCAGTCTCTCCTCGTAGGGCCTGTCCTGCTGCCCTCTCACCAAGCAGGTAGCCTTCCTCTGAACCCTCTCCAGGCTGGCCACATCCCTTTTGAAGTGCGGCGCCCAGTACTGGACGCAGTACTCCAACTGCGGCCTGACCGGAGTCGCATAGAGGGGGAGTATCACTTCTCTGGACTGGCTTGAGATGCATCTTTGGATGCATGACAAGGTATGGCTGGCCTTGCTGGCTGCAGTCTGGCATTGGCAGCTCATGTTCATCTTGGAGTCAGTAATGACTCCAAGATCCCATTCTGCCTCTGTGCTTTCAAGAAGGGAACTCCCCAGCCTGTATGTATGCTGTGGATTCCTTCTCCCAAGGTGCAGCACCCTACATTTGTCTACGTTGAACCCCATCCTATTCTCATCTGCTCACTTTTGTAGTCTGTCTAAATCTAGTTGCAGCCTCTCTTTCCCTTCAAGAGTGTCCACCTCGCCCCACATCTCAGTGTCATCAGCAAACTTGGACAGCGTGCTTTCCACCCCCTCGTCCAAGTCGCTGATGAAGTTGTTAAACAGTGCGGGCCCGAGGACCGAGCCCTGGGGTACCCCACTGCTCACATCTCGCCAGGTTGAATACAACCCATCCACCACTACTCTCTGGGTGTGCCCCATCAGCCAATTTTTTACCCATCCAACTGTGCAGGCATCAATGCCGCAGTCGCTTAATTTATTGATGAGGATGGGGTGAGAGACAGTGTCAAAGGCCTCCTAAAGTCTAGAAAGACTACGTCTACAGCAACACCATCATCCAAGGATTTAGTTACTTGGTCATAAAAGGCAATCAGGTTGGTCTGGCAGGACCTACCTTTATTGAACCCATGCTGATTGCCCCTGAGTGCAGGCCCCCCACAGATGTACTCCTTGATGATTCTCTCCAAGATCTTCCCGAGCACCGAGGTGAGGCTTACAGGCCTATAGTTACTTGGGTCCTCTGAAATCCTACAAATGTTATTTGATGTCAGAGTAGAATTTTTCAACTTTTTTTTAGCAAAGTTGGACAAGATTGCCTATAATTGCACAGTGCAAGATTCTCATGTGCATAATACAGAAACTTTTAGGAACTCTCAATATTTAGAGATAAAATAGACTAGAGGAATGAAATACTTCAGGCTTCCCAGCTCTGTTTGTCTCCATTCCCATTAGTCTCAAAAAATGAGAATTCTGAAGTAATTAATTTAGGTCAGGTGATACTTGCATGAGTTGATCTCTTGAGAAATAATTGGTTTGTAAAATTCCTTAAATTTCTGGAGAAGCTACTCCCACCTAGTGGTGATCCAAGGAGTTCATCCTACTGAGAATGATCATTGCAGTCCAATGGCCTCCTTTGTCCATTTACTCTTACAAAACATCCTGTTACCCATTAGTAGTTTTTAATTTGGTGGGTTTTGTCAGCAGGCTTCAGAAAAGTTGAGCATTGACAAGGAGACAAGCAGTTAAAATACTGGCACGTGCTGAACTGGTTTGTTTAATACGGTAGCACCCTGGACCCTCACTGTGCTAGGCTGTAAGGATGTAAGACATGACATATGACAGTTGTTAGAAAGTAAGACAAAAGTATCATCCAGACATGTATAAAGTTTTATTTAGGATCACAAGGTGCCAGTTAAGTGCATATGGCTCTTCAGTTGTCTTCGATTGATTCATAGATTTCATAGACATTAGGGCTGGAAGGGACCTCGGAAGATCATCAAGTCTAGCCCCCTGCCCCAGGGGCAGGAAGTCAGCCAGGGTCAGAGGATCCCAGCAAGATAAGCGTCCAAACATTTCTTAAAAGTGTCCAGAGTAGGTGCTTGCACCACCCTTGGGAGTCTTAGAATATGAGCTTGAACTGCTTACTGCAGGACAAAAGGACATGGGACTCACTTGCACAGCAGCTGCCCTGCAGTAAACTGCCCACATGCCTGCTTTCATACTGTCATATGTTGAAGTGGGACCATGATAAACTTTGTCCTCAGTGAAAGGGGCCAATGAAACTACCATGGTTTAGTTTCTACTTTGGGGTTAAGAATGTGCAAGTGAGAAGTTACTGCAAAGCATCTGACCAGCAGTAAAGCTCTACCCCTTTTGCCCTAAAGTGAATTTTTTATATACAGTAAAAGCTGAGTTATCCGGCACCTTGCAAGCTGACATGCTCTGTTAACCGGTATGCCGGCTTGTAGGGGAAAAGTGAAACTGGAAGTGCCCACCGTGGCACTTCTGGTTTTGCGAAGCCCGCACGGCCCAGGGGAAAGCAGCCTGCGTAGACTTCATAGACATTAGGGCTGGAAGGGACCTCGGAAGATCATCGAGTCCAGCCCCCTGCCCAAAGGGGTCCCCCCTCCCTGTCCCTCAGGGCCCGCGGGAGGGGCGGATTTGTCACATTGCTTCTGTGGAACTTGTAGGTCTAATTTGGGACTGCAGTGTGCAAGTAGAGCAGATATCAGTTCTACCCCTGCTGTCTGAAACGTGCCTGATAGCACAGGGGGACACCAAAGTAACTTAGCAGGCAAACACCCTTAAATAGGTTGGAAAAAGGGAAGGGTGGAGGGGGAGAAAAAAAAAAGCTTCCCGCCTCCCCACCTCCACCTTAGCAGTTGAGACCTGAACAGAGTCACTTTTGGGAAACAAACCTGGGGCTGCATGATCCTGTGTTAGTGCATGATTGCAGCTCAGAGGTTCTAGTGGACATCAGAATTGATCTGGATTACTCTGGTTCTTTGCGTCTCCATCCAGCAATAATATGGCTACTTAGTCTTAAAGTCCAAATGATCAGTGCTGGACCTCTAGCCAGCATTAGCTTTAAAGTATTAGTCGTATAGCTAAATGCCTGATTCGGCCAGCTGAGAATCAGTTTGCTCTTTCTCATAAATAATGCAGGGTCTACTTTTGAAATGATGATTCATCATCTCAGATTACAACATATTCTATTGATGTTGAGGGCTGGCTTTCAGTAGATAGTGTATGGTGAGGAGTAATAGCTGTTCTGTGTGTCTTCCATTAGACAGATGATGGCAATGGGGATTTGGACCCTGGAGTCCTGCTGACTGCTCAGACCATTACCTCTGAGACCCCCAGCAGCACAACCACCACTCAAATCACAAAGGTAAATGGGGACAGTGAGAGGACATCTAGGGCCTGCGGGAGTTGTAGAGATGTTCCTTAACCACCTAAAACCAAGCTGTCATTTCCTGATCAGATGTTGAGTGGCACAGCAATTACCCCTCCATTTCTGTCTCTCTCCTCTGCACTTAATTTTGCTAGACATCAATACAGTCCTGATAGGATATTTTCTTCCTCTATGGAGATCTGTACCATCTGAGTTTCACACTGATCTCACAGTAAGGTGAGATCCTGTGTTGCTCTAACGTAAAGCTGAGCTGGACTCGAAAAGAGTATGCACAAATCGACATATAGTTAATTTAGATTTCAGGCTTTCTTAGACCTTTTATTTAATGCAGAGTTTAGACTGTAAATGGCTGAGGCTTGGCCACGCTAGAAAAGCAAACTTGCTTGCAAAGAATGAGTTTGAAGATTTCAACTTAGTTCTATGTTACATGACAGTCCTAGATCTGTGGCAGGGAACAGCTGCTTAGAGCCCAGGCTGGGCAGCAGGCAGCTGGAGGCTGCAACCAGTGCACCAGGGCTCTGTGGCTGCAATGACTGCACATATTCCTCAGGATGCATGGTGAGGAAAGCACAACCTCAGCCCCTTCCCCGCCATGTGCCCTGAAGTGCATGTGCAGCTGCTGCCAGAGCTGGGCTGGGGCTCCAGACCCTAGTGCAACTGCAAGTAGCCTGGGCTCTGTGGCAGCCATGGCTGCACACACACCTCAAGGTGCATGGCAGAGAAGGGCCTGGAGGCAGCGCAGCCCTGGCCGCTTCCCCACCATGCTCCCTGAGGCATGTGTGCAGCCACTGCCAGCAACAAGCTCAGACCCTGGTGCAGCCACTTGTGGGCTTGCAGCTGCCTGCTGCAAGCAACCCAAGCTATTTGAGCAGCCCATCCTTGCTCCTCTGCCCTTTTTTGCAGCATGGATTATGTGCCCACTGCATGGGCTTCCCTTTGGGGGGGAGAGGGGGTACTCTGTGCTTCCTGCCTTGCAGTGCCCATGTCTGGCAGCCAGCAGCAGCTCTCCTCTGTTTCTCCTTCCCCTCCCAGCACGCTGTCCCTGTGCATTTGGGGGAGAGGGTGGGGTACATTCATTTGAATGGTAGCTCTGGTTTGTAAATCTTTTCTCTGTGGGAGGAAGTGGTTGCAAACTTGCCCCTCTCCCTCCCTTCCCCCCCCCCTCCCCATGCCATGTTGTGTGGTCTGCCCCTTCGCTCAGCTGATGCTTTGTGATCCAGAGATGGAGGGTGCTGGAAGGCTGCTGCAGCTGCTGCCTGGAGGAGCCCTCCAGGGGGGACAGCTGGCCCCTGGAGCAGCTCTCTCTTCCTCCCCCATGGAGGTGGTGATCCAGACAGAGCCTAGGCTGCTTGCAGCAGGCAGCGATAAGGTTGCAAGTGGCTGCACTGGGGTCCGGAGCCCTGGCCTGGCTTGTTGCTGGCTGCAACTGTACACATGCCTCAGGGAGCACAGCAGGGAAGGGGCTGGGGCTGCATTGCCACAGCAAAGGTTAGTCCCCTTGTGGCGCCCCTGCCCTCTGCCCATGGCACAACAACATCTTGGAAGTCTAGGTTGTAGGGTTTTTTGGCAGTTGGCCCAAAAATGTTGCCGACCTCTGAGCTACAGTGTCAGTGTCCCTTTACTATGATCCCAGCCTGAAAAAAAAAAAGAAAAATATTTTTTTAAACAGCTTTTTATTGGTTTGTACTTGGTTTAAAATAGTGGTCACCGGCTGGTCAATCGAGATCGACCAGTCGATCCTGGAGCCTCTTGCAGTCAATTCCTCAGCTGCGGGGACTGAACACATGCGTGCATAGGCTCGCCTCTTTCCCCCCCCCCCACCTGCCCAGCAGATCAGTTGGTGTGGTGAGGGACAGAGTGCAGGAGCAGCCTGCTGAATGGGGCCCTGGTTGGGCGGGTGGTGGGAGGATTGAGCGCTGGCAGCTTGTCGGGGGGGGCTCCTGCTGCTGCTCTGTGCACCCGGCAGAGGCCCTACAGTGAGTTTTCAGGTGGCTGAAGCCCCCCGTAGACCCGCTTCTAGTGTAGTGCCGCCACTGCCCAGGAACAGCCCAGCCTCAGCATGCTGTGGTGCGGCCCCAGCCTCTGCTGGGAACAGCCCAGCCCCAGCCCGCAGCTGCAGCCCATCCAGCCCCTTTCCCTCCCTCCCTCGCTGCCGTTGGGCAGGGGGGGCAGATTGAGGCTTCAGGGGTGAGGGAGGCAGTGGGGCTAGGGCTGGGGCCTTGATCTGCCCTGCACCCTCCCCCCCCCCCCCCCCCATGGCCCTTTTCCCTACCCCTGCCCCCACAGACTAGTCTGCTGGTCGGGGGGGGGGGGGGGGGGGGTGGCGCGCAGGGTGGTGTGGCAGTACAGGGTAGATCTTGGGTTCCTTTAAAATTCCAAAAGTGCTCTCTGACTTAAAGGTTGGAGACCACTAGTTTAAAGAAACATTTCACTTGAGCATTATCATGAAACAAATTTCCTCCTTCCTCTTCCATGACCTCTTACTGCCAGCATAAACAAAAATATCACTGTCAGACTACCATCACTGCTTCATAGGCAGTAAGTTGTTTGACTGCCATACTTGGAAAGCAGCCTCAACTCACTTTGTAACTCAGTTTGCTGTTCTTGCACTGTTGCTTAACAGTAACGTATGTTCTTTCGTACTAGACTGTGAAAGGTGGAATTTCAGAGACACGAATTGAAAAAAGAATCGTCATCACAGGAGATGCAGACATTGACCATGACCAGGTGAGCCATTGCAAGCTGGCCAAACATGAGCCTGTTCAGAGGCTACAAAAAGAGCTAATCAGTTATTCTAATCTACAAATTACTTTCTGTGCCAGATCAGTGGTGGCCACCTTTTTGCTGTTGCACCACAAGACCTCCTGCCCCAACATACTCCCTGAGTGCTGCTCTGATTCCTGCCCCCCCCGCAGGCATATCTGATAGTTTGCACCATTGCAGAATGGAGGTAGTGTGGACTCATGCTTCCTGCTACATAAAATGGAGTGGAGCAGCAGCAGGACACTGCTGTAAGACACGTCACTGCTAAGAGCCAGCTTAACACTTACTTGGCCCTGCAACTGCCCCATTTTTATATGGTGAGCAAGGATCCAGAGCCCTGCATTCAGTGACAGCTGTAGAGCCAGGAACTCCTCCTCTTACAGCAGCATCCAGCCTCTTATCCTGTACCTACCACCTGGAGGCTTTGCCCAGCCTCCCCATCCCCCTTTCCCTCCCATTACTGAACTTCTGGGGCTCATGCATCATCCACAACAGCTACCTGTGCCACTTAATTCACATGCCACAGGTTGGCCAGTACATCTGCCAGGCAGTCAAACTGTCTCACTTGTGTTGAATACAGTCGTTCAGGAAGCATTTAGGCTGCTAACTAGTAAGATTGTCTTGGGCTAAAAGTCATCCTATGGAAAACATCATTTTTTGCATTTCTAATGTGTCATCTGCAGGCACTGGTCATCAGAGATCTGGGTTTTCAGTTTGCCATGATAAAACACTGTAAAACCTGGATTTTCTCATTTTAAGGAGAAGAATGTGGGAAACAGTGGGTTTCCCCTTGGAAGCTGGCAGAGTCAAGGGGCTGGGGGAGGAGGGGGAGGGCAGTGAGGCAGGAGGCACCATGTGCATGTGCACACATACATATGCACATGGCCACCAGGCAGCCTGCAGAGCAGCTCCTGTGGGTAAGTTTGGGGGGATTGAGGCCCCCCATGGGAGGGAGGGAGGGAGGGAGTTGGGCAGGGCTGGGGCTGCTGCCCAGCCTGGGTAGTGTGTGGGACTTGGGCCCAGGGCTGGAATGTGCAGCCACTGGGCCCTATTGGAGAGCAAGATGGAGCTGTGAGGAGCTCGTCCAGGGGAGGCTGGCTTCTTGCCATTCTGTGCACTCCTGGAGTGGCTACCACCCCCCACAGGACTCTGCAGCCTAGTAGGTGAGACCTGGTGCAGCAGGGCAGAGTGGGGTGGGTCAGGGAAGTTTAATGCCGCTGCTGCTGGGAGCCTGGTGCTGCCATGGTGCGGTCCCTCCTGTCTGCTCAACAGCACCAGGGGTGGTGGCTTGGAGGGGCAGTGTGGCACTCATGGTGGCAGCACCTGGTCCCGTTCTACCCTGCCATGCTGGGTCCTGCCTGCTAGGCTGCAGACAACTCAAGGGGAGGGCAACAGGGCAGGGAGCCCCAAGCCCACAGCCCACACCTGGCCCGCACACAAGTCTGGGGTGCACATGTTCCCCGTGCACCACCCCAGGAGTGCACACAGTGGTGGGGAGCCAGCCAGCCCACCGCTGCTCCCCCCCACCTGCAGTGGCCAGCCCACACTTGCTTCCCCTTCTCCTGCCCCACAGTCTCTGCTCCGGCCGTGCTGCCCATGGGAGAGGGGGAGCGCTCCACGTTCCCCTCCATGGCAGCAGCTGCTGCCTCCCATGGGTAGCAGCCAGGGCTTGGGCGCTGCTGCAGGAGTCTGCAGAACCAGGCCCCTGGCCTCGTAGCCCTGCCAACTGGGGGTCCCCTCAGTTAGGTATAGGTATTTAGATTGTATTTTATTATAGTGATTGAGGCACTGGTAGGCTTCCAAATTATATATATTAGTAACATTTTATTTTAAGCATGAAAAAATGCGGATTTGGGGGTTTTTGATCAGAGAACTTGTGGTTTGATCAGAGAATTTGCAATTTTTAAACACAGAAAACCAGGATCCATGCTGATCATGCACAATGTAAGATGAGCTGAATTAGAAAAATGTCTGCAAGTATCCCCAGGATGACTCCTATGGCTTGCTGTCTTCATGCCATAAATTTATTGATACTTAATGACCATCAGAGTGGCATGTATTACTGCAGATACATTTCAGGGCATGGAAGGAGTGAACTGTGTTGTGATACTCTGATCACAATCTTTATAAAAAGCAGCGCAGAAAGGGAGAAGGGTTTCCATTTTAATGGCTGGGTCACTGGTTTGTTACAAGCACATTTTTCAGTATTTGAAATAAGTGACTTATAATAATTTTCCAAAGGCTTTTAAGACATCAGCAAACTTTTAGTAAGTCTTTGCTCATGCTAAATGCAATTAAGGCTCCAGAAATCATTTTAATGGTACTCCACAGAGATAATATTTACCACATTGTAAAAAAGTAAATGCCTTCATGTTAGGACTTCCAAAGCCTGTTCTTTTTATGAACAACAGCTGTCTAATGAGTGGTCATTGGCTTCTAAGATTGGCAGTGATGGCTCAGTGGTCTGGATACCACATTTGGAATTCAATTTTAGTTATATGGGTCTGGAGGATACTTCATCTAAGAAAATGAATATATTGGGCAGTTCCTGTTGGAAGGAGGTCTGGGACTGGAATAGTAAAAGTCATGGTTGAGATGTATATTGCCAGAGATTTGTTGGAAGCATATACTCATCTGCACTATAATTATCTCTAGCTAGCAGTGTTTTGTTGACTAGTATCATGCATCCATAATATGAGCTAGTCAAAGATGCTGGATTACACTGAGGTGAAAAAAAAATTTCTAGTCATGATTGGTGTCATTGCCTGCAGTGGGAGGCAGGTGTCAGCTGCAGTCAGGCTTGGCTGCTTGTATGTTGAAGACACCCAAAACCAGCCAAACTGGGTGTTAGTTTTCAGCTTGAAGCTTTAAGCAGACTTTATTAACCATGGCCTGATCCAAAAACTGTTAGGGGATGAATTACTGGATCCTAAAGAAATGTCCAGTTTTCAAGGACAGTGTCATGAATTTATGGATTTGTGTATACTTGTTTACAGTGGTTTGATTTTTACAACCCAAGCAAAATTTGAATAGCCTAAAACTCATTGTATACGCTGAAACATATCTCGTAGCTAATGGCAAATAATCCTTAAAAGCAGCATTTTTGCAATTGCTTTCAATGTGGTTCGAATATTGATTTGGCCTCTGGGTGCTCGTGTTCTTTTCTGGGCTGTTCTATATCCCTTGCATTTCAAACCTACTTCTGCCTTTTACTGATATGTAAAATAAGTAAAAATATAAAAATAAGTTAGATGTCTACATAGTTGATACATATGCTGCCATTCCCCAAAAGGCTCAGGGGAGCTTATAATAAAAGAGAAAAGGGATGATAGAAACAGATTAAAATATTAAAATAGGAACAGATGACTTTCCCTCCCCTCTCACTTGGCTAGAGGATATTTGAGGACATCCTTCTGGGATATCTTCTTTGGCATATTTTGATGCTTTAGTGTTTGGAAAGTGCCTTCAGAGCCACTGTTGAAGACTATTGGGAAGTGCAAAGTTGAGCTGCTATTTTTACTGCTAAATTGACTGAAACTAATCTGAAATGCAGATGTTTGAAAGCTCACGCTTCTCTTGGCAAAACCCTTGTTCAGCTTAGTTGAGGGAAAATAGATCAGAAACATTCTTCACCATGTTAACAGCCCTCATGAACAGCCCTCTTCCTTCTTATGCTGGATATTCCATTTCTCTGCTTATTTGGAGGTGAGAGATTCATGCACCAAGTCAGGGGTGGGCAATTATTTTGGTTTGAGGGTCACTTAATGAATTTGGGTGGCTGGGGGTCTGTGGGTATGGGAGTTTGTGGGGGTTTGTGTGTGTGGCTGTGTGGGGGTACATGTGGGGGAGGGTGTGAGTGGAAGTGGTGTTTGTGGGGTGTATGAGTGTGGGGGGGGTGTTTGTGGGTATGGTGGGGGTGTGCATGTGAGCCCCCCCCCTGCCCCCTTGAGCTAGTCGGCACCCACCCTCACCCTGCAACAGCCCAGAGCCCATGGGCCCTGTGGCACCTCTCCACCACTGCCAACAGCACACAGCCCTCACCCCACCTCACCCCATGCCCGCTCCAGACTCACCCCAGCAGGAGTGGACCAGCCAGAACCCACACGCACAGCCCTGACCCCAGCTCGCCCCACGGCACCTGCCCATGGCATGTCCTGCTGCCCCCGGGCATGCAGCAGGGCTGGGGCAGCTCCGTGAGTGAACTGCCTTTGTAAGCAGCCCAGGCAGTGGTGGCTTTTTCTGGGTGCTGCTGCTGCTGGCCCCAACCCCGTAATACTAGTGGGGACCTGTGCATACAGCCCTGACCCAGCCCACCCCATGCCTGCTGTGGACTCTCCTGCCCAGGCTTAGCAGCAGCAGGAGTGGTGGCTGCCAGGCAGAAACTGTTCCTCGGTGCAGGGGAAAAATGGGCCCTTCCTGCTGCAGCTACCTGGAGTCCGCGCTGCCCCGCGTCTCTGCTGCTGTCACGGCCGCCTCCGGGCTGCCCAGAGGCAGTGGTGGCAGTGCAGAGCAGGTGTAAGGCAGCCCGGAATGGGCTCTGGACAACTGCAGCAGGAAGGGCCCAGCAGCGGCCATGTGGGGGGGGGGGGGCGGGCCGCGCCGCTGTTCCCCCACACTGAGGTACAGTTTCTCCCTGGCAGCCACTGCTGCTGAACCTGGATGGGCAAGTCCGTAACAGGCGTGGGGCGGGCTGGGTCCGAGCTGAGTGTGTGCACAGGTCCCTGACGGTACCATGGGGTTGGGGCCAGCAGCAGCCAGAAGGAGGTGCCGCTGCTGCCTGGGCTGTCTAGCAAGGCAGTCCAGCTGCAGAGCTTCCCCAGCCCTGCTGAGTGCCCAGAGGGGGGCAGGACACACCACAGGTGGGTGGTGCCAGGACCAGGTGGGACCAAGGGACCTGCTGCGAGCTGAGTGAAGCCCCTCTGCAGGCCCTGTTTTGCCCACCCCTGCACTAACTGAAGCTCAGTGAGAGAAAATTCAATGCCTGAACAGTTCCCTGGCACTAGAACTGAATCAGTAACCGGTGCCTTGAGTTAGAATCTGGTAATTCTCCCCATAGAGATTTGAGCAACTCCTGGAAATTAAAAGGTTAATGCACAATCCTAAAAAAAACTGAATTGCAGTTTTACAAAACTACAGTGAAGTCTGGTTAATCAGTCACAGAAATAGCTTGTCTCTGTGGTCTTATAAGTCATTGCACTGACTCCCTGCCAGAGTCATGTTGATTTGTATGCAAAACTTTTTGGCTAATTCATTATCTGTTAAATCATAATTAGTCATTTCCAAGAGTACACCTGCGATAAATCACAATGGAATATGCTCTTAATAGTCTGCTTAAATGGTATTCTGCTTAGCACCTGAGCTCAACAGAAGCATTGGATACACTTCATCCTTTCTTGCTTTAATCTACTGTTCCATTTTGCAGTTATCTCCTGTTTGTGGAAGCCATGCATGTAAAAGTGCATAGCAGTGGTTTGTTTTACTGCATCACAGCTATGTGATTTTTTTTTTTTACATAGCGAGTGTTCCAAATTTGTATAATAAGGAACTGTAAACTTAAACCTTTATCTCTCTAATCATACGATTTGCACGTAGCAAGCCAGAGTGCGTGCAGTTTGCACTTGGAATTTTTGCAATATATTTTTTCTTTATTATAAGTGTCAAAAATCATTTGTTATGTGGCATGCAAAATACAGCTCTCAAATCACTGAACATGCTTACTGCTGGCAAGCCCCTTGTGGATAATTTAATCATTACCAATCCCCTTGGTATGATGATCTAACCAGATTTTGCTGCGTTTCCAGCTATCAGCTGTTTCTTTTATGAACAGTTCCTTTCCCCATTATAATAATAATGTCTTCTCACGTGAACATTGACCTAGTTAATGGGACTCCACATTCCTGTTTTTATGAAATGAGACAAATATTTTATTCAAAAGTGTGCCAGGTACTTGACACTCACTCAGTTCCTTCTTTTCCACTAGTGCAGACATCTGTGGCATTTTAGTTGGTGGCTTTGGAAACTCAAATCACAAGGCAGTTATCTTTCAGGGCAGCCCCTAAATCACAATCTTAAGTTTTTCACCTGCCAATCACCTGGTTGTCCCACACTGTGTCATATAGATGGCTATGAAATCTCCTCCATTCAGGGTGTTCCTGTGTAGTTTAAGTTCAGTTCCTGCATCATGTGGAGATAAGGGCAGTCATTTCATCCCAGGTCAGCAGATGCACAATTATATTCTATTCAGGCCCTTTAAGAATGGGGCACGTTATTTGATTATGGAACCAGCTGAATAGAAAAACACTTAAGAAGTGTTTTGTCCTCTGTTGGGGAAAATGCTTCTCTTTACTAGAAGAGAGGTCTGTTGACTTGCATCAATGGACACTCCCCTTGGAGAGTGTGGTGGGTCTCTGATGCTTTTAAATTTGCTACTTAGTGTAGCGAGGAGAATTTCTCCCTGAAAGGCTACTCGTTTCCAGGAAGATTTAGTCTCAGTCTTCAGTTTGCTGCTTAGTTTCTGTTCAGATTGAAGGATTAAAGCAGCTTTCATTGTTCCCCAAAGATAACAGTTGTCTTTTGACACCATGTAATTCAGGGACGGCATAGGAACATAAGAGCTGGAAGGGGCCTTCTGGGCCATCAAGTCCAATTCCTAGTAAGGTCTTGCAACGGTTTGTTTTCTTCCTGCTCACAACCCAAGGGGAGGACAACAGGGCAGGGAGCCCCAAGCCCACAGCCCACACCTGGCCCGCCATAAAACCAAGATAGGAGTATAAAAGCTAATGAAAAAGTTCAGTCATTACAGTCTTCACGCAATTTGAAGTGCTGCAAAGATGGGAAATGCCAGAGTGAATAAGGAAGTCACTGCTGTTTATACTGCAACAAGGACAGACAACCTTGGAATTGGGGCATCCTTTTGTATGAAGTATTTTACAGGGACACAAAGATGCCTACCCTCAAGACTTTCCAGAGTGATGGGCCTTATAGATGGTGGAAAAGAATGTAGCATGCAAATGGAGTGGTCAGTGGCTGGGGAAGAAACAAAGGTGGCAGCATTATAGTTAGATTGGAAAATTGCAAGGGAGCGCAGTAAGTTGTTGCTAGTCTAAGCTTATATCTTGAGGAAGGCACATGTTTTGGTCTGATGCAGTGTGTCCTTGCAAGTGCAGGGCATGAGGCAAGGTGTGGGAGGGCAGCTACAACTGCCAGACAGCTGATCACAGGGCTGCTAGTATGGGAGTCTTCTGGAGCCAGTACTTTTCTACAAGCCACCATTAGACTGGTGATGCCAGAGCTCAGCAAATGGAAGGAGACCTGTCACCCAGACGTGCTGTCCCGGGTTGTCTCCCCTCTGACTTGGGTTGGGGTGGGTGGCCTAGCTCCCTCAACCAGCTGCTTAAAGCTACAGATAAGTGAAATCCTGACACCATGAAATTCAGTGCAGCCCAGATTTCACCCTTTATATGTATAGGGATGTGTGAGAGTCTGAAGTGAAATTCATTTTAAAATATGAACATGTACATAGCCCAAAGTGCTTCTCTGAAATGCTGTTTCTGTTTCAGGTTCTAGTGCAGGCTATCAAAGAAGCCAAAGAACAGCATCCAGACATGTCTGTGACCAAAGTGGTCGTTCACCAGGAAACTGAGATTGCTGAAGAATAGCCAGGTCAGGTAAGCAGATGGAGGTCAGAAGTGACCCATGTGCCAGGACCACCTTCAGAAAGAAGCACCCATGCTTTACTTCAAACTTGGTTTATATTTTAAATTGTCTCCAGTGTGGCTCCAGAGCTTTGCTACAAAGATGCGGGTGGGGAACAACCATTAATGAAATAGTGTGAATTAAAAAGGATTGTTTTTACACAGGCAGACTGCCAGTGTTGGTTATCTAGATTTCATAGACGTTAGGGCTGCAAGGGAACTCGCAAGATCATCAGGTCCAGCTCCCTGCCCAAGGGCAGGCAGTCAGTAGGGGTCAATGATCCCAGCAATGTAGGCATCTGTGCAGAAGGGCTCTGATTCAGTGGAAACATACTGAACTACCAGTAGTTTTGAGGGACTGGCTGAGGGTACCAATTTCAAAAAGACAAAAAGTAGCTGAGAGTAGGAAGGGCTGGCATACATATTGCAGCAATCTGAGGGCAAGAAATACTTGCTTCAGATGAAGAGGTGGGTTAATTTGGATAGACTGGATGCAGTTACCCAGATTGGAATTTGGCTAAATCTGTGTCTACAATTAGGGTGACGGATAGCAACTGATTACAAGGGAAATTCCCTTGGCCTTTAGCTGGTCTTTCTGGTCATGCCAGATAACTCCTGCTGTACTGGCACTATAACACAGTGGGGTTGATTTTACTGGGTGTGAATGGGGGTTAGATTAACAAGCACACAAAGGTATCTAGGCACGATCTATAACCAGATAAACACTCTTCTCCTGTTTCAGCTCTGTTCAAAACAAAGTGCCCAGGTCAGTTTGAGAGCTGGAGAGGGAATGAATGGGGATTCACTATTTGACAAGAGGAAGTGCCAAAGTTGGCAGGAAGATAAGACCCGTGTATGTTTTCAGACCTCAAGGGCTGAACTCAGAGTCCTAAAGCCACACTGAGCTGCTTAAATAAAAGTGGCCTACTTTGTCAAAGAGATTGAGCACTCACAGCTCTCATCATACTAAGGATTTGTGGAGATTCAGAAAAAATAATTAGGCCAGTCATTTGGGACGCTTACTTTCATGCACGCAGGTGAAAATTCAGATCTGTGCTTTTAATCCTCTGAGAAATGGAAGCACCCTGTACTGCTTCTCGCGTGGTGTCTTCAGAGACCTGGGCAGTTGTACTGGATGTGTAACCTTCCGTAAACATCTCTCTTTCCAGGAAGTTTCTCCCTGACTGAAAGAACGTGAGAAAGACGAAAACCAGCAAAACAACAAGGAAACTACCTGGAGCACAAAGACCTCGGATTTACAATCTTTACTCTCAGAAACTGAACCTTCATATTGCTTATTATTAGGAGTTGTGCTTTGACATTTACTTGGAATTTTCCAGAGTACAATGGATCCTTTTGAATATAGTTTTTTATATTGTGACAGACAGTATGCCATACTTCTCACTGTACTGAATGTTTTTTTTTTTTTACAGGTTTTCAATTTTGCATTCCCCCTCTCTCAGCCTCTTCCAGATCCATTTTTACAGCAGAGGTCCCAGCAAAACCCATGGGGCTCTCAAAGGATTGGCATTTAAGTCCTTTTTTTGTCCAGCCTCATCAGGTAAAATGAAGGTAGTCACACCCAGGCGAGGCGTGGAATTTTTATGTAATCAAAGATGGAAAGAAACCTGGCAATGAGTTCTTCTGCCAGAAGAGTCAGTTAAATAAGGCAGTGGCATTTCTGACTGCCTCCTACAGTTGGCCATAGGTATTTCCAGAGACTCCAACCCACAATGCCCAGGTGCACAGAACAGAGTTTCTGCCTTACTCTGAAATTTCTAGCTTTTGTGGGTTTCAGACCCTTAACGTTGTTTGAACATGGTAGGGTTTTTGTGATGTACATTACACCACACACATTTTAATAGCTGTCTAGATTAAGGAATACTGGAAGTTCCTTCGAGTGTCTCTTATACTGTGAATTTTAGAGCTTTTCAAGAGAACTGTGACAGGACACCTCCCCCTTCTGCTCCTCCGAGGACTGCATCTGCTGAATGCTACCTACCGATTTTGTTTTTGCTCTTTAGATGCCATTAAATCAATAAGCCTATAGAAGTGTGTGCTTATGGGGTGTGGGCTCTGAATGCTATGAAATAGGCTATACAGCTTTCACAGTGATAGGTTTCTGAGCATCATCCATTCCCCCCCCCCCCTTTTTGTTTGTGTGTTAAGTTTGTAAATCATGTTTTTTCCAGTACTATTTAAAGTTAAGCACATTACCCCTGTGCCTGGGCAGGGGGGTGCACACTATTTTAACTTAATTTAAAGTCCCTTAGACAGTCTTACCTTAGATGTGTAAGCTGTGTTTGGACAGGCTATCATCATGGATGTAGATTGTTCTCGTTGGTTGCTAAAGTCAAACTGTTTGCAAAGCAACTGTAGAAATGTTCAAAGCACTGACCACCCTCCCGACTCTCTAAATGATGTGTCTGTAATACTTTAGCTCCTTTACTGCCATACTGGAATGAAATACCAGGGCCAGAGTAGCCTGCACTTTTCAGTGTCTGGTTCAAGAAGACACACCTGCTTTCTGAAAGGCACTAAAGTTATAGCATGTTTCCAGGATTCAATTATTCACCAGCCTGTGGCCTACTTACCTTTTTTTAAAAATTATAATTACATACAGTGTATTATGGGGAGGCAGGTATGACTGGCATTTTCTATTCACGTGAATGGAAATTATAAATTTGTGAACTGGCCACTTTGTGGTCCTGGCTTTAAAGATAAGGGAATAATACTTTTTACCTAGGGTAGGGTGCACTTGATTTCATGGCAGTTGGGGGTGATTTTTCACTGCTACTGTATTTAATAGAAATGTCTTAATCACGCCCTGGTTTTTCCTTCCAGCAGTGTTTTTAAAGTGTTTGTTGGGTGTTTTTTTGTAAAGAATATCCCCATAGAATTGCAAGCAATATGTATTTTTTTTTTAAAGATAGGGTGTTGAGGTTGTACTTCTGTATCTGGTGTGGCACATCAGTGGTCATGAGGGCACTGCAGAGCCCGTGGCTGCTAAAGCTTCATTCCAAGATGAGGAGAAAACGGCAATAAAAGCTTTCTGCTATTTAAAGTTTGAACAATGTGTTTTAAAAAAGGATATTGAGTTGAGCTCAGGCTGAGCTATTACCACTTGGCTGGAAATAGTCTTTAAAATCACACTGTCCCCACACTCCATGCTTCTTAATTCAGGTGCAGTTTTAATTAAGCTGCCAATATTGACTGGAGACCCCTTCTCTGTTAGAAGAATTATGGAGCTGCTGAAGTCCTCCACTGCTTGATAAGCCCAGCCTTTGGCTGCCCTCACAGGGCTCAGCATCCAAGTTCCTACACAAGCCGCTCCTTTGTTTGAGCTATGCTGCCTGTCCCTTCCTGCTGGCAGGTGCTACCACATGGAACAGCTACAAGGCAAGCTGTACTTTCTTGGTCCCTCCTGAGTGTGCTTCTGAGGTGCTAGCTCTGGCTTTCTGCCCTTGCTCTGGGTGGCAGCAGTGCAGTTGATAAACAGGCTGCAACCCTCCTGTTTAACAACTGTGTTAACCTAACAGACCCCACTGAGCGTGGTTCTTGGAAGCCTGTGCCAGAACACATTTGCAGTGACATGGACACAGCGGCATATTCAGTGCTGAACATGAATTCATTCACCCAGAGGTACACAGCACATGGAGCAAAGGGCTTAAAGGTCTTTATGTGAATCCTGCTTAAGTGTAAGCCCTCTTCATAGCTCAGGCGGGTACAGCTTATTCCAGCCCCTTTTGAAGTCTGAGGGCTAGCTGGTGTTGTCACAGACCCTCTGTGTCAGTCTCACTCTGCAGCCTCCCCCTGTTTCCTGCAGGAGAGATCCTTTTAACTGCCTGTCTTCTGATCTCTACTCAGCCTGGCCAAGCTACTGCAAAACTTTACTGGCACTAGTCAGGGAGCCTTTTTACAGCTACTAACTTGGCTTTTGGAGAGTGTCTGCAGAGATGCTCCTTGCCTTTTTTGCTTGTTCCCTTTCAGCATCCCCTTCTGCTGTCACCCCCATACACAGGAGTGTGCAGCAGTCATTGAAGAGCTCCTTGTGACAGGTTCCCTCATAGGGTTTAGAGCTACCAAATGTTTATCTTCCCATAACACTTAGGCATTTGGTAGTTGAAAGGGTTTAGATACGCCACTTTCTCTAATGAAGGAAGCACTAAACGTTGTCTCCACTGCAACCTAATGCTTTTACACTAGGTGTGGTGTGAATTAACAGCATAAAAACGATCAGGGTAGGCAAAATTCTTGATCTTTCCCAGGTGGAGGAACTTGCTAGTGAGAGAATTGTTCCTTTCCAAAAGGATCAGTGAAAGTGTTTCTTGCATATAGCCTGCTTTTACTGTGGCTGTAGAGTTGCTTCTCAGAGGGGACTGAAAAAGCAGAGTAGCTTTTTTGCTGGATTCTGGGTAGCCACTAGCTGTGCTGCTCATTCATGCAGTTCCCTTTGGATGTGAGCATTTGTTTCTTCTAGTCACCCTTTCTCCAGCACACAGCTGCACAGGGGCGCAAGTCAGTCCAAAGTAAAGTGGCTTCTGAAAGTATAGGATAGCACTGACCTTCCAAGAGCCTGTTATGTAACCCAGAGAGGGATTCCTACCTAACTCCACTGAGTCTCATAGACAAGACTTTACATGTCAAATGTTCTCCTAAGCCAGAAGTTGAACCAAGACATTGATTGTTCCTTAAACTGCTCAGGCTGGAACAGTTTAGCTTTTCAGAGAAACAGGGAAGCCTAGAGCTTTCAGTAACACTCAATACTCCTCTGAGTCGCTGACTGCTAACACTGGAAATAATCTCTTCCACCTTAGCCAGAAACAGCTGCAGGGTTGCCTGTATCCTCTCCTGCTATTCATTTTCCCCCTGACATAAGTTGGTCAGCATTTACTTTAAATCTGACTTGTGGTGAATTGTGCATTTTCAGGGGACCAGAACTGCTGGTATCAATATGAGTAAACAAGGTCTATTAGTAATATGAATGTTCCCAGCTATTCCCAATTCACAAAATCAGCGTGAGACTGTCTTGAATGTATAGTGTGTATTATTTGGAAGCTATTTATATATATGAATTAACATTTTCATAGAAAAGGTGGCAAGGAGCATCATGACCTGTGTCAATAAATTAAACTGGACTAGGCAGTTTTGTTTGCCAGACCACAGTCACCCAGCAGTAGTTATATTGAGACCTGATGGACTTCTGGTTTTAATAAACTGGTTTGCTGACTTCATACAATGTACATTTACCTTAAAAGATGTTAGTGTCCCAACCTTGGGTTTGTTTTTTGGGTATTTTTTTTTTTACAAGTTTAATCTCTCTAGTTGCAAATATGAAGGAGCTTTGTAAAATTTTTAAGACAATGGTGAATTGTCTAGAATAGCTGTTTACATTTTTTTCTTTACAAAAATAGGAAATATTGCAACAGAATAAAATTGGCAAATCTTTATAGTTTGAATAGTAAATCACAGGAGCTGTTATTTTGGACTTTTATAGTAAATCAAAGAAAAAATTGCTGTAGTGTTTAGACAGACCTAAGTGTTCAATATTGCTTCTTGTATTGCATTTTTCAATAAACTTTCAAACAAACCATTGCCTCCAGCTCTGTCTTGACTCTTACCTTGTTCAGCAAGCACACTCTGCCCACCCAGGTGGTTCTGGTGTCTGAAGACTGACTTCAAGCTATCTGCAACTAGGAAGAGCCAAAGGTGGAGTTGTTGATAGCACCCACCTGGCTAAATCTCAACAGCACAATTGCTACTGTGAATGCCAGCCCTGCAGCCTTACTTGGATGCCTCAGTGACACAATATAAATCTAGGGTAAAGTTTTCAAGAGGTCTAATTGACTTAAATGCAGAGAGTCTATCCTTAGCCTAGAGGACATGGTGAACTATTTTACAGTAACGGGCATGTTGTCTTCCAGGTGCTACAGAAGCAGGCGTGAGCACTGCCTTCAAGAGCCCTGGTGCCAGTAACCTCGTTCTGCCACGTAAGAGGAGGGATGCCAGTGTCACACGAACACTCGTGTCTTGTAGTTGCACCAGAATTGCTGTGTGCTGGGGGAAGGAGCTGTGAACTGTTGGGGAGCACGGTTCAGTGGAGAAGTGCAGTGATGTTTGCCTTCAACATACAGGGAAGGATGAGAGACTGGTACATGTCTCTAAGGAGCCTGGCAGTGCAGCTTTGCCTGAAGTTATTTTGAGCAGCCACTAGAGTTCCCCACAGCCCTGCACTAACCTGCAGCCACAGCACAAGCTGTTCCCATGTTAAACCTCTACTTTTCAGCATTGGTTTTTGCTTTGGGTGTCATTAAGCTGTTGGCATGTAGAACAGAGTGAGTTTGAATAGCTGTCCCCACAGGCACAATGAGGACAATTTTCCAAAGCACCCCGGTGACCGGCTGTGAGCTTCTGAGAGGAAACCTCTACCCTGTGTCCCTAAAACATCGTGTGCTTGATAAAGCACAGGATTGAGATGTCCATGGAAGCAAGCCAAAAGTGGACACCCCCTTGTAGTTGACAGTGGAGCAAAACCAGCATTGTTGGCCCTAGAGAGCCCCTACCTGCCATGGCTGGGTGGCTCCAGCAAAACTACCTCCAGAGCAGGTGTCACCAGTCAAGAGCTTCTGGTTTTTGCTCCCATGTCAGGCAGGCATCAGTCTTCTGTAGGGGGAGGACAAAATGAGGTGATAGTGACAGCTTTATACAGGCTTGCTGATTCAGTGCCTGCTGGCTTTGTGTTCCCCTTCTCACTGGACCCCACCCCTGGCTGGAACAAGAACAGAATCCAAATCTGAAGGAAGAAGCAAGGGAGGAGCTTGGCTCTTTTGTCACAAGTAGCAGGGCAGGTGCAGCAGCACTCGCTAGCACCCGAGTACCTTCCCTGTGTCCCTTAGGCACTTGTACCTCAGTTGTTACACGGTTGAGAAGCCTGCATCGCTGCTATCACCTAGATGAGGGCTAGCCTGGATATACTTACATTTCTCAATCCATCAATTATACTTTCATTTTCCTTTTGGGCAGGGGACAACCTGAAGATGGGGGGAGAATTACCTGAGTGGTGGTGACTCTTCCCCAAAAGCTCAGCCGGGGAGGAGAACCGAGCCAGCCTTCCTGTCCTGTCCTCTAGCTACTCCCGTGTTGTTGAACATGTGTCACCAGCAGCTGTTCCCATGCCAGCCTGTACAGGAGGGGAACCTTTGTATGACCTGCTTTTAGCCTGTTCAACTGCTATTTAAAGAGAGCTACAGGTTTCAACAGTTTTCTTACCATGGGAAAGACTTGACTCCATCATAAAACTTGAAACAAACCCAACACAAACCCTTGCTCACCAGCCGGGGGGAGCAGCATTTCCACAGATGAATGAAGTTTCACTACTCCTAAAACATGTGGCTTAATTCTTCGCAGTTTCTAATCTAGGCACTGTGCAGTTACAGGTTCAATGAGGTGTCCTAACCCTTCTGTGGTATCTGGTGTTGAGTGTTAAATACCAAACCAGAATGCAGCGGATGGATGGATGAGCGCTATGAGGCTATTCCAAGAAATGGGGATGGGAAATACAGGAACTGTGATCCCCTGTAAACTCCTTATGGTCACAGCAACCCACCATTTCCCCTTTGACTTGTCAGCAGGGAGTCTGTGACATTCATTTGATCACACCACCTCCCACCCTCCTTCAGGCTATTGCTTTAACTATGTCTTTGCTGCCAGCCTAGCTTTCCACTGCAAGTTGAGCAAACCGGTTCCTCCCTCCCTCCCCCCAATACTCCACAGTCTTTGGTCTAGCAGAGTCCATGCAGCTCAGGAGACAGGAAGCCAGGAAAAGTGGAATGAGTGACACAACAATTCTGGCACAACTGCTCCATCCACACACCTAGTCACTCAGCTTTCACTCCTTGGTTTTGACCTCTGCTGTTTCTGCCGTGCAATAAGAGCTAGGTCTAAGTCTCAGCTGCTCCCCTTTTGCGCTCAGTTCTGGTGAGCGGCTTCCACTGCCGAGGCATAAGGGCTTGAGCTCCCTGCACTGGCTTCCCTGACTGCAAAAGAGAAGTTTCCTTGGGCAAGGATTCAGGGCTGCAGCCTGCTGTAAGCAGTTTGATTGCTTTCAAGGCAGGTCACTTGGTCTTCCTGACATCAAAGAGTTGGCCCTGCTGCAAACTAACAGTTGCCTTTGGGCATTTTGCTTTCAAGCGGTTCCAAGCGCTAAATCCCAACGTGCAGCAAGTGGAACTGAAAAGGACCCATACAACAGCCCCAAAAGGGGCAGGCGCTGCTTCCAGAGCTGGGGCCTTCAGAATAACATGATTTACTTAACACATGGGGGGGAGTGTGGGGGGGGGGTGGAGTGTGTTTGCAAATGCATTAGCTAAACAAAATATCACAGCCAGCAAGCATGTGAACTTGAGCATGTCAGGCCTGCTGGCTTTTTTCTTCTTTGGAGTGGGGGTAAGCCCTGGGCTGCTTCCTCTGTCTAACCTCATTATACTCGCACTGTGTCTCTGGAGCACTTGGCTCCCCTGGATGGGTTTATTTGGAAAGGACAGCATATTGCAAAATTCACGTCCACAGTCTTCCATGCTGGCTCATATGCCCGTTAGCAGACAGACAACACAGCAACTTGACAAGAAAGTTTCATTTGTGGTGAAGTAGGATCTTCAGACTTTTTTGGGGGGAGCTAAAATGGGGAGAAGCCAAAGAAATGTATTTGAAGGAAGCTTAAAAGTATTGCCTGAACTACACATGCAGCCAGTCTGCAGGTTCAGGGTCATTCACTTGCTTGAAATGTAAAAAAGAGGCGCAAGGGTCTTGGCAGGAGTGCTAACTCCTTGCTTGAACAGTTTTACCATCTGTTACAATAGACTCCACACAGCTGAACTGTGGGGGAAGGTTTGTATTAAACATCTAACCCAGGACCCGGTGGGAACATGCCTGTCCAACACCAAAACACAGGGCCTTGAAGGGACCAGATGGGAATGATAGTCATTGCTTAAGCAGGACATGCCACCATTTTTGAGCTCAGCAGGGGGGTTATTTTTTCCAAGGGCCCCTTTCACACAGTATCAAGTCGAAACCTTACGTAAGAAAATTTAAGATTAGGATGTGTGAAAAATCTCTTCTGACTGCAAACTACTTAATAAAACTACCCTGTCCAGGTTTCACTGGGCCTTAGGGGGAGAAGCGTGATGAACCTGCAGACTAGATTCATGACTCACTTAGGCAGTACTACATGAAAGCAAACCCAGTCCTTCAGCAGGATCCAAGTCCAAGGAAAGGGCCTGCTCTGATTAACCGCGTGCAAAGAGAGCCCAGCATGACACTCCCACCTCTCATTACTTTGTATTATTTCACATCAACCAGAAAGCACAGTAAGAAGATCAGGCCGACTTAAATAAGCTCCTGCTTTGAAGAGATGGATTCAGATACATCCCGCCAGCTCCCATCTGTGCTCCTTGCTTTGCAAGAGGATAAACGTCAGCTTAGATGCAGCTTCCCACGCCTCGGTGCTGGATGAAGCTGTCAGGCTCAGCTGGGGAGGATGGAGCCGCAGGAGAGCATCAGTGCTAGTACTGCTGGGTACACGTCACCTCCGCAACCAAATGGCAGAGGCACGTGAAGCTGAGTGAGGGGGTTGGGGAGGGAAAGGGGCAAGGTGGGGAGTCTGCCTTGCTAATGGCAACTCTGTTGTAAGCAAAAAGCAACAGCTGGATCTGTTGTAAGCTTTGGGCCTACGGGTCGAATCCAATGCAGTCCCTAGCCTGAAAATTGCCCTTCTTTGCATTTCTGCCCACTGCTCATCTCCCTGGGTCCTCCCACTCCTGAAGTTGGTGGCTCTCCTCTGGTCACTCCCCATATCTGTGTTCATGCTGGGGGCCCTAGCTCTATCCCTACATTTGCCAAACAAGGGATCTGGAGAACCCCTTTGGTCTCATCCATGCTCCAGTTTTCCTTTCTCTAAAGCATGTGGGCACAGATCAAGGAAGGAGGGTCACAGCTAGTATGCAAGTAGCTGGCCAAGCTCAGTTCCTCCCTGGGAGTCAGGACCCCTGTGCTCTCACCCAGCAGCAGTCACTTCCCTGAAGGATCATGATGTCCACCCAGCTGCTTGGAGGTCTCTAGGTCTGGCTAATAATCTATGCCTGCAGTGGGGACTGGCCACTGCGTGGGAGATGGGGATCAGCCGGATGGAAATCAGAGTCCAGCTCAGCTAGAAGTGGTCACACACAGCAAGTTGAACTTGGTTTTGGACAAAAATCAAGTCTGTTCCTAACTAGAGACAGAGGGACAAGTTGCAAATATGGCTAGGGAGCATCTTGTGGTCGATACCTTAAGAACATGATTCTGATATGCAAGGCAGTGGCCAAGAGGGTCACAAGGTAAGCCACAATGATCCAATGCCAAGCAGAGGGACAGGAGACAGCAACCCGAGTACTGGAAGAGAGCAGACCCCCATGCCTGGGTCAGCTGGGTAGTAGGAGTGAGGCATGTCCTGCTCCTAGCTCTGCTCTTCCCAAGTAGCTGCACCTTTCTGTTAACCCATTCTCCCACCTGCCACCAAAGTCACTTGCCTTTTCCATAAGCTCTGTAAAACCACCTCTCCCTCCCTGCAGAGAACAGCTTCCCCCTGAGCTCTGTTGCTAAGAGGATCAAGAGAGTCAGGCCATAGTCAAGGGACCTGCTGGACCAGTGGGTTGGCTGAAGACCTTTACTTAAAGTCACAGGCTAGAAGCTTGTGGCTTCCTAGTCTCGCTGCTCAACCTTTTGTATCCATGAGGCCTTCCCGCAGGGAGCCCAGCTCCCAAGGCTCAGACCAATCCAACCAAGTGCTGCACTCCTGAGGTTTCCACAGGGGCTTGCTGGGGTGAATTCGGAGCCATCTACGCCCTGCAGAGCTGGGCATGGAGCTGCCCCACAGCTGCAGGAGTCTGTTCTGCAGAGAGCAGGAGGCAAACTGAAGTCATGTCATAAAGTCAAGCAAGCACTCAGGCTGGAAACTCCCCACCCGCCCCTCAGAGCAAGTGGAAGATGGACTGTGCAAGTCCCATGCATTGCCCATTGCTGCTGAGCTTCCCCTCCACTGGCAACAGACCTGGCTCTTCAGGAACATGGAGACTGGCCTTTACACGCAGGCATGGTCTTCATGTGCCAGTGTGCTGTGCTCCACCCAGTCATGCTCATCATGAAGAGGGCAGCTACTGGTCACAGCACTATTGTGCACGGGTTAGGCTTGGTCCCAAAGCCCTCTGGCTGCATGTGAGTAAATAAGTAGATCCCAGTAGAGGGTACCCAAGAGGCAGCAGAGTTCATAGGCTTGGCAGGACCAACGCAAAGCAGGCCTACAGTGTGCTACAAATGAGCCCCATACATCTGGTAATGAGCTGTGCATGGGCATTTCTCCTTGGACTTCAAGGGCCAGCTAAGACCCTTCTACATCCAAGAGGGAGGGAGGAAAACGTATGAGCCTGGTGCACAAACAGCGTACTCCTGGGGTCAGAGAAGTACCCACCCACCCCCAGCTTTTTCTACCAAAGCATCCTGCAAGCTCCAGTGCAGCAGCAAGAGGCTGTGGCCAAGTCTAGCAGCCAGGAAGGCAGTACGTTTGTGTGTCACATGTGCTCACCGTGATACCAAGGCCCGTGTTTTGGGAACCTCACCTGCTGGTACGACTAGAGAAGCCAGCACAGACCATCCACGCCAGCCCCGACCTCAGCACTGTGCCTGCACCGTCCCTTACAATCTGGGAGCAAGATTCAAGAACTGATTTCCCTGCTAGGTAAAGGGGCTGTGTCCGACAAGCTCCTGCTTCTGGCTGAGCAGCCATTCTCGGGGGCACGCAGGTGCAGAGCCCCTGCTTTCACCAGTAACATGGATCCATCCAAAGCACCTGGACATGGGCTCTTGCCGAGCAAGTACGAAGAAACTGAACTGGACAGCCGGCTGGGCTAGGCTGGCACTGCTCCCACTGAACTATGGTCTTGTGCGAGCTGGTTCCAGTCACAACAATTCACCATTTCCCCCCCAGATGGATTATGCTAAAACCAAACACCAGGACCATTTTAACTGCAAATGAGAGAAAATGTCCACATAGGGGTTTAAACTAGTCCACTTTAAATGTGCATGGCTAATTCATCTAGATTTACTTTCTGAAGTGCTCCTGTAAAGACAACTCTTTGCTTGGCTGTCCCCCAGTAAAAGGCAGGAAGAGATTTGGAAGTGGGCAGGTTTATGTCCTCTTGGCATGGGGAGTATATCCTCAACCAACCAGGGCATGGTCTTTATCCCCCCCTTAGCCCTAGAGATGATCAAGCAGAGGATGCTGGTGCCTTAAGACAAAGGGACAAGCCAGTGTACAGAGATGAGAAGCCTTCCAAGGATCCGGATGGGAGGGGAAGTGAGATGTCATGCTGCAGAGTGGTATTTGGGAAGGCTTTACCTTAAAAGGCTGCTGCGGCCAGCTCTCCAGCACAGGGAGGGAGGTTGCTTTGTTTGACTCTCCCATGTCTCCAACACCCTCTGATAAGCTTCTAAACCCCGAGATATTTATAGGTGGCAGGTGGGGGGGATGTGGAAGAGCGGCTCTGTTAAGTTTCAATTATTTCCGCCCCCCCCCCAGCCAAAGGAGGCCTCTCCCTCTCGCCGCAAAACAGCATAGCTTTGTCTTTTGCAAAACTCCATCCAAAGCTCCCAAAGTCTCCAGCCTGCTGTTGCTCCCTTCTCTCTCCTCCAGCCCAAGCCTTTGGTCCTTCTTGCCAGAGATCAGTCCTGTCCCGATTCAAAATTCTCCCACTGTACCCGAGTGCTCCTCCAGGCAGCCTGGGATCGGCACAGCTCCTCACCCCATGCAAACAGGTGCCCTTTCCAGCACAGCGGGCAGCAGCGACTGAGGCTGCAGACCTGGCAGACAAGGCCTGGGGTACCGTCATGGCAACCCAAAGAGCAGCTGTGGCTGCCCTCAGCAACACGGTGATCTTCCTTTCCCACGCACACCAGGTAGTCACAGGCTACAAACAGAGATGGGCACAAGCTACATAGACAAGGTCCCGAGATGCAAACCCCTGCCGAGTCCAGAGCTGGTTGGGTCCATTGCAGACAGGATCACAGCCCCAGCTCCACTCTGACCAGTTCAGAGAAGCTCACACCCGGCACAGATCGCTACGAGCAGTCCCATTGCCTTGCTGCTACAGCTGTGTATCTCCTCCTCCAGCAGCTCTTCTCATGTAAAGCCTCCTGGGTGAATCAGCATGCAGGAGAGGGTCCTGAATAGAGCAGGCTTTTTGGAGGTTTGAAAAAGAGGGATAATAAAAGTTTTGAGATGCCCCATGGTGCCAGGCCAGGAGCTGGGGGCAGCCCTTAGGTTGTCTGACTGCAGAGGGCATCAGCTTCTCTGGGAGAGACCACAGATGGTGAGGAGCAGAGGCTCGGTGTGGGTCTTATTGTAACTTTTCCCATTAACGTGGGGGATACATCAATACAGACTGCAATTACACACATGATCTAAACATTTCCTGTAGTACAGAAATGCTTGGATCAACAGCCCTGGAGTCCAGTGGCCTCTTTGGATAGCATTTGTAAAAGCAGTTAAGTGAAAGGGTCCTACATCCATCTGACTGTTGGTGTGGACACAAATTATTCTGGGCTAACATCATATCTCGGATTTTTACCATGGCATGAACTTACACCACGGTCCAGAGCAGATGCACGACCTGCTCTCCAGAGGTAGCTATCTACAGCAGAAGCTGATACACAGCACCCTGGCATGGGGCAGCGGGGGAGCTGGTAACAGGCTGCTGTTTGACATCACTTAGGATTGCAGAAATGCCCACACCCTGGGGTATCATTACATGAGATAAGAGCATCCTTGCTCTCTCTACTTTTGAGACAATGGTGCCCTTATTCCACGGGGCAGGGTGCAGTTCAGCCCATGCCATGGCAGGCATCTGCCCACAGCGAAGCTGGAGAGGGTGCAGGCGAGGGAGGCGTCCATGTCCTGTCTGAGTTGGCTGCCAATGCGCTGCCCAAGCAGCTTCTCAAAAGGTACACCACTGCAAAACAAGCTCCTGCCCACAAGGAATGGTTTAGTCATCCCCTAACCCTCACCCTTCACCTGCTAACACATCAATGAATGCAGAGGGCTGCCTTCCCAGCTCTGGACACAGAGTCACATTCCTGCCCAAGAGCGATTGTGCCCACTGTTGCTCCATGCAGCATCCCCTGCTGCCATCCTGCCCAGCGGCTCCTCACATCCAATTTCCTGTGTGCAGAACCCATTCACTCTGGCAGTCCTCCCTCTCCCTCCCCGCGTGACTGACACCCCAACACAAACAGGCGACAGCAAGCGCGTATGACACTATTTAAAAAATAAAGCTATAGAACCACAAATGTCAGGGAGCTCCAGCAAGGGATCTGAGCGCTTGCAGGTACTTCTGACTCAGTTTGTAAGAGGTCTGGTGTCACTTGAGTTGTGTGCCTCAGTTTCCCCACCTGAGGGTCACTATACTAATCCCCCACCCTTGCAAGTGGAGAGCAGGGAGGAGCTCCCTCAGTCCTTAGGCAGCCTGAGATTGGCATGGCCTTCGCCCCATGCCCTTTCCAGCAGTGCAGCACTGAGGGCAGCAGCAACTGAGGCTGCAGACCTGGCAGCAGCTTGCAGGGGTTGCCCAGCTATGGACAAAAACTGTAAATATACACAGTAAAGAGAAAGGGTTCTTCCAACATAGCAAAAATAAAACAAAAAAACTCAGGGGAGAGTGCATGGCACGGTGGGACACAGTTCTCTGGGAGGTCCAAGAGTTGGCCAGGTCAAGGAGGTGACTCCTCGCAGCCCCCAGGGCCAAGGCCCAACATGCCTGCGCCACTTGGTTGGAGACCGAATCCAAAGTCAACTGTTCTATCTCCACTTTACGTCTGAAGGATGAATTGCAACCACTCCTTTACAGCCCAGTGACTTCCAGCAGCAATTCCCTTGCATAGCGAGCCCACACCCGTGTGCAGAGCACCCCGGGCTGATCTCTTCCCAGGCTGGTCATTCAAGGCAAGGAGTGATGCTAAAACACAAGGGAGGAGCCTCCAGTGCAGCAACGCAGGAGGGGAAGTTCCAGTCCAGCAAACAGTCGCACAGCAGGATATTTTTAGTTTGTTCCCTCTCCTCAGGAGCTCCAGTGGCCGGCTTGCTTTTGGCAGCTCAGTTTGTTTAACCGGGGTCAGAGTTGGCCTAGGCCCCCGGGGGATTCTGTGAAAGAGCCCAGCTAAGGGCTCAGGCCTACGCAAGTCAGGGTTAGGGCCAAGGCCAGTGCACGCGCGGTATCCAGAGGTAGCTCACTTTCCCTTGGCAAAAATGCACTGCTGCTCCCAGATACGGGGGTGTTTATAGATTCGTAGATGCAGGGTCGGAAGGGACCTCAACAGATCATCAAGTCCAACCCCCTGCCTGGGCAGGAAAGAGCGCCCGTGTTGCCTATCCAGCCTTCTCTCGAATACCCCCAAGGTAGGAGAGAGCTGGAGACTGCACCGTTGCTCTCAGAACTGGAAGTTCAACACTGACTTGAGCTCTCGGTCATTGCGGTGTAATGTAACCAGAGCAGACCAGGGAATAGGCAAGAAGCAGGGGTCTTCTGGTGATATCTTTTCTTGAACCAGCTGTATGCCTGGAGAAAGTGCAAGACGAGCTTTCCTCAGACCCGTGGAAGGGCACATTGTGCCCCAAAGCTTGTCTAACATCTCTCCCAACCATACAATCGATCCAATGAAAGTTAATCACCAAAAGAGCCTTGCATCTTGAGCTATCAGGGCAGTCACCCGTCAGGAATCGGGACAGTCCTCCATTCAAATCTACACAGGAGGGGGAGGCCTGACAAACAGAGCAGCGCCTCCTCCTCCAGCATTCGCAGCACTTGAAATCAAACCCTGCAGGTGTGAGCAAGCTGGGTAAATCCTCCTGCAGTCAGTGCTGAATCCGAGCAGGTGCATGTTCATCTTCAGTGACCACTGGCTAGCAGAGGACTGAACAAGAGCTGGGATGAACTGGGAGGATTTATCATGCATTGCACTGACACCAGCACTGGCACACCAGGGATGCACATACTCTCCTGACAACATAACCCCCTTCACCACAGTCTGTGTCCTACTCTGGCGGCTAACTCACGCCGATGTAGACTCTCCCCGCCAAGCAAGTTAGCAGCTGTTGCCGATGCTAAGGGTTCACATGCTTTTAGCAGGGAAAGTCCCCATTATGTCCACTGCAGCAAGTCATTAGAACAGCAATTGCCTTGGAGAAAGGCTAAAATACAATACTGGAGGCAGACCGGGAGTTTTTCTGAAACCAGTTCACAGGTCTAAGGAGCTTTCCCTGCGAGGAAATGCAATGCGCAGCATGAGCAGGGAGGATGCCGAGCTGTGAAACGGTTGTGGTTCTTTCCATGTCCTGGCAGCCCTTTAATCCCCGGTGGGCCCAGGCAGCACAGTGCAAAGCAAAGGTCCCTTTCCCCAGACCATGCCCCTTCACATGTTGAAAACACTGGGAAGATCCATCTCCACCCTGGCTGATGTATGCATGGGACAGTGCAGGAATCGGTTTCTCCCTTGGGTCTGGTGAACTTTGCCCAAGGGGAACTTGCGGCATCTGAGGATTTAAACAGCCCATATCATGCTGCACAAAGCAATATGCCAGAGCTAATTTCAGCCCTAACTCCCTCCCCCCTCAGCACCTGGATGCAACAGTGGCATAAAGGAAAAGGGTTGCAACTCTTCACTAGACCAGCAGCACACAGAAAGCCTGCTACACCCTCTCATAAAGCAGAGTGCTAATTGGCTTTGAAAGCCTACTTACCAAGGAAACATTAATACCCAACACATAAGTCACATCCATCAAGATCCTTGGTGCTTGCCACACACAGGCTCTTAAGACCATTAAGTGGAGAAGAAAAGGAAGTGCTTGTTCCATCCGAAATGGAGAAAAGTGAGGTGTAGAAGAGCCCAGGACTTGGGAACCAGGGTCTGTGCCTGGCCTTGTCTCTCCCTAGGCTGTGACCAACTCCCTCTCTTTGCTCTTCCTCCAGAAAAGGGAACGGTGGCAGACCTGGCTCAGGCCTGGGAGACGCACAGCTGGACAGTGGGGATTTGTCTCTGGGCTCCTCATCTTCTTCAGCCCAACAGGTGCCACACCGCGAGGAGCTGTACGGCCTAGCGCGTGAATATGGAACAGCCCAGGGGCCGCGTGGCAGGACAGCGAGCTCGGAGGATGGGCAGCGGGCTTTCCCAGGACGCCTGCAAGAGTCGCCAGTTCTCTACCTTGTCCTCACAAAACTCCATCAGGCTTCATTCATCCCAGGACTCAGCACAGACCTGGGGCAAGCCCGGCCCCTGGGTTTTGTCAAACCCTTCAGAAGCTCGGTTCGGCTGGCAGCACGAGCCTCAGCTCTTCCCCCCAGCACTGCCCATCTCACAATCTCCATCCTGCAGGTGAAGAGCCTTCCCCGGTGTAGCATCTTTTGCCTGAACAGCTTCTCCCCCTGCACCCCTCATGTCCCCCCAGAGACCTTCACAACTCTCCTAGTGTTCAACAAGAAAACAAGCATGTGGCGATAGATGTTGCAGTGGGACGGGCCATAGGTACCAGCACCGTCACACGAAGACCGCCCTCTGACTGAGCACACAGCATGGTGTAAGAGCACCTCAGTCCTTGAGGGGGAGCATGACCTTGGAGGTGTTGGGTAGACATGGACCCATCAGCTCCAGCAGTGCCTTCCAATGCTGGCTTCAGCCTCTTCCACCAAGACAGCCTGTCCTTGCAGCAGGGAGAGGCCCATGGCAGGGGACTAGCACAGGGAGCTGTGGACATCTAAGCATTTCCCCAAACCCTTGCCTGTCCCCAAATCAGGTTGAGTTGCAACCATCATTCACACTACATCACAGTGCTGGACCACCTGCACCAGACTAGCTTCAGGGTATGCAGATGTCCGCGCCTCTAGGACGACACCAGGAACTTCTCCACAGTCCCACCAGGTCTTGGGAGCATATGGTGTAGGGCACTTCTTTTCTTTATCTTTCTTCCTTTCCTTGCACAGAGCCCCAAGCTGCACACAACTGCTAGAATGAAGCCCAGGGACTAACAGAGCAGCTGGGAGAAGTGGGGATGCTGGGAAGGGACACCTCCCTCAGAAATGGCCTCTCAAGAGGGAGGTTCAGAGCAGCTCTGCCGGCAACTGTGGGCAAGCCAAATCCCCCCTTGGGGATGACAGCACTGACCTGCTTTGCTGAGGGCAGCTATGCACCGAGAGGCCCCATCAGCTCTCATCCAGCACAAAGGAGCGTGGGCGATGGATCAAGAAGCATCATCACTCGAAGTAGGTAGGATGTGGTTCTCTCAGCTCAAGTCAAACAATTTTCTCCATCCTAGCCCGAGATGGAAGAAAGCCTCCTGAAGCTCCTCCAGCCCTGCAATAGCCAATAGCCCTCAGAGGAGATCTGGGAGACTCCCAGACTGTGCTCCCATGCCCCAAGCAACCACCAGGCTGTTGGCTATTCTGCAGGAGGTGTTGAGTCTCTCCTATGCGTGTCTCGGGTTTAGACTGGAGTTTCTAGTCAAATCCTTTTCTAACAAGAGTTTCCCCAAGGCTGGTGCAACCCTGTGAGGAGCTGCAGGATGGACTCTTTAAAACAATTTGCTGAAAATGCCCCGACCAGCTCTAATCACCTCCGCTTTCTGCCCATCTCCTGGAGTGCTTTGGAAACCCTGGCTAGGGCTCCCTTAAAACTGAGGGGTTGTTAGCAAGGGCTGCTGGAGCTGTTGAGCTTCTCCTCTCTCTCAGGATCTAGAATTAGTGGCAGCTCGGCCTCTTCCTTCCAGAGAAAATAGTCTCTCTGCCCAGCTACAGGGGAGAGCTGGACTGGTGCCCGCCTGCAAATACGGAGCTGGGAGCCCAGGCCAGCTGGCAAGGGGAGAAGAGGATAGAGGAAGCCCAAGATTTATTTACCTAGTGTATCTAAAGCACATCAGCAGCAAGCCAATTAGAGGGAGGATACTGGGCACAGCACGACTCCAGGCCCAGGTCCCAGACAGGGCTGATGAAGGCAACTCTGAAAGAGGCAAGGGTCTTCCTACCGGCAGGGGGGCTGCTCGAGCATCCGGAGGCCCCAAGGACACACGCTGCTGACAGCTGCAGACTTGTTCCATGGGGATCTAGAGCGAGCAACTCCAGTGACGTGCTCTCTGGATGTACAAGGTCCTAAGGATACCATGGGATCAAGCTCAGAGTGGAGGGGGAGCAGGGAGGAAGAAAGGGAGTTCTTCCTCTCCCTAAACCCATCTAGATACATAGCCAGAGAGGGGGGACTGCATTACTAACATCAGCCCAGGGCAAAACTGTGGCAGCATCTCACCTAACATCCAGCACTGCTCAGGCAGGGGTGGTTGCTCAGGGAGGACAAAAAGCTGCTGGCTGCAAGTAAACGTGGACACAGATGTGTGAAGGGGCCTCTGCCCTGCATGTCCAGCTCCAGGACTGCAAAGAGGAACCTAAACCCAGTGTGGGCTGCAGAGAGGAACCTAAACCTCCCTCATCTCTAACCACAGCCCGAGAGCTGGGTCAGCAAGCCTCCCGCCCAGCCAAGTGACAATACCAGGTCCCCATTGAATGGCAGGGTCACGTGCCAGCTCCACAGGAGGACTGAACCAAGCCCCAATGAGAACTGATGTCTCGTCTCAGCCGCAGCGTCAGAGTTTCCAGTGTCCCAGTTAGAGCAAGCCCTAGGGCAACTGCAGCCTCTCACGGAGCGGCAAAGTTACAGGAGCAGAAACTCCACGAAAAAGAGAGCGTCCCGAGGGGCTGGCTTCCAGGGGTCAGCAAATGGTTGCGCGGCTCCGTGTCTGTCCCCTCCTTGACACCTCACCCGCAGCCTTGGGGTCAGCGCCGTGCACACTGCCAGGCAGTCACGCCGCCCTCCCCGGCACGTTCTGGGAATCGGAGCAAGGTGAACTCAACCCAAACAGACTTGAACCCTGCCCGCTGGCTCCTTCTCTACAACAAGAAATAGAGGTGCAAGGAACAGAGGTCACAGAGTAGCTCTGACGCTGTATTCCCTGGAAATGAGTAGTTGTGCAGCCGTGTCAGATGACTCAGCCCAAACCAAGCTGTAGTGGGAGGGGGCACAACATCCCTAAACACCATAGCATGGGAACCTCTGACAAGCATGCAGACCAACTGGAAAGGGGCTCACAGAAGTTTTTGCCAAATGACCCTGTTCTTGGTCTCGATCCTGATCTAAAGCTTCACCAACTAGTTCTGCAAAGATTCTGGCACAAACAAGCTTAAGTGCAATCATGAGTCCTGGCAGCCTTCAGACAGGGCTGTTTGCTGGCCCTGGCCGGGAACCCAACAGAATCATGTCGTTGTCATGCTAGTTTGTTGAAACCAAAACTTTTTCCAGTTTTGATTGGCAACGGGGGGGTTGGGCTGGGCTTCCTCTGACTTTAACCTGAGAAACTTTCACAAAGTCAGAGAGGCCTGGTTGGATTCTTAGGATATTCAGCTGGAGTATAGGGGACATGGGTTCAACCCCAACTTCTGCCCAGTTCAGACCAAGGACTTCACCCTGGTCCCAACCTGTTGGCAGTTCTGGTGTCCGTCTGCCTCTCCAGATTTTGAGAGGTGCCAGTTTTGTCCTGGTTCAGGACAGAAGCATTTTTGAAAGCTCAAAGTTGTGTCATGGGAAAGCCATTTCTCATCTGGCTTTACTGTTCAGAGCATTTCAAGTTCAGAGTGTGCTAATTGGTACAGGATAGGTTTACAAATAATATAATTATCTTAATGTACAACATTTACAGACCTCTCTAGGAGGAACAAATACCAGGACATTTCACCTACAGTAGCCAACTGCATAAGACTAGAAGGCTGCAGCGATATCCCAACTGATACTGTTTTAAAAGAGCCCTATGTCAAAAGAAATGAGCAAAACCAACAGTGATGTGCAGGGAGCAAAGCCTCATATGGCTCCATCTACAAATACTGTTGTAGGATCTCTCCTGGTTTCATCATTAGAGTCATAAATGTCAGCTCTCTGGCGGCTCGAAATATCTTAAGGAAGGCTAAATAAATTTAAGGAGCTACCAACATTTAAGTGGTCCTAACCATAACAGACAACATGCTGGGCCTGTTGCAGTGGGCCTTGGAGGTATGTGTGCTATTGCAACAGGAATTTGAATTGCTGAACAATGTGCACAGAGATTATTCCAAGCATCTGAAATCTGTAGGCTAAGATCATCAAAAATGGGGCTAGGAGGTTTGGGAGCCCAACTGGAGAACCTCAGAAGGGCCCAATTACCAGATGGCAGCTGCTCATCTCTTGCTGAAGTGTTAGGCCTCAAGTTGGGCACCCGGAGTCACTAGTCCCTTCTGGACGTTTTAGCCTCAAAGGTCAGGAGCATCTGGATTTCTTCTCACCCAACACACACATGACAAAATTCCCATCAAGAAGCCAAGGATCCTAAGAAACCCTGGGGCCTCCACAAGTCTGCAACTGCAGTCAGTTCTGCAGAGGTGGTCCTGGGAGTGGGAGATGTTAGATCAGCAGGGTTCATACCCAGAGCCTGAACACAACCCCCCCAAACGCACAGGCTCCTCTCAGGGGAGATTACAAGACCTCACAGTTCAAAGTAACTTGCTCTTCCAGTCATCAGATCAGCTGCCAGGAGACAAGGCCATATGCTGGTTTGTGCAAGCACTAGCCTAGTCACCTCGGGGTATAGCAACCCTTCACAATTTCCCTGCAATTTATTTTGGCCATGTTGAAGAAGGATCCTCTCCAATACATACAGAGACCCTACACCCCTCTTGCAGAGTGGCCGGTAAGAGATGTAGTAAAGATGTTTCCAGTTCATTTACACCATGTGGAAAGGGTCCCCTCCTCCAAACACACACCTGCCTCTATTGAAGTTAGTGGGATTGCAAAAAACAGAACAACCCCCCACCAAGTCTCTGGAATTACATGATATCAGGAACTGCCCTCACTTTAAATAAAAGCTTCCAGCTCTCCCAGGTGGAAAGAAAACCTGGCAAACACAAACCCTAACAATGCCTCTGCTTGGAGTCAAGTAAAAGCCCAGCAACCACCAGTTTTATGACATCCTGGGGCCTGGCTCAGGAGTTTTGAAGCCCTGGAGTGGACAGTGTTGCTTCCCAGCAACATCTCTGACAAGCCACAGGTGAGTCACATCTCTTCATCATCAGCTTCAGCTCCTGGACTGCCTCCCAGCCAAAAATCCTCATCAACATTTCAGCAAGGTTTGCTTCAAAGGCAGCCCCTGCATCCTCTCCCTGGCCAGCACAGCAGTCCGCCGTTCCCCCACTGCTCAGGGGAGTCTTCTCACACCAAACAGGGCCCCATAAGGACTGTTGCAGCGGGCAGACTAAGGAGTTGTCATCAAGGCAGCTGCCAGTGCTCAGCCACTGTCCAACCACTTGGACGGTGCTTCAAGTACGACCCCTCCCAAACAGCCCTGCCCAAGGACCTCAGTCCTGGCCTACCCTCAGCCATGGGCCTCCAGATACTTTTGTGTAAAGGACAAATAAACATTCCCCAGGACTAAGGAAGAACAAACTTATTTTTTAAGAGATGAATTTCTACTGAATTGACCACAGGCAACTGTTATCAGCATTATGCTTCAAGTGCTGCATGTGAATCTCCCTTATTACTAGCAGTCCTTCAGCCAATGATGCATCATGCCAAGACATCCGTCCCACCAAGTAGTGTCTCAATATCACATTTACCTGCTGATGGGGCACAGGGTGGGGGAACCACAACCCTTATATATGATCAGTCAAGAGGATATTTGCCACTGAAGGTAAGGACAGGCAGAGAAAGCTTTCTGTGCCAGGGTGCAAGTGGCAAGGTGTTGCAGCAGCTGACTCTACAGAGGTGAACCTGAAAAAGCAAAAGGACTCCCTTGTCACCAAGTGGGCTCCTAAAGGCCTCCACTCAAGGGGACCAGGATGGAGGAGGGTGAGCCCCCTGGGTTACCGGAGAAGCCAGAGAGTGACAAGGTGCCAGAAGCCCAGTTCTTAGAGCAGCTATTGATGCGGCAGCACCATGCAGCTGGACGGAGGACTCAAGCAAAGGCAGCTGTGTTGCGTGTTCCAGAAAAAAGAACCAAAAAGCAGCCAGGCACAGAGCAGGAGAGTCCTCCACTCCCCAGCAGACACAGGCGAGGCAAGTGAACTGTGGCAGCTTGTCTGTTCAAATCCGAGGACTCAAAGCAAGAGGCTGGGGAAAGGCAGAAAGGGAAGGCAGGCAGCAGAGATGGGTCAAAAGAAGTCAGGACTGAAAGCATCTTGGAATGAGTTTGTCAGAGCTCCAGGTCTGACGATGCCCAAAATTTCCATGAAGGTCTTCACAAGCAGCCAGCAAAATACGCCCTGGCAGCATCACATACGTTCGCAGGTGGCAGGGCTGGAGTGGGAGGTTACGGATGATGCGGCGTTACTCTCCAGGCCCCAGCCCTGCACTCTTTCCTCCAGCAAAGCTGTTCAGGAAACCAATAGAGTTCAGCCCTCCTCAGTCAGGGAAAACTCAGTCTCCAAACGTGATCCGCCTTTACATTGACAGTGCGACCAATTGCTCCGGCCCACGCTTTGGAAGCTACTCTTGGACGCGAGTGGAACCACTTCAGAGGCCAGAAAGTAATAAAGCAGGAATGCAGGAAACCAAGGGCCATCCGCAGACTCCAGGAGCTGGCGGCTGCTTTTGGCGATGCTATGTGGTTCCTTTAAAGTGCGTTCAGAAATATGAGGTCTTACGTTAAATTATCTCCGAGAACAACAAGCATTCAATTTTAGACTTTCCCTCTGTTCCAGCAAGATCCTGCCCCAAAGCAAGATCAAGCCGTAAGCTCTGCTCTGCTCCTTCTCAGACAGCCTTTTAGTCCATTACTAGCACACACATACTTTCCCTTGGACAATGCCTGGTCCTCCTTGGCACCGTTTTCCAGGGTCATGGGGCTATGCTATAGCAGAGCAGAAAGTAGAGTCCAGAGATCCCAGCTCCCCGTCATCCTCTGGTCTGGCTACCAAGCCACACGGTTCAAGGGTGAAAGGCAGAATTGACCACGTCCATGCTGGACGCCCCAAACACTTGCTTCCAGGCATTTCCAGATCTTTAGGAAACCTTTTTCAGTACCGAGCGAGTTAAAATTCCCCAGCCACTCTCCCCTGCACCAGACACTGCGGAGGGGTACCCCCTTCCACATAGTTCAGCATCAGTTTGTTTGCATCTGTCACAGCCACAGCAACCCATTCATTGGGAACAGCTGTTTGTTCCTGCTGAAGCCGGTGACCCTTTTCCAGCGTGGAGCGAGTGCTCACGGCTGTAATAGGAGCTTCTCCCTTGGGACCCCCACTCTGCGCTCAGATCATTCCTTGTGATAGTTCCCATCCAAGCTATGGAAAGGGGCCATTCCCACAGGCCGGCACACCAGGAACCTCACACAACAGCTTCCCCAAGCTGTTCCCAGTGGAACGAGAGCAGCTTTTACAAGAGAGTTATTGCTATAAAAGGAGAGCATGTCTGTGCTCCTTAGGCCCTTGATTAATTATCAGGACAGTCTCTGGAGGGCATCCTCCCCACCCTGGGGTGCACACTTCATGACCCCTCCCTCAAAAGGTACATGAACTTGTGTAGTGCTTGCCTCAACAGCCCTCTGGTCTTCCCTCCATGGGAGATACCACCAGGCAGCAATAATGCTTATTTTGTCCATGCTGCTCCTTGCCAGCATGCCTGAAGTATCCAATACCGCTTGGTGAGAGAGTCTCCATAGCTTTGTCAGTCCTTGAGCTCTGGGCCAAGTCTGCCCATGATGCCCCATGCACGGTAGAAGTGAGACAACCCAAAGTAGGTCCCCACTGCATGAGCAGGCTTCATCCCAATGGAATAAGCCCAGACTGCTCCACGTGTACATCAACCCTAAACATGAAGCAAGTAAAAGCATCCTGGGCATGCCCCAAGCTGCCACTCTTGAGCACACAGAAATGACAGGTCTCAGCACGGTGCTGGGGGCATCCTCATGGCCTCCCAGCCAAGGTTGACAGCAGTAGAATGGGAGCAGGAGGACAGGGCTTGATACCACAACTGGGGTCTCTGCTGCCACTGCACTGACACCCAGTGCCATTTCAGAGAGACCCCCCACACTAAACCGAGAGGCAGAGGAACCACTGCTGACAGTTGCCCCCTAATTCCCATTCCAGGAAAGCAGCCGATGGCAAAAGATGCCATGGAAATGCTACTCCCATCAGCATCACTTTCAGGTCATCAAGCCCTCCTGGCCACTCGCAGCAACCCATCAACCTTTGCGGTCACCTCACTAGATTAGAGAAGAAGGGAATTCAGGCAGAGCTCTCTGTCCGTGGCAGCTTCCTCTTCTTTCTCTAGCCTTAGCTTTTGCCAAGCTGGCTACTCCGCTCTAACAGGAGCATGAGACACATCCAAGAGCAATGTCACATCAGGAGTGGGAGCGCTCCAACTAGGGGCTGCCAGCCAGTCCAAGGGACAGATCCCAGGACGCGGCACAAGCAAAGGAGGGAAGAATCCTCTCCAGTCTCTGGTTGTGTGAAGCCTTCAGCTCCCCACACCACCAGCCCTGGAGCAATCTAGCATCCAAATGAGTTGATCCTCTGCAGGCTGCCCCCCACAGAAGACCTCTTGGGCCCACACACGTGCCTACCCCACAAACAAGAACTTCCTAAGCTTGCTAGGGATGTCTGCGAGCCAAAATCCCAGGAACTTGAGGGTCATCTCCAGCCATTAATCCTTCCTGTAGCACCACAGATATACAGGGGAAATGAGCACTGGACTTAAAGTGAGCCCCCAGTAGCATTTGTGCTGGAAAGAAGTTGCCTCCAGTAGGGAGATGTTCCACAGAGCTGCCCCCGAGACAACGCAGTCTCCACAGCCCTGGGTGTGCAGCTCCAGGGCATCGAATGCCCAGCGCCCGAGCAGAGCAGCAAGGCTGCCTTCTGCATTAGGGCGACTGGCACGGCTAATAAAACAAAAGGAGGCACCAGAAGCATTTGCTGAAAGGGGAACAAGCATGTCTAGGAAGCATGTCTGTACACTTCATCCTGTTCGTCTCAGTCCGGGGAACTGGTCTGAGTCATTCTGAAACATTCAGTCCTGCTCATCTCGGGCAGGCACGAGGCAAGAGTGAGAGTCCAGAAAAGGGTTGCTGGTGCTCTGAGCTCTGAACACTTAAGCAAAATCCACAGGGAATACAATGAATTTATGAGAACCAAAAGGTGGTAGGGAGGGGGAAGAGACACACATCACACATGGATCATGAACCCCATGCCAGCTTGAAACGAAGGACTTTCACTGACCTCTGGCATCAGGGGCTTAGGATAGATGAAGGATCAATAGGGGACAAATATTAAAGAGAAACCAGAAGTAGCTACACAACTGTGAGTTGCACTTTCCCCCCTGCACCCTACTATTCTTTTTAAGCAGAAGATGCAGGGACAAAATACGTTTCCTAGCAGAGGGGACACTGGCTACTACCTCTCCTAATTATAGTTGTTCCAATAAAAAGATATCACAAAAAATAAGTCCTTGCCTCTCATATTTCCTAGCCCATCACAGCTACAACACCACTCCAAGCCCACTACACCACAAGCAGATACACACCCCGCTCTCCCCTGGAAAGCTAAGCATAGCCTTGTTGCTCAACGTTAATTGAAAGCAAGGAGCTATCATTTTACACATACAGCAGCCGAACAGGCCCTAACACATCACACTAATAGCACAGTGCCTATTCCAAGAGACTTTTAGCAGAAAGCACTCTGTTTAAATAATGCACCAACTCTGAGCTCTCTGGCTGCATTACAAGTGCATCATCATTAATACAGTGCCTGCCTTGGCACAAGTTTGAAGCACGTAATAATGCATCTTACCTGCCAACCATCCAGACTCAAAGCTGTATCTTCAGACAGCTCTCTCCAGCCAACTCAAAGGAAAAGCACTAATGATCTTGCAAGCTCCAAGGCTAGAAAGCTTGGGCAGCTAATGCTTCAGATGAAACGGAGGAGCTAATGACTTAGCACCACCTGTGCAGGCTCCTTTGCTGACACCCCTCAGCTGCAGCCAACCCCCAGGTGACTCTCAGGGCCATGGGCATCACCTGCTCTGCAGTGCGGTGCTCTCCATGGCTGACTGGATGGTAACAGTTAATGCTGTGAGGTGGCTGCAAGTGTCCTGGGATTTTAATTAGCATTAGGATGTCTGGCTAGGCAAGGTTTTTTGTTGTTAAATGTACATGAATAAGGGCAGGGCCTTGTGCTCCTGACTTATTTGTGTGGGTGCTTTTGAAGGGCCCTTCCTATGTCAATAAAATTGCTCTACCCTTTTAGAAATTCACTCTGTGCAGGGGACAGCATTCATCCTTGAGTCCCCTCTTCCCCAGGGCACTGCAGCTGCCAGCTTGCTAGCTCAGGGACATTTAGCCAGGACTGTCTCTGAGCCTAGCTGCGAGGGCTGAGCGCTGTGTTCCTGCTGCTCTGGAGGCACAGGGAGCCGCTCTCCTCCTCCAGCTCTAGGCTAGAGTGAAGTACCGAGCTCTTTTCTGTTACGGATCCTTCCTCAAGGCTCCCAGGGGCCTTTCCTGTACTGATCCCTTGCAGGCAGCTCTCCCCACAGCCCCCTTATCTCAACCGCAGTCTTTCTCATCTTATTTAGATCATGAGGTTTTTCAAGCGGGGACTGAATCATCCTCCGTAAAGTGCCTTGTACATTTATGGAGCTATTTTGAAGGCTTCGGTTATCAGGACCTTCTAATGAGAAGGATGGAAGCAGGCTCTGGGGTTAAGGCAGTGGACTGAGAATCAAGCGTTTGGTTCCCAGCTCTGCCACAGACTTCCTATATGACCATGGGCACATCACTTGAGGCCAGACTTATTTCAAAGTACTTCCAGTGGGAGTTAGGAGCCTAGATACTTTAACAGATATGTGTTTTTTTCCCCAAAGGTAAACTGGGGGATAATCTTCACCTTTCCTTTCCCTGTGTCTCTGTCACTCTTTGGAGTAAGGGCTAATGCAATGGGTCTTGCTAATGCAATGAGTCCTGTTCTCGTCTGGGGCTTGTGTGTGGCCCAGTACTCAGCTGAGCAAACCCTGACGATAAAGCCGCTGGGTGCAGAATCCGTGTGCGCTCCCCAGCCAGGCCGGGCGAGCACCTCTTGCCACGGCAGCATTGCTTGGGTTGCTGTTATCCCAGCCTCCCTGCTTGGCACTGCAGCCTGGTTAAAAAGGTAGTGGAAAGGCTGCTAGTAAAATACCCCCTCTGCAATCCTGACAGCAGCTGCCGCCTCCCACAGAAACTGTCAAGATGGAGCTGAGGCTTCCTGGAGCTGAGCACCCAGTTCTACTAGGGTCATCTCCTGGGACAGGCAGGTCTCAGTCCTGTGCTAGTTCCCAGCTGGCTGCAAGGAAAGCTTTGCTCTTCCTCCCAGGATATTCACGTGGTGCCTCCTGTTCTTCAGATTCTGGAGGGGGAAGAGCCAGAGCCCAATTTCTGTAAACTTGGGGGATTTTTACTAACATTTCTATTTCCTCCGGTTCATGCCTTTCACGGTAGGACACGGTCTCATTCCAGATTTTCTGGTTTGCTCATTTTGGGGGGGGTGCATAGAAGTTTTCCTCTATTTTTCCCTTTTGAAATAATTCACTTCAGCTAGAAATATCAGCCCCAGTGAGGCAGGGTTGGTGATGGGTCCTGGCACTATCTGAAGCCAGTTTGGATCTCAGAGTTGTTTGAAATTTATACCAGGACTTGGAGGAAACAAATGTTTCTGATGCAGCTGATTGTGACTGCATGCATCTGCAGACTGATCCTTCACCTCATTCAGTCCTCCTTGTCTGTCAGCATTGCACACAGTGAGCAGAAGCTCTTTGAGTGGAGTGACAAGCTCTTCCTTTTCCATATGTACAGCACCTAGCACAAGGGGATGCTCATCTCTGATTGGAACTTCATCAAACATAAATCAAATAACAGCAATGAGGTGCTGCACTGGCAAAACTCCCAGGAGGTCTCACTTTCCTAAGGCTGAAACATAGCTGGAGGGGGTCTTGCAAAGCTAATACAACCATGGTTTGAGCAGGAAGGAAATTTGATCCGATCTGCCAAAGTTCACTGAAGGTTTTGACTTGTCCACAGAAAACGGTGCTAACTGCACCTGCCCTCACCTCTAATAATGTGAAGGTGACCTCTTAGCATGTTTTACAGGCCTCAGCATGCAATGCACCATCCTGTGCGGCTGAAGGGCAGCAATGAGATCCAGCACAGAACAAGGTGGGCTGCAGCCATCTGCCCTGGACCTACACATCTGTGTGGAGTAGGATGTGAAAAACCCCAAGCTGCTGTCTTTTACTGGCCCACCTTCCTTCCACCTCACCTGCTTCTGCGCACTGTGGAGGAGGAGAAGAAGCCCTGACTCCAAATCCATGTATTTCCATTTTGTAAGAAAAGAATCGGGGAAATAATCCATTCCCCTCCCTTTAGCATATCTGGATTATGCTGGGTCTCAGTCACTGTTTAGTCTATAGCCCAGCCAGGCTATATTCCTCCAACATACACATCTATTATATTCAGTGTCTGTTTCACAATTATGTCATCCCATATTTCAGGGGTTTTGGAGGCCAGCGGGAGACCTGCCCTGGTACGATGAGTCTGCAGATGAAGGCAGCTCTGCAAGCATATGGGCTGTATATCAGAGATGGGCTCGGGGCGGAGAAAGCAGATGCCCTAACTCAAGCCTTCACGTGCCCCAGTGAACAGACTAGACTACTCACAGATAAATATGTATCCTGAGGTGCTTACATTGAGCCAAACTGGTCTGAACCTAACAGCGAACCAGGGACATAGCTATCTAAGGCCAGGATTTTCAAAGTGCAGTTTTTCATAAGAGAACAGTTGGCAGCTTCAGGGCAATAAGTATCTTTGAAACTGTAGTCCTGAGTGTTTAGGACAGTTTAGCCCAGACTGAACCAAAGTTTGAGCAAAGTAACCTTAGAAAAATAGGGCTGGAAGGGACTTCAGGTAGTCTTCTAGCCTAGTCACCTGCTCAGAGCGGGATCACCTCAGTCTAAACAACCCTAGAGAAGCTTGACTAACCTACTATTATAAATTTCCAAAGATGGAGATTCAATGACTTCTCTAGGTGACCTGTTACAATGCTTAGCCATCCTCATAGCGAGAGAGATTTTCCTAATATGCAACCTGAATTTCCCCTGTTGCAATTCAAGACTGTTGCTCCTTGTCTCATCTTGTGGGGCTACAGAGAATAATTTATCACCATCCCCATTATAACCAGCCTTCAGGCATTTGAAGAACATTATTAAATCTCCCCTCATTCTTCTCTTCTCCAGACTAAATAATCCCAGTTCTTCCAACCTTTCCTTTTAAATCTTCTTTCCTAGACCTCTGATCACTTTTGTTGCTCCCTGCTGGACTCTTCAATTTGTCTTCATCACTCTTGAAATGCGGTGCCAAAACTGGACACAGTACTCCAGGGGAGGCCCCACCAGTGCTAAGTAAGAGTGGAAGACAAGTTTCCCTTGACTTGCAGGGGACACTCCTGTTAATACAACCTGGTATGCTATTGGATTTTTTTTTTCCAACAAGAGCACACTGCTGACTCATATCCAGGTTGTGGTCCACTCTAATGCCCACATCAAACACATGGCAATTTGTGCTTGCACACATGAAGCCAAGGGTCTGAAATATCAGCCCCTAAATTTTCCATACAGCAAAACAAAGATGTAGTATGACCATCCCTGCGAAGGCCTCTTTGCAACAGGAGCATGTATTTTTCCATGGTTCACAACTTAGTTAGACTCAAGGCACCCACTGGAAAATGCCAGGTCTGGGCTTTCACTTGTTTCTTCACTGTAGAAAAATAAGAAAGCAATTCTTCTGTTGCAGAGCACTTAGACAGACCACAATGGGTTGGAGAGTTTTTTATCCTATTTGATCTGACTTTATCTTGTGGATCATGTGAAGGTGCCACAGCACCCTGGCTGAGAATCAGTGTGTTACACCCAGTGCAGCTGCAGGAGTGAACAAATATAAGGTCTTGAAGGCAGAGGTGTGTTCATCCCATCCCTCTGCGTGGAAGTCTGCAGGAAGCATTCTGCCTTGAAAGGGCCTCTGCTGCCCTGTGAGCAGGGACTCCTGGCTCCAGATACAATGGGGGCAGGGTTTTTTAATTGTAAACGACAGATGTGTAGGGAATAAAACCTCCCGACAGCCCCTTTCCTGGGGTTGCGGTGAGCCCCACTTGAAAGGGAAGGCAGCTTTAGTGGGCATGGGGGGGCTGATGCTTTGAAGTTGGCACTTGAGCCCCCCGGTCCCTGCTGCATTAGATACTAGTTTAAGACCCTCAGATGTTGCTACAGCTGTGAAAGGGTCAGGCTGTGTTTCTTAAATGCTATGAATCAAAGAGGCTAAAGAAGCCAGTTTTCCCCATGGAAGAAGGAAGCAGCACTTTGATGTGGGGGGCCTGTGGGTAAACACATACGGGCACGTGCACCATGTGAAATCAGCACTGCCGGAGGGGTAATTCCTCTCTCAGTACAGTCAGCTGCCAAGAGCAGCTCCTTCCTGCCTCCTGGGTCTCTAAGCCTGCCTTGGTTGCTGCTGGACTTTGCATGTTGCCTGTCCTCAAGGTGGGTATTACCTACGTAGCCAAAGCAACAAGCTGATGCAGAGGGATATGCAGGGTAAAAAGCAAGCGCTAGGTCAGTGCAGTGGGTACTGCAGGATGGAGGCCCATGGCTCTTGTCTTCCTCATTCTGGGACTGCTCCGGTGCTTCCTCTTCCACCTAGCTGGGACATCTCTCCAATAAAGCCATATAAGAAGGGCAGGTTGGGCAGCCAGGACTCTCTCTCTCTCCCTCCTGCCCCGCAAAGCATCTTTGCAACCTTGGCACCCCCCTGACTCGGGTTTCCAGGGTTTCATCTGTGAGGTGCAGAGCTGAGCCTGTGCCGAGCCACCCGCTCGGAGCGAGGCTCTGCCTTGGTGGAAGCATGGGAGATTCATGGGCTCATTGCTGTGTTCGACAGAGCTGAAACGTCACAGCCTGGCCTCGCGAGCTGCCTGCCCCCTTGGCCCACATCCGGACTGGCGCCAGAGAGCAAGCCTCCACCCCTCCCGATCCACTTAAGAACTTCAGAGAGATCCAGCACTGATCCCTCCCTGTGGTTCAGGGGCGGGGAAGGCAGAGGGGGGTCAAACTATCCAGTGCCTGCAGTAACAGGTTACACCAGCAGCCACCCAGACCTGCCCCTGCTCCCACCGACATCAGGGAGGGCTTGCTCTTGACTCCAGTGTGAGCAGGAGCTGAGCCCTAGGCCAGAGCTCCCTTCAAGCAAGGAAGCAGGAATCAAGTAGCAGAGGTGGGAAACCTGATGCTGGGGGAAGGAGGGAAGGAGGAAGGTGGGAAGGGAGGATGATTGAGTCATATCAAGTCCCAAGATGAAATCCTGAAGACACATGGGGTGAGCCTGTCATGACTCCCTCGCCTTCCAGTTCTTCTGGATTCCCTTTTCTAAGTCTCAAAAGGAGAGTCAGGATGGCTGCTCGGTCTTGGCCAAGTTGCTGACCATGGGGTCTCTGGCTCTGAAAGCAGGTCCCTCCATTGCCCAGGCTCCAGGACCCCACCTGGAGAATTTTGCCACAAGCCTTTGCCATATTTTGGAAGGGGACAACAAAATAAAGATAACCAAGACACCAGCCCCTCAGGAACAGGCAAGGCTCACGGCAGAGCTCAGCAGCAAGCTCGGCTCCTTTCTGAGTTACTCGCTCATGGTTCTCTGTGGTTTTGCAGGGCTCGGTTTCTCGGGAGCAAAGCCCAATGGCCGTCCTGGCCTCCCTCAGCTGGATAAATGCAAACAAAAAGCTATTTTCAGAAAAGAAAAGTCTGGCGCATCCCCTTCGTTACTGCTCCAGGCAGGCTCCTTCTAAGAGCTGGGTGACTTTGTTTATTACACTGAACGAGTGCCTAAATAATTTCAAGATTAAGTGTCAATATAAAGACTTAGCACTCGCCCTGCATCACACCCAATAAAACCTCTGGGCGGTGAGGGGGAGGCATTGGGAGCAGGGGGAAAGAAGGGCTGTAAAGCAGCAGGACGCAGCTCTGCACTCGAGCTTGCACAAGGTCACCCATAACCAAACACTGCTCTTTTGGAGGATTTATGTCATAAACAAAGATGGGCCCTTATTGCAAAGCAAAAGCAAGGGGCAGGGCTTGACAAAGGTCGGGGAGGGCTGGTGCTTGTTACAAAGGATGCACCCAGCTCCAAATTTTCAGGTGTGTGGAGGCTGGGAGGGGGCCAGCTTGGATGCACTTCTGATTTCAAAGGAATGCTGTTTATTTTCAAGTCTGACCCTCTAAATCCTGCTTCTACTTCAGTTGCTGGGAGTTTTTCCTTTGACTTCAGTGAGAAGAGGCTGGATCCCCGAATGCCTGCTTCTGGACAGAGTGCAAGCACTTTTCTCCTGTCAAGCAACACACATTTTGATCTTTGGATAGCCATCAGACAAACACGACCCCCATTTACAGGGTCTAGGGTTCAGGCTAATTTTCTCTGTAGACAATTTTAAGATCTGGGTGACAAAGTAAAGCTCATCAACCTTTTTCCAAGAGAACGCCCTGCGGGAATAGATCCATTTTAGCAAAATGTTGTTTGGGAAGAGCCCGTCGCAGCACGAACCACTTCAACTAGTTCTTCTAAAACATTTTCTGCTGGAATCGAGTCGACAATTTGAAAACTAATCAAGAACACGAACAAAACTAAAAAAAAAAAAAAAAAAAGGACAGCTTTGGAATGAAACTTTCTCATGAGTCTGAAAGAGTTTCAGGAAATTTCATTTTATGGAAAATTTTAACTTTTCAGTGATTTTTTCCTGTCTCAGAAATTCTGAGTTCTGCCCGGCTCTACTGCAAAGTGGCATCGTACATTATAGGGAGTCTTTTAAACTATTAAAAGCTGTGGAGGTGGCAAGGATAATTTTCTGACAGAAGCTTCCCCACTCCCCTTCTCCACTTTCTCTTCTAAACAGTTAATTGGAAACACCCACTACTTTCTACCTCCTATTTGGCTGCTTCCTATTTCAGTGGCAGATGAGAGAGGAGCCCAAAATGCAATATATACAACAGCTCATAAGTCCCTTGGCCCCAGAGGATGCTAGAGAAACTGGATTGAGCTGTCCTTTGACTACAACCCTACGTATCCCAGTCCCTGCAACCTTATTCATTTTAAAAGGCTGGGGAGCGTGAGTGCCTGGGCTAACGCTGCTTAGACCGTTTTGCCGCCAAACGTGTTTTTGCTGGAATCTGCTATTTTGAAGCCAAAATGTTTTGCAGAGGTGGACTGGTATCAACAGAAATTGTGTCTGGAAGATTTCTAGGGCCCACACTTCTGTGGTCACCTCAGATTAGGGAGTGAATAAGCAGAATCACAACTTGACCTTTTCAAGCAAAACAACCCCCCCCCCCCCCCCGGTATTTCGTTACAGTTGTGTTTCTTGAAAATGTCCAAAATGTATTCTTTTTCATGTGGAATAAAAACAAATTTCTGTACCTTAAAAGTTGTCACCAACAAGGTAGCACCTCAAGTGGTAGAAGAGAAGAGAGGTGGGACAGGTTGTCGAGGAAGATGTGGAGAGGGAAGCTCTGCACGGAGGCATGGCGCTGGGAAATGAATCCAGAAGGGACAGAAGTGTTATCCTCCCATCAGCTCTACTCTGTCTGTTCAAGACAGCACTGTGCTCTGGGGCTTCTTTGAAGGTTTTTCTTTAATTTTTTACCTTTAAGAGCCACAGCAACTGGGGCTGGAAAAGCAAAACAAGCCAACATGACTTGCCAACTCAGCAGTTTCCAACTGCTGCTCCTGCTAAAGGGGCATTTCTGATTGAAGAGCTCAGCAACGGTTCCCCCCAAAGGAACAGGTGGCCACAGCCTTCAGGCTCTTGGACAATGCTTCATGTTCTTGTCAAAGCTAGGCAGTGCCCATTGCATCCCACCTCGTCCATGTTCGGAGCATGAGCTGAGAGGTGATTAATGGACTAATCTTAGAAGCAGAAGCTCCGCACCCTAAGAACTGCGGTCAGTCTGTCATTCCCATTAGAGAGACCAAAGGGTTTGTCTCAGAGCAGAACCAAGCTTGCATCTAGACAGACGGGAACAGCAAAGGGATTAATAAGAGAGAGGCTTGGTGAAAAAGAAAAAGAAACCACACCACTCCTGGTCATGAAAAACAAGGTCCTGGAAACTCCAGTGTATACCGTGGAATACAGCATGGACTCCCATTTGCAAGACCAGAAGAGACGGCTCTCTCTATGGGTTACACCAACAAAGAAGTACGCCAGGTGGTGAGGAGATAGAAGAGAAACCAAACTGGACTCTGTGGACAGGACAAGACATCAGGATGTGGAGAGCTATGGAGTAAGACACCAAATCGTTTCAGTTGTGGGGAGCTGCCTCCTCCTTGCTGCTTTTTGACTCAGTTCTAAGGGTGCGATGACTGTTACGAAAGTAGATGCAGGAATTGATTTTCAGGGATTTAAACAGGGTGAAATACAATCACATTTAGGCACCTAAGTCCACGTACATGCCTAAGAGGTGGAATAGAATCTGCCCCCCCGAGACTTACTAAGTATCAAAGGGATCTGGAAGCAGAATTCAGGAGTCCAGTGATCAGACCTCTGGTGCTACTTGTCTGGCACATGTTATCCAAGGAGCTCAAAGAGCTGTATGGAGGAGAAGGCATATGTTTATCTCAGGTATCCAGGTTGTAGCCATATCGGTCTAGAGGAAAAAGCAATCAGGACTCATAGTAGAGATGATCTCTTTTATTTGACCACTGAGATTTTCGCAGCGTTGCAATTTTTTTGTTGGTCTAATAAAAGAGATCATCTCTACTATGAGTCCTTATGCGATTTATCTCAGTTATTTGAAGCAGAAAGTGGAGGCACTAAATGTTGATGCAACTTCCTAAAAGCCACACAGAAGCCGTGGAAAGATGCTACATTTGTTACTACTGCTACTTCTGTCCCTTGGAGAGCCCCTCCAAGGGACAGAAGATGGGGCTCTTGCAATGGTGACTACTGTGGCCAGCAGAGCTGCAGCTCTGCTTGCCTGAGCCCACATGGCAACACTGTGTGTGTGTGCACATGCGTGCACGTGTGCATGCGTGTGTGAGTTTAGAGCTACAAAGTGCTTAGTGTACAAATGGCTGACCAGAGTCACCAGGAGAGCTGGGATTAGATCCTAGCTGTCTTGGTCCCCTCTCTGGTCGTACTTATGAAGTTATGTCTTCCGCACTCATCCTGTTCCCTGTGATGTTGGGAACATCACTGCACTACGCCATTGCATTGGACCTAAATAGTGAGACTGACCTATCAACTCTCACTGTTTGGACTGAGCAAGGAATAAATCCCAGAAAAGCATGAAGGTGAGAATTAAGAGACTGGTACAAGGAGGGGGGACGAGACACCTCTCATATTAGAAGCAGATAGGGATGCAAACAAACAGATGAATTTTGTCTACCTACAGCCTCTTTAACACATCAAAAGCTATAGCTCTGTTTGAGTCTCACTTCACCCTCCAGAGGATGATCAAGGTCACGGTAAAGGCAATGTGAAGTAAGTTGGAAAGAGATGCTGGAAACAAGGGTCCTCACTCATAAGCAAATGGGCAGCAGGTGTTTCTCCTTGTTTGGCTGGTTAATGAAGAGCCATTTTCTAGTTCCAAGGACCTCTTTAAATGTCCCATCTTGTATCACCCCGAGGAAGGCGGACCAGTCCAGCGAGGGGCCGAGCCAGGCCTCAGCGGAAATTCTTCCAGAGGCGCTGGCTCATTCTTCCCTGAAATCAATGGAGTTCAAACCGGCGTGAGAGAGAAGGTAGATTCATGACATAGGTGTAACTCGGGGTACACTCCAGTTCCTTTGTCCTTGGTTTCTTTTTAGGGATAAAGCGTTCCCTTCACACATTTGAAATCTAAACTTAGATACAAATTTTGCAAATGGGAGACAAGACAGAGCTGAACCCTCCCAATCTCTGGGGTGACTGAAGCCTACATCTGCTACACAAGCCCATCCTTTGCTGCCCTTTGCTGTTTTGCAGAGAACACCACTGAATGAATGCCTAGTCTAAGGAGCACTTTTCGAGAGCAAGAGGAGCTGTGACAGAGTGGCTAGAAGAGACGCTGAAAGCAGAGCAGCACAGAAGGAGCATGGATAGACCAGGGTAAAGGACAGGGTGGGAGAGCAACACCGATCCACTGCAAGTAAATGCTAGGTTTCTGATGCCTATTGAGAGCAGCTGGTTGTGTAGCCATGGTGCCAGCACAGGTCACATACAAGGAGAGAGATCAGTGCTGATGGAAATGAGCACTGGATTCATCTGAATAGAAAGGGAGGTTGTGGTTTCCAATTAGCCTCAAGGTGGTTTCTTACTGCATCACTGCCACCTGCACATGTCTGCAGGGGTAACTGTGCACCTCGCCTCCACTGAGGGAAATCCACTGTCTGAAAGTATGGCTTGGTATTGAACATCCCTGATCCTGCAATTGCATGCCCTTGGCTGAGGGAAACCATCTATGCTTTGCACTTCCAAAGGAGGGTGGACACATACAGCATCTGTCTTTAAGACATGCTGAAAAGCCACCTTCTTTGAGAAAAAAACTTCCCACCTTGGAGGGACATTCACCAGGGTGATACTGCTCCCCACTTATTCAGCTTCTTAATCGTGTCAGGGAAAATAAAGAGTCTTCAATCTATATAAAAATACCTTGCAATGTTTTACCCAAGAGGAATGGAAAGTCATGGCCTCCACTAAACCCATTAGGGACTTTGCTGCTGCTCTAAGCTTTATAAAGAACATACCACAGTGATAGGCGACGGTATATAACCCTACAATAAGGAGATCTACACAGGATTCATAGATTCATAGATGTTAGGGGCTTTATTTAGGGGACCTTATTTAGTAGGGCTAGAATATACGCAAAGGCCACACACCTGGCTGTGTGTCTAAGCCTCGAGTCTGAGTCTTGGAGCTTTTCTTATAGTACAAGCACTAATGCAAAGTTAGGAATATGCATACCAGTGTTAGTAATATGCATACCCATTGCCAATGCTCCTGCTCTAGAAGGCCCTGGGGCTCCTTGCTGACCTATGCCAGGGGCAGATGACAGGTATGGGGTTTGCAAACCTTCAGGGCTTCCCCCTTCCCTCTCCAAACCAAAACTAGGAATTAGAGCCAGGATCCACAAACTACCATGAATGAAGCAAAAAGAAAATGATTTAGGGCTGCTCATAACTACACACCAAGCTGATGCAGAGTGTTCTATATGTGCTGATGAATAAGCTGGCAGCTACGCATTGCTAGGCTGGTGCCTGTGCAAGTATCTATTGTTAGATCTCTGCTTGCATAATAAAGCATTTAAGGCAGGCTACGTATCCTATTTAATATCATCATCCTTAGCACCAGCCTCTGTCCTGAAGTGAAGGGGCATGTGGCAGAGCTCTGCAAATGTCACTTAAGCATGTGGGAAACATTCACGTCCCAGATTTTGCGTCAAACGGAAAAAAAAAGTTGTTTTTTTTTCAAAATGACGTCAGCATTAAGGCACTCCATCCCACCTCCACAAACACGTACATGAGTACACCTTTTGAGTAATGCCAGCTTTGCAAACAGAAGAGGAGCCGTATTTGATTCCATGTTTAAGGCCAAAATTGAAATTTTTGGACACCAAAGATATTCAGGGGGTTGGGAACTGATCATAATGAAATGTTGAAAAATTTCCAGGGAAAATCCGGACACCCTCCTCCCCCCATTACTTTCCCCTGATTTCTCAAGGGACAAATTCAGCGCTGATGTAAGCAAAGGCCACTGTGAAAGTCGATGGGGTCCCAACGAGACAGCAGAAACACAACCTGTGCTTCCTCAGATTAAGCAGATCACAATGGCAGCGGCTGAGCAGCAGCAGCGACACCCCAGAGATCTTCCACAGAACCGTCTTCTGCCAGGGCTGCTCAGACAATGCAAACACATCAACGGGAAAAGGGACTTTCAGGAGGGGACATCAGCAGAAACCAGCCACAAAACATCCCCAAACACTGACCAGGTAAAATTACCAACTCAACATCTTGGGGGTAATAAGATAACATTTAATGACCTTGTTAGGCTCGGCAAGCCCCTGGCCAGCTAGCCTCCTAGCAGCATGGGGAAGCAGCCGGAGCCTCGCCACAGCCCTGCCAAGTGACTGTAAGAAAGGATGCCGCTGGAGTTGTGCACCAGGGATCCCCACCCCGCCTTCCCTTTTTACTGGAGTTTTCATTCAGTTTTCAAGCAAGGATTCCCTGATAAAACACGCAGGTAGAGGGACTTCTAAAGCAAGGCCAGGACCATCCATGGAGAAATTGGTCAATACAGCAGCACTCTGGAGAGGAGAGAAAAATCCCTTTCCTAAGGAGCAGCAGGCCTGTGCTGCAGCTAGGCTGCTGGCAAGCTGGCCGCCCAGTCACCATTGTGATGTCCACTTAAAAAACAAGTGTCCTCACCGGCCCCAGAAGTGACACAGTAAAAAAAGGGACAGGAAGGTTTAATGAACATGTCACCAGTCTCCTGCTGGGGGTCACACTTCAGTACCCAGCTCTGTGCCCACCTGCCAAGAGCTTGGCCTGGGCTCATCCCTGCTCTGCTGCTCTGTTTGCTCCAACAACCGATCTGAGGACTCGCCTGTGCTTTCCAGTTTGGCATAGCCTACAAGGCTGATCTGGTCAAGTCGAGGCCAACTCCTGTTCTTCCGGTCTTTGATTGGCGCCACGAGCAGCACTCCAGGCCTGCCAAGGTCCAGGGACTTGGAGTGACCGGGGTTATGGAGCTGTACGTCTGAAGTGACCTCTTTCTTAGTGCATTTGGGGGGCAGGAGCTCCTCACTGGGTGGGACAGGGGGAGGCCCAATGTCCATATTGACCACCACGTGGCTGCTCTGGAGATCATTTTTGGGGGACACACTGCTGTCACTAGGCAAGGGTGTCCACAAGTGCCTCAGCACCTCAGCAGGTGCCTCAGCTGGACTGCCCTCCCCTTCCTCCCCTGCCCCCCGAGCCACAGCCTGTTTCTTCGAGAGGCAGTTGTTTAGCTTGATGACGGGAAGCGGCAGCGTGTTGACAGCTGAGGAAATTACCGACTCAGCCCCATAAGCAAAGGAAAGATTGAGGTTCCCTTCCATGGAGTTGCCCGAACCCGAGTGGATGCTCAGGAGGGAGATGGCAGGCGAATGGCCCTTGTGATGGAGCAGCTGGGCCGTCGTCTGGAGCTTGTTAGGTCCATAGCAGTCGGCCCATTTGTTCCCAGGGCTGGAACAGGACTGGAACCCGCTAGAGGAGAGATCCACCTCGTAGCAGCCCTCCACGCACTCCGCGTTGGCCTTGAGGATGGGCAGGCTAGTCCTCCGCTGGAAGTACCTCTCCTCTGGGCTTGCCACCTGGGGGAGGCCCAGGGTCATGGCATAGAGGCCCTTCTGCATCAGCAGGCGGGTCTCCATGTCCCTGTTCTCGTACAGCATGGTGTTGGCGCAGATGAAAATGAACAGGCCAATGCCCATGATGACAGGGCCGATGAGCTTCAGCTTCTCAGTAGAGGAGAGGTGGTGCGAGTGGGCAGGTGCCTTCACTTCCCTCCTGATGCTCCCCGTGCTGCTGGAGTTCCCTGAGCTGGCCCCAGATCCTGCTACAGATGTGCTCCGGTGAGGCCAGTAACCCACAACAGCAATTGTCATGCCAACCAGGACCACGGAGATGCCCACAATCACAAAGGCCCCTGAGGGTGAGCGCATCCGCAGCTGCGCCTTCACAGTCAGCTCCGGCGGAGGTTTGCGCCGCCTCCTGCGGCCATGCCGCCGGGAAGGAGGGGCAGGTCCCGGCGGCTTGTTCTCCAGAGTGTCCTGGCTCTTCATGGCTCCCGCGGCTTCAGCACTCCCCGCCGTCATTGCACTCCCGTTGTTGGGTCTTTCTACAGGGTCAGGAGGGAAAAAAAAATAGATGAACAGAAGAAATCACTAGCGGGCAGTGGAGGAGGAGGGCTCACATCCCACATACACCTAGGAGCACTGGGCCTCTGGTGGAAAAAAGGGAGACAACACAGTACCAGTGGGGAGGAAAATGGGGCCTGGCTGAGATTGGCTCACATTCAGACTTTTTACCTTCCTCTGTCTTTCTTTCCTGTCTAAGTTTTCCTGTAGTCATTTCTCTTACTCTCACTCAGGAGCTAGACGGTGGCTGACCTGCCAGGGTGGGTCTTTCAAACCCAGGGGCCCAATCCACACCCACAAAATAGTGAGATGACACCTAATGATTTACTTCTTTATTGGTCCTGTTCCTCCAGGCACCTAAATGTTGAAGACTTCAGTGTGCTACCTGCTATCCTGACACAGGACAAGATGACAGCCCCTCTCCCAAAGGGCTCTGGAAAGGACTATGGGTACATGTGCCTCTTTGTACTTGTATAAATGGCTTTCTGTACAAGTGGAGCACATGCACACACACTTTTTTGACAGGACAGATGCAGCCACGTTTAACCAGTCATACTGAGGGCAGCGTTAGCACTAGAGCCAGGTCAATTTTTGCCTAAGGAAGGAAACGGGATTTCATTTTGTCTTGTTCAGGATGTCAAAGGACCTTACAAACACTAAGCAATTTAGCCTCCATCAGTGGCACCTATAATTATTCCACCTGATTTGACAGCTAGGAAAACTGAGGCACGGAGAAGGAAGCGACTGGTCTGAAAGCCTTGCAGCTGAGTTTGTATGGATCAAAACCTAGCTTTCCCAACTCCCAGCCTTCATGCCTTGCCAGCAACCCTCTTCCTCTGGGCGGCCTGGAAAATGACTTTGCCGGGGTGGGGTTGGAAAAGCCTCATCAAAACAGCAGAGGGTCTTGGGAGCTGCAGGGTCACCCGTTTGCTCTGTTTGCTATCAAAACAAGGATTTAAAACATAATGATCAGCATTATCATTAGGAACTGCTGCTGAGCTGGGTGTCTGTTCATTAGGCCATGAGATTTCATAAATCACGAGCAACTATCACTAATTCAAGAGGTGCTGCGTCCCACGCTCAGCAGGCTGCTCTGGCACAGATGCCGGAAGCAGGACACAACCCGGCCCCTGTTCCCCTGCAGGTTCACGGGGCTGGCGGTGAAGTTTGTCAAAGGAAGCTGCTGCATCGTGAAAGACGCAAAGGGAGTAGCGTGGTGCAGCGAGGCAGGGGTCTGCGTGCGGAGACGTTTAGCCAACCCTCGCAGTTAACTCTGTGTGAGGGCGTCACGCGCCAGATCAGTGGGCGAGAGGAAAAGCTCTTTTCTAATTAAAGAGACATTGTCAGGAGGAGGCTTGGGGATCACTCAGCTGAGAGAAGGTTAAGAGTCTGTTTCACCGAGCTCTGGATCTGCTGTTTACTCCTCGATCTGTGCTCAGCCCGGGGAATGAAACCAGCCTAGCAGGCTTCCCTTCTGTCACACACTGCAGTGTTTTCTGGTGGTCCTGAATTAGCTCCTAGTGTTTTTTGGGGGGGGGTTCAATGCAAATTCCTACACTGAAGGAGCGTGATGATCTCAAAATCCCTGTTTCCAGGAATTTGTGCCTCTTGCATAACAAAAATACCTTCCCAGGTACATATTACTCAGCAGTTTGTTCAATACAAAGCAGCAGAGCCCGTTTTCTAGGTCAGTTATAGAGCTGGCTGAACGAGCTGACCAGGCCCTAGCAGTTACCCATATCGACTTGAAAGAGTTGTTATGGGGCCTGGGAGTATGCTGCTGTGTTAGCAAATAGGCACCGGCTGAGCTGCAAGGGGCTCATGTTTTTGCCAGAAACAACCAAAGCAAACCCCCAAGCAATCAAAAAAGGCATTTTCCACATTAAAAAAGCAGAGGAACATTTTTTTCCCCCTATGTCATGGATCAAAAGCATGGTACAGCTTACCAGCCCTTGACCAATGAGCAACACGGGTTGACTCTAGGTAGGTTTGTGTTCATCCGCCGCATGGAGAACTGTTGGTTAGGCACTGTGGCAGCAAACACTTGGAGGACCAAGCTGGCACGTGGCTGTGCTCTTGTTGACCGGGTTGGGATGCTACGTTTTCGTGGCTTGCAAAGAACCCCTTCACTGTGCCAATGTAACGGACTTGGCGAAGCCTCTTTCCTCCCTTCTCTAGCTGTCTTGGGGCATCCCAGAGCGCACTGTCCCACCGCCTGCAATTCTGGGCATGCTTGATGTCTTGCTGAGGCAGGATGGGAAAGCTGCCCAGAATTTCCCACAATGCATCAATACAAACACACAGCATGGGAGGTGTGGATGTGCCATGGCTGAAAGGCAGAAAAAACTGCAGCGTGGACATGCTCCAAGTTGTGTTACTTGAATGAGGTTAAAGTGACTGTGCTTCTAAATCACAACTTTAGGTCTAAAGCCAGAAAGTAAAATTGATACAACACATGCAGGGAAGGCAGGCAACCTATTTAATTCCGCTGAATGAAGCGCAGAGCCAGCAAACAGCATAACCGGTAGAAAGGAAATTAAATGCAAGGATTCTTCCAGCTTTAATCATCTTAAGGTGCTATTAGTATCACAAGGAAGGAATTAAATACACAAGTTGCATGATGACAGTGTGTTCCTGGTACAGGGCTGTCAAGCTTGACAATTTGAACAAGTGAGATTTAGAAGGAGAAAAAAAATCCACAGCCCACTGATGAGTGAGATTTTAAATGTGCATTTGAAACACACTGTTAAATCTTTTATTGCAAGAACAGGCACTATAAACACAGTCACCTCAGGCTATGGAGTCAGTCCAAAATGAGTGAGATTTTCTCTCTCCAAACCTGCTACTGGGTGAAGTTACCCAGTGTTTTAAATCTTCCCTAATGCATCCCAAAGATTATAGTTTCTTTTCCTCCATGACCCTTTATTTATATTACATTGTCTTCAGCCCTCAATGGACAGCAACTACCATTACAATCTTAGTAGGGATGTGAAAGGTTAATTGTTTAAATGATAAGCACAGTTATACCTGTAATGTGGGTAACGTGCAATCCAGTGGGGCAGGGAAGTGGTGCGGTGACTCCAGTTTTAGGAAGGTGGCAGAACAGTCAGGAGAGAAAGAGAAAGGAGGAGGAGGGACAAGGGATAACTAGGACCCATAGTCTATGAGGTTAAGGAGAAAAACACCAGCTGGCCTAGTGACTTGTCAATTAAACCATTAGCTGCTTCTTCACAGGTGCTGGAAACCAGCTGGAGGGAGATAACAGACTACTTAAAAGTTTAAACCAGCCCTCCTGGGGCAAGGGGGGGGAGGCAAGGCAGCTCCCAGCAGCAGCTGTATCTGGGCAGGTCAGTGCATGGCGTGGGTTTCCCGGCCTTAGGCTCCACACCCCCCTGGCCAGGACTTGGTATTTGTTATAGGTTAACCATTTAACCAATATAATTAGAGGAGGTGCAACGGATATTTTTTAAATGACATTTACATCCCTAAATCGTAGATGTCACCTTCCTGTAAAATGTTACATTAAAACCTTTTTAGTGTCCTTCTGCCTACTTGAATATTAAAAAATAAATAAATAAATAAAAATCTCCATGCCCCACGAATTTTGCAAAGCCACTTTGATGTAAGTTTTGGCTGCTGTAGGGTCAAGTGAAAACCAGTCCCTGGAGTGTAATCCTTTCCCAGAAGTCCCAGGCAAAAGGATTCCTGTAAATTTCCCGTACAACCTCATGGTTAATGCACGCAACGGTCAGGCCTTATTTCTGGCTGTCAGCCATGGCAGCGTCTCTTTGAACTTCATTCCCTTCCTATCTCATTTTGCTTCCCTTAAGCCCCTTATGGTCCCCCTGCAGAACAGTAACACAGAGAGCCAGCTGCTTTTCAGGGCAACTGGCTATAATTGTTCAGGGACAAGGCAAGCAGCACGCCGAATTGACTCTCACTCCAAGGGTCGCCCTTCAACTCTAGACTTAAATTTACCTGTGTCCAGTGTGGATGGGCTCATTATTCTCACCTTTCATTACTGGAAATGACTGGTGTCAAAAACGCTGACTTGGGGAACTGAGGTTATTAGAAGATGTAATTGTGCTAGAGAGATGATTATCGTGAGGTTTCAGGTGTCCATCTCTGTGGGAAAGCACCCTGTCCTTGCACTGCTACTCATGTCAGATCTAATTCAAATTTCCACTGACTTCAGTGGGCTTTGGGTCAGGTCCACGACTTCTCCTGCAGCATGTACGTTAAAAGCTTCAGCACCAGAATGGATGGGAACAGCAGCTAGTTGAGAAAAGGGTAAATGGCCTGTGTAATGGAACCAGATGTCTGTCAAGTGCCCGTGCGAGAAGCCAGCCGAACAGCTGTGGAGGACAAAGGCCAACATTCGACTACAGGCCAGGACAGCTTGGGCAGTGTTGAGCTACCTTCCCTTCCACGCTGCACCACAGCACCTCATCTACGACTGGGATGGGCTGCCTGGGAGCTGACAGTGCACAACACATTCGGTCTACAAAGCAGCTGGGTGTAGCAGGGCACTCTGGACAGGAGAAAGCAGGTGTGTCACCCAACGCCCGGCAGCAGCGAGGGTGGTGGCGGCACAGAGCTGTGACCCCCCACTACCAGCACTTACGCATCCCTAGGTCTCCTGGGCTGTTTGTTATAAAACTGATCATGCCACTAAACAGACAACCAGGAACACCCCTGCCTTCTCCCACCCCCCAGAAATGCATTCAGCTGACTTGGTCTTCTCCTCTGCTATTTCCCATCCACCTACCAGACTTCCTGCCTCAAAGGCACCTCCGCTTAGCTGAGGTGGCACCAACAAAAAGCACGAGCGCTGCATGTTTTTCAAAGTTTGGCATTTAATGCTCATTGACAGAGATGGCTGTTCCCGGAGTTCAGAACCATTATTTTTATTAATAGAATCCCCAACGGTTACATAAGCTTCTTTCAAAAAAAAAAAATCTAACATCGCCGTCAAATTCTAAAACTCCCAGACACTGACACGCGACTTAATTGATTAATTCAATATTTTAGCAACAGCACAAAAGTTTGCTAAATATAAAAGACAGAGACTGAGGTCCTGTTGGCTCTGCATGGACAGGAGGGATCCCACAGTGCTTCCGGTACAAGTAGCAGATTGTTCCTGTGTCCTCAAATTCAAAGTTCCCCCTTTTGCTGTTTGCTGGTGGCTAATTGGCCTCTGCCTCCACCCCAGAGGCAGCTGCATTTCACCAGGGCTGAATGTTGGCAGACTGTGAAGGTTTTGGGGTCCCAGAGGATGAAAGATGCTATAGAAATGTAAATGTCATTAGCATTATAGAGTGAGATAACTGCTTGGCTGCTAAACTGGGAGTTGAGAAATTATGCTTCCAATCCTTGCAATAAGCCTTTCATTAAAAAATCAGAACTATTTCTCTAATCCCCCCATCACTGAGGCATACTGATAGCTCCCCTCAAAACCCAGCTCCTGGTTCCCTCTACACACACACACACACACACACGCACACACACTTTCCTAAAATCCAGAAACAAATCTAGTAGGATCTTGCAAAAACAAACTTAGATACAAAGTATGTGGGAGACGGGATAGGATTCTATGCAGATGCACTGTATTATGCATCCCCCAGCACCCCCAGACATACCTGGAGGCACTTGATTCTTGATGGCGATAGCGCCACATGCCTGGGTGTGCAAAGCTGCATGCAGCTGGTCAGGTTTATTCAATGGCATATTCATTTTGAGCATACCCCTCTGGCAGTTTCAGAGTTCAAACAGAAACCCTGCATGCTGCATTAGAAGCTTCTAAAGGACCTTTCACATCTGATGATCTCATCATCACCCACATGAGCCAAAGGAGTATCATGAGCCACATTTTACACATGGAGAAACTGAGGCACGGAAAGGGGAAATGACTTCTCCTAGGCTGTGCTGCAAGGGAGGGGAAGGGCTGGGAAAGGATCTCAGGACTCTGGGATCCCATTCCTGTGCTCTAACCACAAGGAGCAGAGACACAAGACTTCCTCTTCCCCTCAGGAGAGACTCGGACCTCCCTGGCAGCATTAACTCTTACTCCTTAATCCCCTGCTCCAACCACTAGACCTTTGATTCCCAACCAGAGTGATGCTGCACCCTGGGGTATCTTGAGATCCTTTCAAGAGTGCTGCAGGGTGCCATGCAACGTTACCAGTGTTAGGTGGTGTGCAAACATGATTCCCTAGATAAACTCAGAGATTTCAGATAAAAACCCATGGTGTTAAAAACATTCTGGCCTCTTGTGGTCTTTCCAAATTCTTTGCAACAGAAGAATTGCTCTATTATTTTTCTGTAGTCAAAAAACAAGGGAAAACTAAGAGCTGACATTTTCCAAGAGGTGACCTGAGTCTAAAACAGGTTTAGAACTACTGCACTGCAGGTGACCTACATGAGGGCTTGGGGATGAGGAACGGGAGCTCCTGGTTACCTTTATGCTTCTCCCAACAGCCAGAAGCAGAGTCCTGAGAGCAGACAGGCCAGCTCCTAGGACCTGGCTAAAGGAGACCCTTGAGAATCCCTTGCTAAAATCCCAAACAGCAGCAAGGGTTGGAGGAATTCACTCCCTTTCAAAAGAGTCTGTCTCTGTCCGCTCTGCGCTCAGTGCCACATGTGCCTTGCATCTCTGACTCAGAAAACTGCTTGAGAAACAAGGGCGATTGTATTCTTCTTGTTGCTGCACCAAAGAGGCAGGTGTTAAAAATCTCCTACAGCAAAACATATTGCTCAGGCTCCTTTAAAATGTTTCCTTTCACTATGCCAGGTACAGGGCTGTCATCTACACAGCAGATGCTAGAGAACAGGGGTGGCCAACCTGTAGCACAAGTGACACAAATGGCACAGGCAGCTTCTGTGCGACATGCAGCAGATCAGGAAGGGGGTGGGTAGCATAATGGCAGATAAGACAGGGAGTAGAAAAAGGAGCAGCAAACCAGACAGGGAACACATGATGGGGAGCAGAAAGCAGAGCAGCAGATTGGGGAGGGGAAGGGGATTGGAGTGGCACTTGAAGAGGGTGGGGTACTTAATTTGCGGTATGCATCCCAAAAAGATCATCTCTCACTGTTTTAGAAGCAGAGTCTACATCAGGGGTGGGCAAAATGCGGCCCGGGGGCCGGACCATTCTATCTGGCCTGCGGGGCCTCTAAAATTTTTAGAAAATTAATATTAATCTGCCCTGGCTGCCTGTCATGTGGCCCTCGATGGCTTGGCGAAACTCAGTAAGCGGCCCTCTGCCCAAAATAATTGCCTGCCCCTGGTCTACATGTTTGCTGCTTTCTCCTTGAATTAAGTCCCAAAATTCATTTCTGTTTAAATGCATTCCCCAGTCCCTCATCCCGTCCATGCTGCACTCCTGGGACACAGAGATCTCCAGGTATGGAAGGAGGCTTTCACAGGAACCCCCCTGTAACGATACTGGCAGAACAGGACTCACGGATCTGTCGCAGGTGCTCTGCACCACATGGCTTTTCCCTGAAGCCCGGATAGGACACTCGTTCGCTGTACTACTCTGCCACCATTTCTGGATCCATCCACCTCTGAGGCGGTCTCTGCAACAAACACACCTAGATAAGATGTGCTTCCAGGTGGCATCTGCTTTTCAGTGGAGTCCTTCAGAGCCTCTCCCTAACTGCACCACAGCAGAACAGTGACAGAATCGTAGAAAATCAGGGTTGGAAGGGACCGCAGGAGGTCATCTAGTTCAACCCCCTGCTGAAACCCCCAGCTAGATCATCCCAGTCCAGGCTTTGTGTAGCTGGGTCTTAAAAACCTCCAAGGATGGAGCTTCTACCACCTCTCTGGGCAACCTGCTCCAGTGTTTTACTACCCTCCTAGTGAGAAATATCCTAATATCTAACCTAAACTTCCCTTGCTGCAACTTAAGACCATCGCTCCTTGTTCTATTATGTGCTACCAGTGAGAACAGTCCAGCTCTTTCGAACCACCTTCAGGTAGATGAAGGCTGCTATTAAATCCCCTCTCAATCTTCTCTTCTGCAGACTAAGTAAGCCCAGTTCCCTCAGCCTGTCCTCAAAAGTCACGTGCCACAGCCCCCGAACCATTTCTATTGCCTTCTGTTGGATTCTCTCCAATTTGTCCACATCGTTTCTGCAGCAGGGGCCCCAAAAGTGGACTCAGTACTCCAGATGTGGCCTCACCAGTGCTGAATAGAGGGGAATAATCATTTCTCTTGATCTGCTGGCAACGCTCCTACCAATGCAGCTCAGTATGCTGTTAGCCTTCTTCACAATAAGGGCACGCTGTTGGCTCATTTTCACCTTACTGTCCACTGTAACCCCCAGGTCCTTTTCTGCAGGGCTGCCGCTTAGCCAGTCAGTCCTGAGACTTGCCCCTGGACAGCACAAGAGGCACAGGGAAATCAGGCATTTACAGAACTTTTTGGGCCAGGAAGGCAGGATCTATGCCTTCCTGCAGGAGGGAAAGGCATTGCAGATGCTGTTGCTCTGGAAGCAGCAATACAGGGAACCTCCAGTCTTGCATGCTCACACTCTTTCTGTACATGCAACCCCACCACTTTCTTTGCAGAAGCCCCAGACCAAACTAGGTGACCTATGTTCCCAAAGGCCAAGCCCAGACACTGCTCCAGCCCTCAACACTGCCAGCTCTTATGATACTGACTGCAAGACTCTTAGTTTTTGGTTTTGATCCCTGCAAGTTTCCCAAAAGCGGGAAACTTGACTGTACAATTTTGTGGTAACGGGGGAACTGTGTTTGCACTTTCCCTCTGGCTTGCTCCTTCAGGTTTCTGGCTAGGAGCAAGCATGACTAGGGGGCATCTGAACTCCAATGCCTCAGGGCTTGGGGCCTGCGCAGAGGATGCCTGCCATGGATTGGGGAGTATCTGCAGTCTCAGATTGATGGGTATGGGAGGGTAGAGACTTGCCCAGTGGCAGAGCCACACAGGTTTGAATGACTGAGCTCAGCTCAGTCGATCTGAAATTTGGGACCAATTCAGCCTTCAGCCAAAAGAAAAAAAGACTCTTAGTTTTAAGTGGAAATAAGGAAAAAAAAAACCCAAAGAACAAAAAAACCCCGGAAAGAGAGAGAGAGAAATGTGACCCGAGTACATCTTACAGGTTCAAGAAACTGATGGCACATAAAGGCACCCTGAAGTAATTATTTTTTTAAATGTTATGATTTTGGGGAGGAAGCTGACTCATGATTTTCAAATCATGGGGTTTGCAATACTGCAAGCATGTGTTGAAAACTGCTCTATTGGGCTGAGTGAGCAGGAGTGCAATCCACTCAGAGCCTTGGACAGAAGAAGAGAGGAGTCTGGAGCAGTCTGAGGGGATGAAACCTCAGGAGAGAAAGGAGTCCCCTTAAATCACTCTTCATCCGCCAAACAGAGCTCCAGTCTGGATCTCCAAAATGGGTGCTTAAGTCTCTCTCTCCGACTAAGCTTTGAACTAGCACAGACAAGATTGTAAGAAATTTCAGATAGAAGGTTTATCTATCCCAATTTTAATTCCTCTCTCTTCCTCTGCAGTATTCGCAGCACTGGTTCTCCTAAATTCAACTCCCAGCTCTGACCTAGAGTTTTAAGTGAGTCACTTAATTTCTTCCTGTACCCTAGGGAAAGGGTGACAACTGTCCTCACCCCTTCGCAAGCTGGACTTGCGGGACTGGAAAGGGCTGTGCCAGTGTCAAGTGCTAAATTACAATTGCCATGTAAGTCATAATCAGCTTTGACTGTAATACATGCAATGCTTTTTGCAGGCCCCTTTCAGCCCAGTAATGGGGCAGGCAGAACAGCATCCACACCATTTTGGATGTCTTCTCAAGACAAGCATGGGGAGAATGCGTCAGAGCCCTGGGCCCACTCCAGCCTCGACCAAGCCAATGGAGGTGGATGGAGCTTTTGCAAGACTGCATCATGCGAGCAAGACCTAATCCACCCAGACACAGAGTATCTCGGAGAGGAGCCTGAGAGGGTCCCAAGGAAGTACTGCATGCAGAAAAGTCTATCCAGTATTCACCTGCCACACCGTGATCCTTGGCCCTGAGACAGGTGCAGAGCTACCTCCACCATCGTGTTTCCTTCCACCCACTCATTCCTACGTGGGAAACAGCAGACTTGGCACCAGAGACACTTGTACACCAGCTCATGGCTGCTGGGAGGGGACGGGGAGCGCTGCACCATGCAAGCTATGACAACCAACCCCGGAGTCCACCCACTCTGGAAGGTGATGAAGAATCATAATTACAGTCTGCACTGAGACATGACGGTTAAAAATAATTCCTTTTCATTTTTAACCTCCCAGCGCTACCAGTGCTGGGGAGGGGGGCAAAATGGTGGGTGCTCATATTCCCTGCAAAGGCAGCAGGGCTGAGGTGCGGGATCGTGTCCCTGGAGCAACTCCTCCCCAGCACAGAAACAGCAGAGACGATGCCAGGCCTGGCTTCATCCACACAAGCCAACAACGGGCCTTAATCTTGACTTGCAGAGTCTGAAGGGCAAGTTCACTTGGCCCTTCACCTCTCTGAGGAAGTGGCCAACTGGGCTAGTACTGACTGCCATGATGAAAGGACAAACCCAGAGTAAGTTGCCAACCGACCGCCAGAAGCCCCAAGAACTGGATAGAAGTTGGCACCATATACATGTAGGGAGTCAAGCCAGCGTCCCTGCTGAGAAAAGCCCACCCACGACCAGCAGTAAATAACCTGAGGGGACAGATGCTCCTCTCACCCAAAATAGTCACTTCAGGTGAGAACGGAGGTGACCTGGGCAGGACGCAGCGTGGATGCAAGCTTCCCCCCGGTCCGCGCCCCCACGGCTGCCCACCCACCAAAGCCGAAAGGCACTTCAAAGGTCTGAAGCAATAAAAGGCCACGCAGAGAGGACAGAGCTGCCGTGCAGCCACGTGTGGTGGAGCTCCTCTCCTCTCCCCGGCCCTGCTCTGTTTCAGTGAGAACAGCAGCCAGCAAGAGAGGCCGCCGCATCTGCAAAAACATGAATGAAGCCACGTCGCGTCGCTCCCGACACCCCTGCGAGCGAATGACAGTGTCAGGGCAGCTGCTGGGCCTCCTCCATGAATGCCTCAGGAAACAGGCCAACGACTGGACAGCATCCAGAACCTGTTGCCAGAGCAATGGCTACAGGAGGCAGAGCTGCTTCGGAGGAAGGTGGAGGGCCGTTACTGGACATGGGATGGAAAATCCCCAGGTGCTGGGAGTCTCAGTTGCTTGAGCAATAGTTCAGGGACTCTTAGGAGCCAGGCAGAGCTGGAGGGAGGGAGCAGGGAGTGTGCCATCTGCGGGTACCACGTGGACAGCACTCTTAGCAGAGTTGGGAGTGAATGGTGAGGAAAAGGGGAGCTCTGTCCTCTCCATCTTAGAGACCCTTGGGGGACACCTGGAAGAAGGCTGAGCACTGAAGCTCTCCATCATGCTATGACACACCAGCAGGAAGCTGGAAGGCTAAAGAGACCTCTCTGAGGGCACGACCGCTTCTCAAGGACACACACGGGAGCGTGGTGCATAATGCCAGGCCTTCCCAAACTGCGGAGAGGATGGGAGATGAGGGGGGCACTGAGGGTGTGACACTGGAAGAACATGCAGAAGGATTGTGCTGGACTGGCAATGGCATACAAGGAGACCACGTCTGTCCTGGGAGCCAGAGTCCAACGAAACCTGAACACGGCTAACTTAAACGGTGGAGGTGGGAAGAGATGGAGGATTACTGTGGGGGGGGGGACATATTGTCTGTGCTCACAAAACTGGAGAAAGAGAGAGGCAGAGAAGTGGGGAGAAATAATATGACCAAGGAAGCGGGGAGATGCTGGCAAGGTGGGAAACCAGGAATTAAATTAGGAGGCTGGGAATGGGGTGGGGAAGGGAAATGAAACCCATGGGATTGTGTAGTGGTTCTCATGCCTTAGCTCAGTGCTATGACAGCCAAGTCCCCTGTGCAGCTGGGAAATGATCTGATTAAAAATCACTTCAGTTGGTTTAGTTTGTGGCCTCTTCTCCCTTTCGTTCTGCGCTACTGAGAAATACCTCCATATCTGCCAGCCCCCTCACCCGCTCCATACTTTGCTGTCTGCTGTACCCCGCTGACCCCCACGGGGGGTCATCACAACCGCCCCTCACCACGAGTGTCTTAACACCAGACAAGGCTGCTAAAAGACAAAAGAATGAGCAGAAGCTTTTAGCTTAGTGATTTCACATAGCCCTTGGCTTCAGCACCAGTGCTCCTGTGAATAAGGTTTAACCAGGCGAGTAAGTTTGCAGAATCCGGTCCTCTCAGCTTCTCTTTCCACTCAACTCTGCAGTCTCTTAGCAGCAAAGTGAGGTGACCTAAGAGGCCTCTTTCATCTGCAATTCACCTCCCAGAGCTCATGCAGGCTTGCTCTCTGCTGTATCTGTTCCAGTACTTTGTCTAGTCCAGGTTTAAGCAACTCAAGCAGTGGGGATTTCTCACACTTCTCCAGTCAGAGTCCTCTGCATGCCGACAGGTCGCACAGAGTCCATGCTTTGTCTGGTTTTCAACCTTGATTTTCCGTTGCTCAGCTCCATCCCTTGAATTTTAGGGATGTATCCTTACCTTGAACAACGGTGCTCCCCTCCCATGGGAGTTTGCACCCTTCAAAGTAGCTCATTGTTATTCACTCCCTTGCTTCTTTTCATTGCATAGGAAAATCAACACTGTTCCATCAGAAAGAAAATGAAATAGAAACAGAAAAACCTCTATCTTTCTCAACCAGAGCTCCCTAAAGTGGATGTAATTGCTCACTACATATCAACAGCTCCCTGTAAGTATTGCCTCTGTCTTGGCTTGGTCCAAGTGTCACGACAGTTGTGATACTTATGGCCCTGCGTATCACCAGCAATGTAACCTGATGCTGTGGTGTCCTGACGCAGAAAGCATATGAGTAGCTTCCAAATTAACCGAGGCTCTTTTTAATCACTCAGTTAATTTGATTTTTCCACAGCACCTTTCAAGCAAGGGTCTACAGGGCTTTATCTGCATTAGGTGTTAACCCACTGCATTTCACAGCCAAGAAGGTTGAGAAACAATATCCCCATCTAATATACAGATTCACTGAGCCACAGAGGGAAAACAGGACACATGATCCCAATTCCCAGTCCTCTGGCCTAATCACAGGATCTGCCCTCCTCTGAACATCCTGCTTGCTTAAAGGAGAGGGAAAGACAGGCCTCATCAAACATGGGGCCACTTCACGTCAAGCAGCCACTTTGCTCTTTGCAAGGGAACAAAAGTCCATTTCAGACAAAGAAAACTCGAAGCACAACAATCAGTCTTCCTTACAGGGAAAGTAGGAAAGAAAGAAACCAAATACATCCCTAGGACATCGTTACGAACCCTCTGCGTTTCGCACAGAGATACTGCCCATATAATGACCTACCTGCAGCAACATGTTGGGGATTGCAGTGTGCAGACGAGTTGGTGTGTCCTATATCTGTCTATGTCTGGACCGAATCCTTTGTGATGTTATATGCTCTCAACTCCTTCTTCAAGTGGGAAGGAGGGTGCTCAGCACCTTGCAGTATCAGGCTGAAGGAGCTTCTTCAAGAAGCGTGCTCCATAGAGGTCCAGCAGCCAGAAAGGTAGTGACACTGCCAAGGTGTCCTGGTACCTGGTTCTCTCTTGCTCTGGGGTCAGCTCAGCAGCTGTAACCCCAGTTTCTTTCCAGCAGGAGAGGCAGATGCACAGGATGTTTCATCGCAGAACGGGCTCCTGCAGGACAATGGATTCTGACCAGAATTTGTACCTCTAAGAAAACAGCCCAGCTGCAGGATGCCAGGGCAGGAGATGCCCTGGACTCCAGCAGATATCTGGCCCCACTGGCCCTGCAAGAGGTAGCCAAATCACTGAGCATGCTGCTGACCCACGTGACAGCCTGGCCAGCCCAGACAGTGGGTTAGCAACCACCCGGACTTTATGTAAGGGGAGCATAGTTTGCTCTGGGTTGGTTTAGGGATGGAGCATTGATCTGCTGGGTCCTGTGGGGGGTATTCAGAACTCCTGGGTTGTTTTTCCCCCCCAGCTCTGCCATAAATTCATTCTGGAAGTTGAGGTAAAGTCATTCAAGGGTGCTACAGTCAGTCCCTCAGCCAGGATGAAGCCTGTAGATAGCAGCAGAACTGGAGCAAGCAGTGAGCGTACAGGTAACAGAACCAAACTGCAAAGTGACCCAGAAAAATCAGAGCAGAGGGCACTGCAGGCTCCAGAGGGAAGACTGAGCTGCAAGGCAGGCGCTTGGGGGGCGGGCTCCTCCACCTGCCACCCCAGAGGACATGAGACCTGGTCACCCAGCGCCTTCTGGTCCCAACAGCAAGTTCACCCTGACTTCTTCGGGGCGTTCCCTTCTCCAGTGTGGGGCTCCGCACTAAATAAAATGATTCTTTTCTACAGCTCTGGCAAAGGAGATGATTGCTAATTACACAGCCTGCTTTAAGCAGATTTGCCCTGCTAATTAAACTCATCTCTATGGCTGGGAAATGAACTCCAGCCTCTCCCAAGCAGGAGAGCAGGCGAGTTAGATGGCCACTTAACTCATTACAGCACAGAGGGGTGGGGGAGGCATCTGCCCAGCTCCGCGCCAGCCCGCCCGCCGGGGAGCCAGAAACACGGGCGACTTTTACGATCCTCCTCCGAAAACAGGACATTTGCAGTGCTCAACTTTTCGACAAGCAAAAAGCGTAAAATCCGGGCCTCTTCCTTCCAGAGAAAGCATCGACCTGATCCGTCCTCTGAGCGCCTTCATTTAAGAGAGGGGGGCTACAGCGGGATTTCCTCTCCAAACGCCTACAAGTGGGAAAGCTGCGCAGGGAGCCGGCCAGGCCGCCGAGCCGGGGCAAACGGTGCGCGTGAAAGCATGTTGAACAAGCAGCGAGGAAAATAAAAGAGCTCCCCTCCCATCCCCTCCATCCACCCCAGAGAGGGGAAAAACCCCGGCCGGGGACTTGGAGGGGGGTGCAGCCGGGCGCTGCGTTTAGGACTCCGCTCCCTCCAGCCCCTGCGTGCCGGCCTGGGCTGGGGCGGGAAGGGGAGCGGCGCCGGAGGGGCGCATCCCCCGGGAGCACCTGCAGCCCCCGAGCCGCCGCCCCTGCCCCCGTCCCCGTCCCCGGGCCGGGGCCCCGCCACTCACCGCCGCCGAGCCGCCTGGGCGCTGCTGTCGGAGGCGCCCGGGGCAAGTTGGGCGCCGTCGGGGGCGGGCGAGAGCGGGGCGCCCGGGCTGCCCGTCGCCGCCGCCGTCCCCGCCCCGCGCTCCCGGCCGCGGGCAGGGCAAGGGACCCCGGTCACGCGCCGAGTCGCATCGCCAGCTATTCCGTGCACGCAAGCCCGGTTTCAGGAGCAGAAAGTCTCTCTCCCCGGCGTCGTACCCCCGCCTCCCTCTCGGGGGAAACTTGAGCGCGGGGGGGAGCATTTGCAGGCAGCAGCGGGGAGGGCCCCGCCGGGCCGCCGCCGCCGACAGACGCGGTGCTCCCAGCACATTGTAAGGCGGGCAAGGTACATGGGGGGGCGGGGGTGGCTCGTGGCCAGCGGGAGCTGCTGGAAGCACTTCCCCGCCTCGGCTGTCCCCGTGGTCCTGGGGAAAGGGAGAGACATAGAGCCAGGGCCAGATGCCACGGCCCTGCAGCGTTTTATGGGATTTTGATGCGCGACCGGGAGTTCCAGGAGAAAGTAGCAGTTGATTTTCTTTATTATTTCTTTTTAGTGTGCCGCCGCATTTTCCTTCTGGTCGAAGAGGTTGGCACCGACTGCGGCCATCAGGGACTGCGGGAGCCGCGCAAGGAGGCGGCCTGGCGCTTCGGCCGATGCGCGGCGCTTGGACTTGGCAGGTGCCGATGCCTTGTCCAGCTCCGCCGCGGGCTCGCTGTCCGGCGTGGGGCACATCGCTTCGTATCTCCCTAGCTGTAAAATGGGGAGAAGGATTCTTCCTCCTGGCTGTGGCTTGAAGTGAGATCCATTACCTACTTGAGCAAACTCCGCCGAGTGAGGAGAGCCTGCAGGCAAAGATCTCCTGCCTTGAAAGCACATGCCCCACTTACTGTAGCTGAGAAAATCTCTGCAATAGCTGCCAGTAGCACGTGGCCTTGGAAGCACACTTTTTGGCCCGTGTGCCACAAGTTAAGGCCTGCTCCCCATCCTTTCTCAGGTGCCATCCTCAGAGGCATATCTGAATGTGAGGGAGGCTCAAGCCTCTGGCCTCATGGAGCTAGGTTAACCTTTCCTTGGCCCTACGACCCTTGCAGATTTATATGGAGGGGAATAAAAGCCCTGAATTCAATGCTGGCTGCAGAGCCAGGGAAGGGTTAACCTGGCCCTTGGCACTGACACCTCCTCTGGTAGCATCATCCTGCCCTCGCTCTGCTCCACTTGGCTGGAGGCTCAAAGCCCGCTGCCCCCATTCCAGCATCTCCTTTTACTGTGTGCCTGGGCCTCGTGTGCCACTTGTGGGACATGTGCTGTGCATTGGCCACCTGTGGCCCAAAGTGGATGACTGACTCTTTCCAGGAGAGGGCAGAGTACATGAACACTTCCTATTTCATTATCAACTCTATTTATCCCCCTCGCTCATGTACTTATGGTACGTGACTTTATTATTCACAGGCTTCAAGTCAGACTTTTGGAGACCAAATATTTGACATCATCCCTTGAAGAAGTGTTTAAATTGAGTTCTGAAGGTATATTGTCTACATGCGCATAGGAAAGCTTGTAAAAGCAGTTTGAGCTATGCTGGTACATGTCTTTTCCTCTGAAATATAACAACTGATCCAAAACAAGTAAGAAGCGGTGCGATAAAAACAGGCCTCGAATAAAGTTACAGACGTGAATGTATCCGCAATGCATTTCCATAGCAGCGTGATGAACAATTGACCTCAAGTCAGAATTGCAGTTGACATGGTGATGCACTGAAACAACTGACCACATTGCTCACACTTGTACAAGCTACGTGTTAATGCACCAAACACATCCAGTGCTGGAGAGGAGGCAGGCACTTGCTGCATAGATTCAACTTCATCGGCCTACGCGTTGTTGGTGTCTAGAAGCCTATTTACCAGCTCTTTAACGAGGAAGAACACTCCTTGCCATCCCCTTCCTCTCCCCCTCCCCACCCCTGTTCAGGATGGCACAGGGAGAAATCCTCCCAAGAAATTTCTGTTGAAATCAATCACTGTTGTGACCAAGGGCTACTGAGTTTGGGGCCCTGTGGAATTACAGGTCTCCCTTGAGAGCCATGGGGTCTGATTCTCCACTCAATCCCAGAGGCCCTTAACCTGGAAGCAAGCACAGGGTTTTTCCTAAGGGGTCTACCATAGGCACAAGATGGAGCACCTGCCAGGTGGCTTGTCCAGTGGGCAGAGAAGGAAACTAGCTTTCAAAGGGTCTTGGGGTCTCTTCCCAGCTTTGCCACTGACTTGCTGGCTGGCCTTTTCACACCTCTCCATCTCGCATTACCTCCTTCACTAGGGTATTGCAAGGCTTAATTAAAAAGTAATGTTTGGGAAGCACTTTTGAGGTCCTTGAATGAGAAGGGCCAAAGATTATTACTCTGAGTTTCAGATTGCTAGCTCCACTCTTGAATCAGAGTGCTGCAGGGCTGACCCCCATGCACCAAAGCAAATAAAGGTTTCCAGGGAAGGATTATTCCGGGTTGTGTTTTTAAAAACATTTAATACCACATTTAAGTCCCCATTCACCGCTGTCTGAGCCTGTCTACATCCAGCATACGCTAGGAAAAAAGAATTCTTCAAAGGTTTGATTTCTATTCAAGCTCGATACAGAGGCTTGCCAGGCCTTCCCTGATGGTGAACAGCACATCCTCTGGCACTGAATGCTCCAGGGGACCTATAGTCTCCATAGGCTGCTTTGGGAGCTGGGGTCTTCTGCTTCACCACAGCACCAGCCAGAAGAGTGACGCCAGCACTCTGACGGCTACAGTGAACAGCCCACCTAGGACAGCCCACCCATTGCCCCAGTGCTTCCCAAACTTTTCTTCAGCATGACCCCATTTACGATCCCACTTCCTCAGCATGGCCCCTCACTCCCCCACCCACAGCTCTCTACCTCCAGCAGCACCCGAGCCCCAGCTGCCACCCATGGGACGTGGCGGATGCTGCAGCTGGAGTGGAGCCTGGTTCCCTCTCCCCTCTCCATGGTGGTGAGGAGGATGCAGCTTGGGGCTCCCTGCCCTGCTGTCCGTGGGCATGGCCCAGTGGGCAGGATCTGGCCCAGAAAGTAGGGGGCACCGTGTCACCATGCTGAGATGCCCCCTGCTCACCTGGCAGCAGTGTGGGCACAACTCTGCGCCGCTGCCATCCCTCACCTTGGCAGCCGTGGTGGTGCAGCACTCCCTCCCGCAATAGGTCCCACGCGCTCGGCTGCAGAGGCAGCTTCTGCCCGGAGATGGTGTAGCTCAGCTGCAGCCCTGCACCCCGCTGTGGGCACAGAAATCACAGGGGCCATGTTTATCGCAACTCCATCTGCTGATGTTGTGACCCCATTTGGGGTCGCGACCCACAGTTTGGGAACCGCTGCCTTATCCTGAAGGCTAGGATGGGGTAGAAATCCAGAAGGGCTGCTGGAGGCAGGAGAATCAATGCAGGCAGCAGAACTGATGTAGGATGTGCAGGATTCATTTGGAGGGTTTTTTAAGGTGGAAGGGGAAGAATTTATTGCTAGGTAGGAGATGGGTAGATGTGAGGGCAAGAGCTGCTGCCTCAGCAAAAGACCAAAATCTCTGTAGTCAGTAAGTCTGGGAGAGTGGGCAGCGTTAATTGTCACGCACAGAGGAGTTCAAACACTGGAAAAACAACCTATTTTTGAAAAAAGAAATCCCATGATTTTTGGCACGAATCTCATGATTTCCTCAGGCATGGGGGAGGTCCAACAATGGACTTTGATCTCTCAGTCTCTCTTGTCTTGGAACTCAGACATCCCAATAGGTTGCAAGGAGGCGGGAGGGGAAGAGTGATGTTAGATGGCAATTTAACCTAGCCAGGACCTTAGATCACAAAGAAGGAATGTTGTTGTGGATAGGCTTAGCGCTCAGGGTGGGGATGACTCATGCTGGAGAACATACAGCTGTTGGAACGTGATTTGGCACTGGCTTTCAGAGGCAGAACAACCTTCCCTGCTTGCAGGAATTGGGAGCAAAACCTTGGTGAAGCAGCCCCTCCGAGGTGCCAGTGCTGGTCCTGGCAGAGGTCTCTGCTGAACTGCCCCAGATGCTGCTGCACTGACCGTAGCTGCACGTGCTGCTCCACCAAGCCACTTCTGGAGCACGGAGGCAGGTGGTGTCCTGCTGTCTCCTGTCTGATGGATGTTGGCAGACCCAGACAGAAGCATGGGCGAACTGGGCAGCTGGACAGAAAAGGGGGCTGAAAATGGGAAAAAAATTACAATTGCATAAGAATGTTTTAACATTGTGCACATATGGGACTGGCAAATGGCAGCATTAGCAATTGAGAACGAACTATTTAAAGACATCAATACCACAGATGTGATAAAGACTTTTGCAACAACAGAAATCATTATCTCTGGCAAAGGAGGGCCCAATATTAAAAGTTCGCCTGGGGCTGCCAGGAGTCTACATACGGCACTGGGTGTTGGGGTTGTCTGCCTACCTCCTGAGCAGCCCTGACTGGCTACCTGGGGTTGAAGCAGCTAGTCAGAGGGGCCTGCTCCCAGGGAGGCCTAAAATTCCCCAAGAGGGTTGGAGGCAAGAGGATCTCAGCCTGGCTTGCAACCACTCAGGAGCAGGCCTGCAAACCACTTGCACCACGCATGCATCTTTGTCAGACTCTCTATTTGGGCTCATTGGTAAATAAATTGATCCCCAGGAATGTGTCCTTAAGAGCAGATTTCCTGATCTGTAGGCTCTGAGACATCCCACAAATAAAAATACAAAAATAAAAAAAGAGGTGCTCACCAGATACGGATATCCTGCAGATCATACTGAGAAACAGCTGGCAAGAAGGGACTGACCAGTAGGACAGGTCAGGGCTGTGTGTGGGAGGGAGGTCAGGGTACCTGTGATGGAGAGCTGGCTGCTCAGAAGGGGGCAAGAGAGGATATGGGTGTGATGGTTGTGGCTGCTGGGAGGAGAGGAGAGGAGGGGTGGCAAGTCATGGGGAGCCTGGCTGATGCCTTACACCCCAGTTGTCCTTGATATGGGGGAGCTGGACTCTTGTTAGGACAGGAGCCTAAGAGTGCAGGGAGAGGAGCTACTTGGGACTTTCATTTCTTCCCCTTCATCCAAGTCACTGCAACAGCCTGCAGCAGTGAGTCACTCCACAGTCCCCAACAGATCTGAGAGTGCTTGTATAACCATTAAGGAGACACTGCAGCCTGTTACATAACATAAAGCAGGCAACAATCACCATCCCCACTATGCAGATGGGGAAACCAAGGCACAGAAAAGGGCTGTGACTTGTTCAGGGTCATGCAACTACACAATGGCAGAGGCAGAACTAATCCCAGCAAGTTACTTGTTAAACCGCAGTGACCTTGAGTTACTCTAGCCTGTGGCCACAGGTTCCCCATTTATGAGAGAAGACAGGAGCAGTTTGTGGTCGTGAGGGATCCTTGTGGATGAACAGACAGGCAAACCCACTGTTCTGGACTGTTAGAAGTCTGCACAGCACAAGCAGTGTGCAAATCTAGTTCTTGTTTAGGCACCTAACTGGGAACTGAACATCCCCGAGCGTCCAGCCTCCGCAGATCCTGTCCAAATTCCAACTGGGTCATCATATCCTACACGCCTAAATTCCCCTCACAATTTTACTTGCATCCAGGACCCTTTGTTCCTTCGTGTTCTGTACTGCTGCTGCAGAAGTTGTACGACTGCCACATTCTGCCCCAGAGGCAAGACCATTTCAGTAGTAAATAAAGCAATCTCTGTATAAGTAGATTTTTTACTAAATTCTGTTTGGATGAGTTACTCTGCAAGTGCAAAATTACCATCTTTATGTCGCTGGAAAGAGTAATTATCTTTAGCTTTTCAACAAGGTCTTAGAAAGGACCTGAACTTGATGTTTGCAAATATTAATGGTCTCTATATATAGGAAGAAACTTATTATAAATGAATAAGCTTAACCAACCTGTCAACAACTTTAGAAGATGACTTCTGCCGATTTGACTTTATTATTTTTTAAAGTAAAGACAGGATACTCTTCTGGCAATTTAGAAGCCTATTTCTCAAAGCCTTACTTATATTGGACTTGATCCACTGCTGCCTTTCACCTTCTGGTACAATTTACACCGTGGCAAAGTAGGTGTGAAATGCTACCAGTCTCATTTATGGATCTGATTATCCACTTCTTGGTAAAGTAATACTTATTCGTGCAAAGAGGCCTATTCATTTCTAAGCATTGTTCAATGCGAAGGTTGCAGATTGGGCTCTCGCAACAAGCAAAAAGACAGGACCTCCGGTTTAAAGGGGCTTCATTGAGTTATGTACAGCTAAATTTTGGCTCTCAGCTAACACGATTTTGTACACGTTAAAGTCAACAGAAACTGTTTTAGATGGTAACATTACCCAGCTGCATTTGCAACACTCACATTGCAGCATCCTGCTAGAGGAAAAGAACCAGAGAGTGAAACTGGCTGCAACGCCAGATTAAATTGACCAGTTAAGTGAACCGCAAAGAGCATCAATACTAGCAAAAAGAAATGGCTTTGATATTTAAAGTTTTCAGTACTGGCAATGTGGGATGGGGAGCCAAAGGAGGAAATCTGCATTTAAGCAGTTCTTAATTTCACCCCATGTCTCTTTAGATGTACGGTACACTCTGAACTGATTACACATCTGTAGGGAATCAGCAAGTGCCAGAGTTAATTCCCTCTGAGCACCTACCCACCTCCTCCAAGGATAGCTCACAATGGGAATTAGTGTCCTACTTGTCCTACAGGGATTTTTTTTGCACTGGAATGGATACATCTGGCTCTGTGGATTCTGCCTTACAGGGGCATCACAGTCTCAGAGCTTAATTCACTTGGTCATGAGGAGGATCAGGTATGGCTCCTAATCTCCTCAGACCCACAAGCAGCATCAGCACTTTCAGTCCCTAGCAGAAAGGACTTGTCACACTGTCCACTGAACTCCATCCTGCTCACTACCAGGTTTTGTAAGGGTTGAGGAGGGAAGTGCTGGACTCCTTTGCATGAGACTATAACTGGAAAATAAGCCAGGGTTTAAATTTAGAGCTCGCTAACTACTCTGTACTAATTCTTCATGCTCACAGGCCACCTGGCAAAAACTGGGCACTAAAAAGCATCCGCACAGGGTGATACAGCAAAGCATCCAGCCAGCTGTAAATGTACACCATTGTTTACTCTACATTACAGCAATTTCCCTTGGTAGGCAAACTTGGTAAAGGACTCCAGCAGCAATTATCTTTCTCTCAATTTAGCTAGAATTTTAGGTTGGCCTGCAGAGGTTCTTGTTGAGAACAGATTAAAAAACAGCACCAGCGAAGGGTCACCCTAAAAAAAACCCTTCATTCAAATCCCCCAGCACATTGTCTCCAGACTTTTATATTCAGAGAGTGCCAAGGGACCCCAGGACTCCATTGTATTGGAGCTGCACCAATACGCACACTCTTTGCTTTAGAGCAGGTGGGAAATTTTGCTCATGAAATAGGTTTCCCCATCAGAAAATGTGATTAGAAAAATGGAAGTGTAACTAGAGTTACCACGGTTTTGAACACAGTGCCAATACCTGTGGCAAATATTTAATATTTCATAGACATTAGGGCTGGAAGGGATCTTAAAGATCAAGTCCAGCCCTCTGCCCCAGGGGCAGGAAGTCAGCTAGGGTCAAAGGATCCCAGCAAGATAAGCATCCAAACGTTTCTTGAATGAGTCTAGAGTAGGTGCCTGCACCAGTGCTGGAGGGAGTCTATTCTAGGTCTTGGGGGCTCGGACAGTAAAGAAACTTTTCCATATGTCCAGCCTGAAACGGTCTTGTAGGAGTTTATGACCATTGATCCTTGTTTTTCCTTGGGACGCTCTGGTGAACAGATGGTCTCCCAGATCCTGATGCACACCCCTTCTGTACTTATAAGCAGCCACCAGGTCCCCGCTGAGCCTGCGCTTTTCCATGCTGAAGTCCCATGGCTCTCAGCCTCTCTTCATAACTATTCTCTTGCCCTCTGATCATGCACATGGCTCTCCTCTGGACTCTCTCAAGCTTCTCCACATCCTTCTTGAATTGTGGAGCCCAGAACTGAATGCAGTACTCCAGCTGCGGCCTCACCAAGGCTGAGTACAGCAGGATGACATCCTGAGATTTACTTGAGAAGCATCTATGGATGCAAGCCAGAGTTTTGTTTGCTTTACCAGCTGTGACATTGCATTGGTGGCTCATGTTCATCTTGTGGTCAGTCATGACCCCCAAGACTCTTTCAGCCGTGGTGCTAGCAAGCGTAGCACAGCCGAGCCTATAAGCCAGCTGCAGGTTTTTTTTCCCCCGAGGTGGAGTACCTTGCATTTCTCAATATTGAACATCATCAAGTTTGCGTCCACCCACTTACTAAGTTTATCCAAGTCATCCTGGATCACTAGCTTAGAGAAATGGGTGTGTTCTTTAGTATACACCTAAAGAATTCAAACTGAATCCTTCTCAGATTGCACTCTTATAGCCGACCTTATTAGTGACAGACAAGATGATATTACTGCCATGGAAAGTAGGACATCTCCAAAGGTCGAAATCTGATATGATGAGATGGTGCAGCTTGTGTCTATGGAGAGAGTCATGTTTAGCAGGCTTAACCGCTCGGAAAAGTTTGATGCGATTCGGAATGAGTTCTCAGAATATTTTGGTAACTAAATTATTACTCCTGGCACGCTTCCCTTTTCTTATTCTATCCCTCCCTCTTCCCTCCTCCATTTTTTTTTCTTTTCCCCTTTATTACTTATTGTTTGTGACAGGCATGAACATTGTTAAGGTTGACGTGTATATTACATATTTCTGATTTTTGTGTTGCTTTAAAGAAAAATCAATAAAAATCATAAAAGAAAGAATATACAAGTGTTTTGCAGGAATGAAAATTCTGACTAAATCAATACAGCAAGAAGCTGTCTAAATGTTTTGCCTTGACAACTTTTATGCTATCAGCTTAAAAAAAAATGTTGAAGTGGAGCACTTTAATAAGTTAGAAAAGAAATATTTTGAAATATTTCATTCCATACCATTCCAAAATTAACTTCTCACTCCAATTCAGAACAGGGCTACAGCTCAACATCTCAGCCTTTCCCTAAGAAGGGAATTCTGTTTTTCAGCCAGATGACAATCCTATCATGCTAAGATAAAATTGACCATTTCTGCCCTATCCTGCTTTATAAGAATTCCCCTACCTATTGCTATATTTTGTTCTGCAACATGACAGGATCCCCTTGATCTCCTGTCTCTTCCTTGTATGTACCAGTACAAACTCATGCTTTCTAAGTCTTCCATGCTCTGAACCTTTGTGCAGATCTGATTTTTCTTCCCTTAGTTTGAACAATGTTTGGGGTCACCCATGTCACCCTTCCCCCTGTTTGTTGTCTGTCCGATAATTTGCATCAAAGGCAAAGCCAGCCTAAGGAAGTGTTAATTAGAACTGTTCAATAATTAAATCACTCTGCTTAGTGTTGGGTGAAAGCAGTCCTAGCTTCGTCTGCTGGCTCTGAGCTCAGCGCAGTGGCTTACACTCGTTACATAAGGTTAACTTTATTAGTGACTTGCTTTGCTGGAGGCACAGACCCATTATGAGGTGTAGGTTTCCAGAGGTTGTGTAACTGAAATTAGAAATCCTCATAAGGAAGACACAGCACTAAGCAAAGAGGCAGTCGGCACTGAGATTCTGGACCTAGCTGCTTGGAGGATGGCAGATGGCAGCATTATCAGTGCTAAAGAGTCCTGGAAAAGGAAAGATGGGATGTACGGGAAGGGGGGGAAGAGAGGGACAAATGCTCTAAACATTGGGACCCACTTCCTCCCCTCCTGCTACTGGCCTGACAGAGCTGGAGGGACCCACCCAGAGCAGTGCTTGAGCACACAGGCACAGAGACAAAGCCCAGTGCTAGTACCACTGACCTGACAAAATCTTCTCGAGAAGCAAACATGCTGTGCCTGTAGGTCCATTCAAAGCCTTTATGAGTCTCAACAGAGCTGTGTCCACAGTAGCACTTACATCGTGTAAAGGCATAGCCATGCACCTGTCTGTGATATGAGATCAGAGTCGGAGGTCAAACTTTGGGAAAAAAGGTACAAGTTCAGTTCACAGTGGATACGTGCACACATACTAAGTCGACTTAAAATAAATTAAATTGACTTAAATCGACTTAAGTCACATTGGAGTGTACACACATATAACTCCTTGATGAGGTGACAGCAATCTTGTGAGCTAAATCAATTTAACTAATGTAACTCAAGATAATGCACTTTGGCGGTGTATTATCTTGCACCACATTTAATTTGACTCTGCTCCACATATGTGTATATGTTCTGATAGTTAAATCAACTTTAAAAAGTTAAGTTGGTTTAACTGTCAGAAAGACAGTATGTGTGTATGCAACCAGTGTGGTTGGTATTGAATGACGAAGTGATACATTGAAAGCGAAGCAGGAAGAGGATATTGATGCTCATTTAGGCTGGCCAAAAACAAACACAAAAAACCCCACTCTCCAACAAATGGGTTTTAAACAACAGGAATGGGTTGTAGGGGGGGAAGTTTGTTGAGTTTTCTGTTTTGTATAATATTCCACAAAGGTAAGAACAGGTTTGTTTCAATTTCATTTTGTTTCTACTCCTTTTCTTTCTTTCCTCTGCCCCAAGAAAAAGGGGGAAGGTAGGATAGGGGTTCCCATACTAATGAAAGACAAAAATTAAAATATATATATTCAGAATTACAAAAAAAATTCCCTTCAGAGAGAGCGAGAGAGTGTACACACATCTGTGTGCATATGGAAAAGGGAGGGGGAACAATGCCTGGTAAGTTCAAACCCTGGAGTGACACTCCCACTAGTCAAATGACTGGTACACATCTATGTTATCTCAGGTAGGGGAATAAGACATCAGGGCTTCTGGGATCAGTTCTTTCTATTGACTCATTGTGCGCCCTTGGGCTAGTCGATTGACTTCCAAGAGCCAGATTCTGATTTCACTTGCACTGGTGTACATCCCAGGCAACTCCATGGACTGATGTCACTGGGAGTGAAGGATGCACAGCACTTCACAGAGATGCATCTCATTATTGTCTGTATAGCAGAATTACCTAGAAGACCCAGCCATAGATCAGAGTCCCAGTACAAGGTGCTCTGCAAACCCAGAGCAAAGACTGTCCTGCCCCAGAGTGCCCACAGGCTATGGGAAGTTTTTAATCACTTTGAGCACCTTCACACATAGCACACTAAGGAAGAGAAAAGCATCGCTATTATTAGTGCAAATTCAGACCCAGTTATGCTGCACGAAAGCCCCATTACTAAGGGAACTGAACAGATAAGAGATGAATAATGTGACCCTATGTGTATAGGCATGCAAGTAATACCAGAGCCTAATCCTCCTGAGGTCGTTATATGGGGCAGATGATTCATGGGGCAGAAAATCTACAATAGGTCAACAGAGGACAAAGTAGTGGGTCTATAAAATATGTATTATTAATTCTCAGGACAATCAAGCCATACATTCCTTTTTTTGTGCCATTCTATTATTATGGATGGTTTTCTGCTTCAAAAAAAAAGGTTGAAAAGAATGCAGGAAAGATTCAAAAAACGTTACCAAGCTCCCAAAGTCAACCCAACAAGGTTTGCTTTTCAGTCTTTGCACATCAGTTGTTCCTGCTCATTTCTCAATGCCTGAACACCAAATGTGAAGTTATAGGAGGATGCAGAGATACTGGTTTCATCCCCCTAAAGGTGCAACACGTTTCTTCATGCAATGCTTACAAGAGTGTGCTGTGGGCGGAGGATACACCTGGACACCAGAGAGAGCCAAGATTCAAACTCAGCACTGATACTGACTCCTTTTTTTAGTTGCTTCCACTGTCACCATCACTGTGGTACCAGCTTGACACAAACACTAATGTCTTTATCGTATTTCCCAGCCTCAAAGTATCACTCACTGTCTAGATGGGGAACAGAGGCACAGTGGCAGAGACAGAGTGAACTGGAACTCAAACCTCAACTCCAAAAACTTCCTGATTTGTGGGAGGTGGGATAGGGATCCATAGATTACACTTGCCCCTAGGGCTTCATTTCTGGGTCTGAATGAATAGTCCCATTTTACCAAAAATAACACTCTGCTGAGCTCTGGAACACAAAGGCCATAGTTTTGCTTAGGATATAGTCGGCAACTCAAAAGTTTTGCCAAGCTGGTGAGATCTGCAGAGGATAGACTGGGGGGTTTCAACCCTATAAAAATCAGAACCCCAATCCATGACCTAAACCTGACCAGAATGCCCATCGAAAAATCCTCCAGGTCATCCCTGGGAGGTGAACAGGAGGGTTAAGAAGGCTACATGGAAAGATACCTGGTGTACAGGCAGCTTTGCCAGGATTCCTGCTGAACTGGGCACATCTGTAGAAGAGAATGCAAAGCACTTGGATGGCTTTAGCCCTAGGGAAGGCAGTTCAGAGGTGGCCAGATGGAAGTATTTAAATTAGATGAGTGCTATTATGAAGCAAAGCAGGAGCAGCTAGCTGAGGTCCCTGGCCAGAGCAGAATGACAGGATAAAGGCTTACGCTAGGAAGGAACACATGCAAGGAGAGCCTGTTAAGGGATTACTTTTTGAATAGCTGATTTTTCAGTGAGGGGGATGGACTAGAGCTGAATTAACATTTAAGGCAGGAACTGAATGGCTGCATACAAGTCTAATACACTAAGGTGCATCAGGCCAAGTACCTGGTGGTTCTAGCTGGTGGGCAGGAACCAATAGCTTAAGGACTTTCCTATGAACAACCTAGATCAGTGGTTCTTAACTTTTTTGTACCAGGACCCATTTGTGAACATCAGTGACCAGTCCCAACTCGCTGCCCCCCACCCCACATGCCCCAGCCCCCTCGTGTGTGGTGCACTGGGGAGGACATGGGGGGCCCCAAGCAGCCCCTTGCAGGCTGGAGCTCTGCCAGCCTGCAAAGGAAAAGCCACGGTTTCCCAGGTTTTTCTCCTTTAAAGGAGAATCCATTTTTAAAGTTTGTTCGTGACCCTTTTGATATATTCTCGTGACCCATGGGTTGACTTAGATGACAGAAGCAATCAGCATGCTGCGGTTCTTAAGAAAACTCTTCCTTTCTCCATTGATAAAGATAGCCATATTACTTAGAAGATTTCTAACCACCAGAGCAGTGAGTTTCTGGAACAGCAGTACAGTAAAAGGTGGCGACAAGTAATCTAAATAGTTTTAAAATAGATCTTGCCATGATACAGTTGTTTATGGTAGCTGTGGACTGGCCCAAGTATTCAGGGCGTCCCTTCCAGTGTAACCATCTGTGAAGCTGAAGGCTGGGTCACAGAGATCCACACAATTAATTTGTTATGGCTGGGAATCTAGCCAGGGAAAAGCTTCCACTAACTTGGAACCAAGAGGTAGTAGGGGGGGGGAAGTAAAAAACTATAATACAGGCATTAACCCTGTATCTCTCTTTAGAGGCTACTGGAAGGAGAAAAATAGTGCAGAAAAAGTCCATTTCCAATCCCTGCATTTCTTGATCCTGGCCCAGCCATGTCAAATATACATCCTGTTCTCACCAGACTAACTTGCTGTCTGCACTGGGGCCCTATGTGGTATACATGGACTGTGTCTCTCAGGAAAAAAAGAAGCACTGACATAGGGCGTGCGGAGATGAAATGAGAGCCCTAAATTGAAGCGGTAGTTTTTTAAAAACACTGCTTCAATTTAGGGCCCTTTAAACCCCCATGTCGTGCACACACCCGAACATATCTGCCTCTCCAGTGGTGGGAGGCGAGGATGAGCTGCCAGCTGGTGGAGCAGTCCCTGGGCTGTGGGGGGAGGGAGGGAGGCGGGGGGGAGGGGCTGGTGCTTCCTTCCGCAGGAGCAGTGCCCCCCCCCAGGTGGCACCCACCTGCAGGCACCCGGCTTGGGCAGTCCCAGGCGGTACCACAGACTCTAGAGGAAAAAGAAGATCAGGCTCGTGGGTTTTCTTGGGCGGAGCCTGCCTTCCCGGGCTGCTGCCAGGCTGCCTACACGGGCTTCCTGCAGAGCCGTGGAGCTTCACACAGCCCAGTGCTTCGCTCCACAGCTGTAGGGCAGCAAACTAAAACTCCTTGGAGGAGTTTACGTTTGCTGTGCCCCAAGTCATTTAAGGCACATTATGCCGCCAAATTTGCTACAGCAGCTGGAATTACTACGCAATGCACTGCCGATGCATGCAAACACCAACACCATTAAAACGGGGCAAAAGCATTTAACCCACTTTAAAGTGTCATGCACACATGCCCCTTGTTTCGTCGACACACAGCCATCACAGCAGTAGTTTCTGTTTTTCCTCCAAAACCCACACCAAGTTCTCAGGAAAGACTCTGAGAAGTGTTGTTCAACAGTCCCTACGGAAAAGCACCATAAAATGTAACAGGAATCCTAGAGGATTTGGTAGATTTCTAGAGACATTTCTACAGAGTTTTTCAGCCAATTAGATCCTTTCTGTAGACGCTTGGAACTCTCTTGGTGTCCTGCAGGATAATGCAAAAAAGCTGGCTCCAAGCCCCCGGTTGAACTTGGACACAGGTGTCGCGGTGGACGTAGTCTTTCTGGACTTTAGGAAGGCCTTCGACACTGTCTCTCACCCCATTCTCGTTAAAAAATTAGGAGATTGTGGTGTCAATGCCTACGCAGTCAGGTGGGTCGCCAATTGGCTGGAGGGCCGCACCCAGGGAGTGGTGGTGGCCGGGTCATTTTCGACCTGGAGGGACGTGGGCAGTGGGGTCCCCCAGGGCTTGGTCCTCGGGCTCGCACTGTTCAACATCTTCATCAGCGACTTGGACGAGGGGGTGAAAAGCATCTTGTTCAAATTCGTGGATGACACTAAGATGTGGGGGGAAGTGGGCACACTAGAAGGGTGGGACAGGGTACAACTAGATCTGGACAGGTTACAGGGGTGGGCGGATGAGACAGATGGGATTCAACACTGACAAGTGCAAGGTGCTGCACCTGGGGGAGGAAGAACCAGCAGCAGACCTACAGGCTGAGGAACTCCCCTCTCATCAGTGCAGAGGCAGAAAAGGATCTGGAGTCATTATAGACTCCAAGATGAACATGGGCCACCAATGTGGGGACGCAGTCAGGAAGGCTAATTGCACCTTGTCATGCATCCACAGATGCATCACGAGGAGGTCCAAGGAGGTGATCCTTCCCCTCTATGCGACACTGGTCAGGCCGCAGCTGGAGTATTGTGTCCAGTTCTGGGCGCCGCACTTCAGGAGGGATGTGGCTAATATGGAGAGAGTCCAGAGGAGGGCCACCTGCATGATCAGGGGTCAGCAAGGCAGGCCCTACAGGGAGAGGCTACGGGACCTGAACCTGTTCAGCCTCCACAAGAGAAGGCTGAGAGGGGATCTGGTAGTCTATAAACTGGCCAAGGGAGACCAGCAGGCAATGGGAGAGTCCCTGTTCCCCCGAGCACTACTGGGAATGACAAGGAATAATGGCCATAAGGTAACTGAGAGTAGATTCAGGCTAGATATCAGGAGGCGCTACTTCACAGTCAGGGCGGCTAGGATCTGGAACTAACTTCCAAGTGAAGTGGTGCTCGCTCCTACCCTGGGGATCTTCAAAAGGAGGCTAGATAATCACCTCGCTGGGGTTGTTTGACCTCAGCATCCTTTCCTGCCCATGGCAGGGGGTTGGACTTGATCTGCTCAGGTCCCTTCTGACCCTACCAGCTATGAAACTATGAACTCCCTAGACCAAGATTTCTGTTAAACCTGTGTTTGCTGGGCAACAATCATCCTCTGCCTCCCTGAGCAAAGAGATGCAAGTCCAGCAAGGCAGAGGCAGGGATAGAAACAATGGTGCACTACTTCTTCAACAGTGTACATCTCCAAGACTTCTGAGATATCCCTCCTTCTTACTTCAGCAGTCAGTATCAGGAGGAACACACGCTGTCTCTCTCATATACAGAAGTCAGAGATCAACATCCATTTTCCATAACCCATACCCCCATTTTCCATAACCCATACCCAAAACTGTTTTGGACAGTTTTCCCAAAGAGTTGGGTACTCTTCCACCAGGACTTACCATCTGCAAAGCAAGTCCACAGTCACAGCACAGGAAAAAAGGTAGGCCAGGCTGGTGCCTGGTTGAGGCAACTGTCGGAGTGGAGGATGAAGGTCAGTTCATAACATCATAGACCTCGATTAAGGACTGGAAGGGACCTCAAAAGATCATTGAGTCCAACCCCCCTGCTCTGGGCAGGAATACTGTTGAGGTCAAATGATCCCAGCAAAGTATCTGTCCAATCTTCTCTTGAAGACTTCCAGGGTTGGGGGCTGCACTGCCTCTTTGGGAAGTCTATTCCAGATTCTGGTCACCTTTACCATAAAGAAGTTCTTCTTTACATCCAACCTGAAACCATCCTCTAACATTTTATGGCCATTGCTCCTTGTCCTCCCCTGGGGCAAACTATTCACTAGGGCTTCTCCCAGCTCCTGATATGCACCCCTTACATACTTACAGATGGCCACCAAGTCCCCCCTCAGTCTTCTCTTGCCCAGGCTGAACAGTCCCAGATCCCCTAGTCTTTCCTCATAAGGTTTGTCCTCCAGGCCCTTAGTCATTCTTGCGGCCCTTCTCTGCACCCTTTCAAGATTCTCCATGGCTTTGCTGAAATGTGGCGCCCAGAACCGGACACAGTCCTCCAGCTGGGGTCCCACCAATGCCGAGGTGAGAGGAAGTATCACTTCCTTAGTCTGCTTATGATGCATCTGCTAATGCATCCCAGGATGCTACTAGCTCTGTTGACTACAGCATCACACTTGTGGCTCATGTTCAATCTGTGATCAACCATAACCCCAAGGTCCCTTTCAGCCAGGGAAATATTGTCCTGATACCCAACTACCCCTGCCTTGCTCTTACCACAAAATGTGTTATTTTATTTCTCCCTCAACCCAACATGCCCCATTTCATGGATCAAGCCACAGGCTGCTTTCCGCTCTCATTTACACTGGTTTAAACAGGGCCAACTTAAAAACTTTAGAAGCCCTGGGCCCAGGGTAGATTGGGGCCCCTACACATTTAATTGTGTGGTAGTTATGTGAGTGACTGGAACTGGAGAAGCACTGGAGAGCAAACTTAAGAGTCAGTTTTCCCCACCTGCCATTCATGCACTCTGGCTTTGTAGCAGCAATAGAGAGCAGAGTCTCCTCCCTTCCCCCATTTCCATGCCCCCCCCCCCATTGTCACCTTGTGCCTTGTAGCCCCCACAAAGGGGCTGTCATGCCATGCTGGCAGGGACTGTTTGTGAAGCAAACTTCACTTAGAGGCAGGATTAATCCTCATGAGTGTTTGCAGCTTGCTAAGTAGAGGGAGCTGGTGCAGGGGATCTGTGCACCAGGCTGCTTCCTGAGCAGCACATGCTGCTCTTTTCTCAGGAGCAGAGACTACGTGACTGCTGGCAGCAGGGCTCTTGGCACAATCCAGTCAGGCAGCGCCAAGCCAAGGTGAAGCGCTAGAAGCAAAACCATCCCATATGGTGCACCTGCCGCCTTCTGGAGCTATCTTCTGGAGAGGAGTGCGTCTCTCCCCCGAAGCGGATGCTGTCTGGATGTTGCTCCTGCTGGAGCCGCTCTTCCTTCTAGCCCACACAGACCTGCTGCTTCCCCACCAATTAGCACTGTGGTTAAATGAGTGCAGCTCCTGCTGTTTCAGTGACAGCTCTGGGGATGGGCCATCCCCAGCCTGAGAACAGGAGTGCCACAGGCGGCAGCAGCAGTGCAAGCTTTGCCTGCACGCTGCTCCTGACTCCTGGTGACCCCCGGACAACGAACACCTGTAGTGGAGAGGGCAGAGGCTAGGCTGTCCTTAGGAGCAGTGCTGTATATAAGGGTAGAGCACTGGAGAGTCATCTAGAACTAGCAAAATAACCCAGATCTCCTGCCACTGGCTTGCTGGATGGACTCAAGCAAATCAGTACATATTTCTGTGCCTCATTTTCCCCTCCTGTACAGAAAGGAGGTAATGCTATGGATCCTTAGAGACCTGCAGGTGGAAAGTGCTGTTATTGCTGGGCTCTCTATTGAGATTGGGTATAGTTTTGTGACATGGACACCTGTCCTGCTTAGAACCAAGTTGAGCCCAAAGGGCAAACAAACACCAGCTGGTAAGGACTTTCTCCCTCTTCCGATTTGCACATGGGTTATAAAGGAGAAGTGTTCTTCATTTCATAGCCTGCTCACCCCCATCCCCATGTCATCCAGTTCTGCTTCCTACACGTCGGTATTCACATCAGAGAGTGTAAATCGGGAAACTTCTCCAAATTCCAGTTACATCTGGTTTGTGCTGGCACATCTGCTTCGTTGCTCCCATTTGAACAGAGGAACTGAGGTGAACACAGAGGTAAGTGGTGGGTTCAAAGGCAGAACCAAACCCAGGTATCCCATGAACACAGCCGTTTGGGCCACGTGACTTGGAACTGCTTTGTGATAACCCAATGTGAAACTCTGCAGCTTGCAGAAGGCCTGTCGGAGTCCAGGGCTCAGGCGATCTAGTGGAGCAGCACAGTCCAGCGGATACAGCATGAATCCATACAAGTCAGGAGACCGTGGCTTTATCCATATTCATCTCACATTCCTGCATGATCTTTGTGAAGTTGTATCTCCTCTCTGTCTTAGACTCCCTTTGGTAAACAATATTTCCTCAGCTTTGTAGAGTGCTTTAAGATGCAATGGTTAAAAATCTCTGTATAAGAGCTAAAATAACCTAGGTCAGGTCTTACTGATCCATCATCACTGCAGTAACACGCAGTGCTGTAACATGCAGTGTTGCACACTTCTCTAAGAAGCTGAACTGAGCATAGTGAATAAGCCAAGGGAGTTAAAACCCTGATGAATTTACCCTGCTCTGGTTGTGGTGGGGAGATAAGCTGCAGTCAATAGTTGTCAGTTAAAAGTCCATCTAACAAGCAAGCCTGCCAACTGCACTGATTGGCAGCAGCAAGTCCAAGCACTTCACTATTAGAGCACAACAAATGAGATTAAATGTCTCCCAAATGAATTGAGGTCTTAAAAAAGGGAGATAGGGGAAAAAGAGCTGAGCTTATGCCCTTGTGTTACTTCCTCCTGATGGATAGAGAGACATGCCCTCTTCTCTCCCACCCCAAAGCCAGCTTTTCTAAGGCTAAACTAAACACATCAGGAGAAGCACATGCTCATCATGACATGCCTTTCCAAGGTTCACTGGAGGACTCTTTGGTAGTGTCAAAAATAAAACTGTGATCCCTCCAACCCCAAATAAAAGGGGCAGTGAAGTGCTTCCCCCCCAGTCCCAGTGGCTCTACAAACACCACCCCAACCCAGAAGTCTGGCACGGGAAATCCCTTCCCCTCTCAGACAGTGGGATTTCACTTGCTTGGCTTCTGCATGATCATGAACTTCCTAAGTCTTCAGTCACCCATAGCCTGCCCTGTTCTTAGAGCAAGACAAAACCTGACTATTTTGTACTGCAAACAAACCAAGCCACCAACAAAAAAAAACTCGTGAATGCAGGCCTTTTCTTTTTGATGGTTGCAGGGGGGTGGGGGTGGAGGTTGAAATGCCTTCCAAGGGTTTTGGCTTTTTAAAGGTAGAACAGAAAGCAGGGGGGTAAAGCACGAGCCATCTCTGAGACTGTGGATCTTCTGCCTCGTGTAGCTGCACACCCCATGGCAACCTCGCCTGTGCAGACTTCCCCTTGGACCCGGGTGCACCCCCCCACCTCCCCCAAGCTCCAGATTCTCCATACCGAGTGTTGCAGAGCGCGTGCTGTAGATTCCTTGCAAACAAGGACACCAGCTCCCAGAACAGAGCACATGGGGGTGTGGAGTGACATATTATTTCAGGGAGAGGGGAAAAAGAAAAAGCGTCTGTCTGAGGGACTGGGGAGAGGGAGGGGAAGAAAGATCAGCAGAGCCAGAGGAGGAACTTTCTGTTCATTCCTCAGCCTGCCTCTGGCATGAATGAGAGTGGAGCTGCTGCTGGTGGAGACTTGCCAAAGGCCTCTGCTGGAAGCTCTTATGCATTTTTCCATGATGTAGGCTGGGCAGGGAAGAGGGGTGGAATTGGTACAAAACTAAGTCAAGATTTGTATGTCTTCTGAGCCCAACTAGTGGAGGAAGGAGAGCTGTGAATGCCACAAGCTGGGACGCTGGAACTCAGGCTGCAGATAAGGACCTCCCTGCCTTTGTAGGCTGCAGCAGACTTGCAGAGGAGCTTGCCAGCCTGCCAAGACTTTGGTTTGGGTTTGCTGAACAACTCCTGGTCCTGGAGCAGGATCAGAGCTGGAGGCAGACGAGGCTTCTGTCAGCTCAGTAAAGCAAGCAAGGCTGTCTTGAAATCTGCACAGTGCTTAGCCAATCCCTTCTTCCCATCCCTGCCCCCTTGTCTCTTGTGCTTGCCTTTCCTCTCCCCCATCTTTTCCTTTGCACTCTTTCCACACTTCTTTTCTCTCAAATACTTTCTGCCCTCAGATTCTGTCCTTTGTCCCATGCGTGTTCGTCCAGCTCTGTCATATGCCCCTGGCTAGGGACAGACATTCAAATAGCCAGAGCCTGAATTGATTCAATCTTTGCAGGTTAGTCTAACCTGGCTAGGCTAAACTGGGTTTGTAACTGTACAGACATCCCCTCTGGACTGAAGAAATGCTGACACATGCCTGCAGTGGCTCAGTCTAGAAGCTGGGGGGCGCTAGAGCAGCCCTTCCTTCCCTTCCACAATGCTGAGCTGGAGGGGGAGGTGGGTCTGGCCAGGCCCAGGACACTCTGATTAGGGAAGGGTTCTCCCCAGCTCCTGAGCAGCCCAGCAGGGAGTTGATAACGGTGTTTATCACCCCTAACTCAGTGTTTATCAGCCCATTAAGAAAATAACAGCCTCTTTCCATTAGTTCAAGCTCTTTTTAAACAGCTTTTCCAAGGAAGAAATGGAGGGATATTACCAGCTGTGTGTTGATTAGCTCTAAAAAGCCCTAAGCCAGCACAGTCCTGTCTGCCTTTGTCTCATCTCTTACAGCACAGACCGTAACCACCATGTGGTATGCCACCTAACGCTGAGAGGTGTCCGTGTAAGGCAGAGGGGAGGGGGGAATTCCTGCTTGAGCAGGGAGTGGTGGGGGGGAGGAGGGGGGGCAGGAGGAAGTCAGGCAAATAAATGCAGTCTCTGCCAGAGCTGCAGCCAGGGAGCAGAGGGGAGGGCTGAGTCCAGCTCTCTGGAGCAGAGAGCCCCACCCAGCCCAGAGAGCATGCCGGGATGCTGGGGGACTCTAATATAACTTAAGTCAGGAACGGGTCTGGGACAGACATTTCATAAAATGGTTTGACCCAGATCAGTTAAGTCTGATACTACATTCAACCAGGTTTATCTCAAACTGGTTTCAGCCACTTTCAAACTTGTTTATGTGCACTGATCTTCTGTTCTGTTACAGGTTTAAACCAGTTTCTGATCACCTAAATTATTTTATGTGTAATGTTTGTCCCTAGTCCAAGCATGGTCAGGAACAGGCTAAGAACGTGGTTTATTTAGTGGTATTTGGTCTATGCTGGCAAGTGTTGCTCCAGTCTATGGGGTCCAGCGTGCCCTGTATTTATCCTGTTTTGTGTAGTCTTAACCTGGGAAAAGCAAATGAGTGAAGAAACCAACACCAAAAACCCAGTCCGCTGAGCATAACAAAGAGACAATTCCTTGTTTTACAAATGCCTATCTGGGGAAGGGTGGGGGCTAGGGAAAAAAACTTTGTACCAATAGAGCAAGGAGACCTGCAGCACCAAGTACCAGCTGGCAAGGTGCAAGCTTTCCTCACGCCGCTTATCTCCTCCCTACTTGTGTCAATTTTGATGATTCTAGCACAAGTCTTATGAGAGATGGCAATTCTCTTCAATGCCAGGTTCAAACAACTACAGAGAACCCCAGCTTTTTGGGGGGGGGGTGTTTCAGCCCTTGCTGTTATAGAAGTATATGATGGCCTGATGCAAGCTCCCATACAGCTCAACACTGAAAAGAGAAGAGATACTTCCACCTCTTCTCCCCTCCCCAAAATATCACTCTTTTTAAGCTGATGTTATGATTTGTGGGGAGCCTGACTCATAATTTTTTAATACTTCCAGCAGTAATCTAATACCCTTTGCACATGTGAGTGGCATGTTCCAGCCATGTAAGTGATGTTTTTGGCACTCCAGTATAGGCTGAGATCGAATTACCCCTGCACTGTGAACATCTTACCATGTGTGTAGACCAGGGGAGGGCAAAAAATGGCCCACAGGCTGGATCTGGCTCACCAGGCCATTCTATCCAGCCCGCAGGGCCCTAGGAAAATTAAAAAATATATATATTTATATGCCTCTGACTGCCTGTCAAAGATGACAGGAGCCAGTGGCAGCAGGACCCAGGAGGAGCCCAGTGGCAGGACCCAGTGACAGTAACAGCAAGGCCCACCGGCCACACCCCAGCCCCCACCACCCCCAGCTCCCAGCCAAAAGCTTCTGCCTTGGCAGAGGCTTCTGGCCTGGGGCCGTTCTCCTTCCCTCCACCTGAGAGGGAAATTCAGGTAAGAACAGGTGAAGGGTGGGGAGGATTGCCAGCACAGCAAGAGCCAGCCAGGCCCAGCTGGCACCATGCGGTTCTCAGCTGGCAACTGTGTGTTGCTCCTGCTGAGTTGTGCAGTCCCAGCCCTGCAGCCAGAACTGCTGGGGGGGAAGGAAGGAAAGCAGCGGGGGAAAGGCAGTGGGTGCACACGCGGGGAGGAAGTGGCAGCAGATGGGACTGCAGGGCCCCAGGGGTCCGGGCCGATGGCAGCAGAAGCAAGCTGGGGACCGTGGCGTCAGGCTGGCTCCTGCTGTGTTTTGCGGCTCCAGCATCTCAGCCAGGAACAGTGAGCTGCTGGGAAGTGCCCAGCTGTGCCGCACCATGCTGCTTGGTTCCCGGCTGCAACGCTGGGATCACAGAATGCAGTAGGAACCAGCCTGGCCCTGCAGTTCCCAGCTGCTCCTGCTGCCACCTCTACCATGGCATGCCCACTGCTTTCCCCACCCTTGCTGAGCAGGTCCCTGGACTCTGCCCACAGTGGAGGGAGCCTTTTCCCCCGTGGAGTCCAGTGCAAGACTTCCCCCATGGGAGCGCAGGAGCTGCAGGCGTGCAGTGCAGAGCCCTTGTGATAGAGCCTGCCAAGCAAGCTGTGCTCCTCACCCCATGCACAGTGCTGCCCAGAGCTGCGCCCCGTCGGGAGCCAGTGCTTGTGCCGGGCACAAGCTCCCTGAGCCCCCCTGCCTGCTGCTGCTGGCAGCAGGGGCTGCACGCCATGTGGGGAAGTGGGGGGGGGGTCCCCGCACCCCACAAATGTCACACACCCACCCCCTGCCCCCACAACACCCACTGACATATATACACACTCCAACATACCCTATGCCCACCCCCCACACAATATAAGAGTGAGACTTTATGTTGAGTTATTATGCAATCCCTTCTATATACAGTATACAAACACAAATCATGACAAATATTTTTGTAATAAAATTAAAATGTTATAGTAGGTGTTTGACTTCTAGTGTACGATTTGTTTTTTTCTGGTTCTAAGATGGCAAGCCTCCCCTCCTCCCCCAAAAGAGTATTTTGTGGGGTAAGGGGAGATACTTCTATTGGCAAAGGTATGGGGTTCGGGAGCGGGACTTCTGGTCCCAATATGGCAACTAGGGGGTGGGGCAAATGTTAAGGGGCGGGGCTCCTCATGTGGCCCTTGACAGCTTGTCAAAACTTGTTAAGCGGGCCTGCAGTCGGGGGCGAATAATTGCTCGCCCCCATCTAGCGGCTAATTAATGGATTATAAGTAAAGATATCCTTTCATCAGCCTGCAGCAGGCAGGAGCTGTGTGCTCCATACCTGCTTCTTCTTTCCAGCTGCTGGAATGACCAGGTCAAGCAGCGATTCTCCATCAGGGTGCCACGGCACCCCGAGTGCCTTAAAGTCCTTTCAACATGCAGTGTTAGCATTTTGAGGTGTGCCAACATGATTTACAAGATAAAAAATGAAGAGATTTCAAATAGGAATCCATGGTGTTAAAGCCATTCTGATCTGCTGTGGTCCGAGTTCTTTGCAAAAACAGAATTGCCCTATTGTTCTTCGGTAGTCAAAAAGTGAGTAAAATAAGCTGACATTTTCTGAGGGATACCTCAAGTCTGCAAAGGTTGAGAACCAATGAGGTAGAAAGCTGGACTGTGAATGGAGAGGCGAGTCTTACTTTGTTTTACCTGGGCCAGCTGGATCTGCAGCCTCACAGGCCAAAGATGGATTAACAGAAAAAACCCAAAACAAAACCAAAAATCAGCTCCAAAACAGGCACTTCTGTTTGCCGAGGTGAGAGGGAAGGGGGAAGAGAAGCCTCTCCAATGGATCCACAGGCCCTGGAAGAGAGAACTCCCAAGGAAGAAGAGGAATTGCTCAAAATGGCTCAGAGGGGTGCAGCTAAAAGGGGTGAAAAGGAATCAAGGAAATCATCCTGACAGGCATCATCAAGAGAAATATCCTGACAAGCGAGATCTATTGGCCTGTGGGCTGTACCTCACCTGCCAGACGGAAGCAAGCAGTAGGAACTTCAGCACTAGTGGCTTTACGACCCGACAGGCCAGAGACTGTATAATTTTGGATGGATGGATGGATGGATGGACGGATGGATGGATGGATGGATGGATGGAGCAGGCTTCTCCATCTCACCTGGATGCAGCTGACAAGGAAGCGAGGAAGGAAAGACACCAGGTAACTTCTCCACACAAGCAGACAGACCCCAAGGAAGAGGTCAGCCCATTCCTACACACACTAATGCAGTTGTCCTCTGCTTTGAGGCTGCCTCTACCTCGCTGCTGACATCTTGAGGCAGAGATTAAGCTAATAATGTCTCTGTGGCCATTGTTTTTCCTACAGCCTGACTTGATTAGCTGGAGCTCTCCCCGCTCCGCAAGGGACCGTGCATTGCCAGGAGTCCGTAGTCTGCTCTCTGCTGCTCCTCTTGGCTGCCTTTCTGGCTAACCAGGACATTATGGGCACAATCCATTACATGTCATTAAAGAGGAGATGGAATTTTTGAATAACCGCATGCACATAAAAAACGGCAACCCGTCACCCTCGTGCAAAGGCCAGATAAATTAGGCTGACAGATTGGTAGAGTTGCCAGTGCAAGAGGACTCCAGGGATTGGCGAATAGACAGTGAATAAATTGTGACGTTTTAGGGCCCAAGTCTGGAAACTGCCATGAAGATCCCTCGCCCAGGATAACTCACACAGCGAAAGTCATCCCCAGCCAAGCAATCTGCTTTCTTTCATGGTGGAAACAATTAAGACAATGCAGCCCGGCCAAAGCAAACATGATTTGCCCCTCTTGCCTACCATGCTGCATGGTTTAACTTCTGTGTTAATAATCCACAGCCCTCTCAGACAGATGGCAGCTAAGTGCTTTCCTTTTGCCACCCAGGTCTCCATTGCCTGTGTTTGTTCTCACATCCTGGGGATTATTGACTCTGAATAGTCACTGCCTTCATGGACAAGGTTTCCGTGTAATCAGAGACCCTCTCCTATAAGTAGAAAGAACCCAGACAAGAACAATCACAGAGTCCTAATACAGTAAATCACTCCAGAGCCAGCGAGCCTGCGGTCCCGCTATGCTTTCTCCATTGCATGGACAGATGGTGTTTTTAAAGACTACATTTTAAAATCTGAATTTTAAAAGACAGTAATTTATTCTAAAAAAAGAGGGACACAATCGACTATCCCAGCGCTACTTCAAGGCTTTCCCATACCATGACCCATCCTCTTGCCTTTTATATTTCCAATACCTATCCCAACCTCCCTCCCACACTCCCCTAGGTCTCCTTCAGGGTAGGGACTTATGCATTCCTTTGCACCCAGTTCTTATTTCTGTTTAGATCAAACTAATTTAATTAATTGTAACAGACTTATCTATAACTGAAACACTCTGCTCTTGTAATAGCTGTAGAAGGTTGTGGACTCACCATCCTTGGAAGTTTAAGAGCAGGTTAGACAAAGAGTTGTCTGGGATGGTTTGGCAAGGGATGATCCTGCCTTGAGGAGGGGTTGGACTAGATGATCTTCCGAGGTCCCCTTTAACCTTATTTTTCCATGATTCTACCTGAAATAACAGCGTTGTCCACACAGGAGGTTGAATCAGTTTAAACCAGTGCAAACAGGTGGGTAGAGAGGGGCAAATTCAGGGGGTGCAGTTGTACAGTCAAACACCCTCTTTGCCACCAGTTTGCTGCCACGAACTCTTAGCTGCCAGATACATGCACAATGAGCTCTCCACCACTACTGCACCCCGCTTTGCACCATCGTGAATCCACTACTGTGTGTGGACAAGCTTTAGAGCTACATGGCTGCACAGTTTCATCACTCTGTCCACACTAGACTCCCTCCACCTTTGGCCTAGCATTGCTCCTCTGAAGGCAGGGCTACTTCAGAACAGCCGATGGTACCCGAGCCATCACCTTGCACAGAGAAGCTTAGGCAATGCAGCGGTGAGAAGGCTCATGGCACTTAGTCTGAACTAGTTCATTCACCATTTCTACCGCCAACAGAGCAACACAAATCTTCAGGACATGGCATCTCTATGTGTAAGAGTAAGTGAACACTGATCCAACATCAACTGCAAAAAGACACAAAAGCCAGAAGACTTCAACCTTCCTGGATGCTCCATTGCTATTCTCAGGCAAAAAAGCCAGCTTGAACAGGAAACCGTGGAACAAGAAATTATCCACAAACTGGACTGTGTTAAGTACAGTTTAAACAGGAACTATGGATTCTTATCTCATTATCTGGACTAGCTTTTGTAACTCCTGTTGTTCCTGTGGGTTTACTGCTCGTTTGCTTTTCTCCCCTAGTACTGCCCTCTCCCCACCAATCTTGCTGTCTCCCCACCCCTTTGCCTTTTATATTCTAATTTCTCTCTCCTCCTTATACTCTGCTTTCTGCACATTCTTTCATAGCATCTGATGAAGTGAACACAGGTTCATGAAAGCTTGTGCTCTCTCTATATCTTATTTAGTTAGTCTATAAAGGAGCACAGCTGCTCTGCCTTCTGAATGACTTCAGGCTAACATTGCTAACTACCCCTCTCTGCTGTAGTACGGTCAGTGAAGATGGAACCAGCAAGCTCTTGTTCAGCTGAAAGATGCCAGTGATGTCCATCAATAGACATTACCATTAGATGGATGGTCTTCTTTATTTCACACTCCCTGCATCTCCAGTGAATCTGTGCAAAGTGTGCTTCCTCTCAACATGCCTAAGCAGCTTGCCCAATTCAGATCTGAGACATATACATATCATACACACACAAATGCATCTTTTCCCACTATTTCACAGTTTACAAGGATCCAGGGAAAAAGTTACCATCACCTTTGCAGTACATTTTATTTCCCTTCTGTCAAAGTGCTGAGTTTGCACATGGGTGCATGCATGCACACACTTCTGTTGTGCACATGTGTGTACTTACACATGAAGATCTTTAACACGGCTGGAGAAATACCCTGCCCATTCTCTGAAAACTAGAGCTTCTGCAGACATGTCCATATGGCAATAATTACTCTTCTGTTTGCAGAGACTGGCATAGGTTGCACCATACACACTACTTCTGCTAGTCTCCCGCTCTTGTCTGTGTATAATGAGCCACATATGCAGAACATAATGAGCAAGCTTGCAAGTCAAACCTGCTTTTTCCTCTAAAATAATTTGCATGGAGCTGCTACAAACCCACCATAAACATAGCCTCAGATTTGCCTTGAAGGCAACCATAAAAACACAGAAACAGACTATACAAGAATTCCAGAGGCAGGGAATTTTCCATACTGCTGTTGCTTACAAATAATTCCTTGCCATCAGAGGTCTGGGCAGAGGTACGTGTGCCACCAATCTCTAGGACTAGGGTCTGCCGCTCTACTGTGAGCAAAGCTCCTCATATCCTCCTCCAAAGGTATCATTTGTCTCATAGTCTGTACACTACATTTCTAGACTGGCATGAATGGGCGAGTGAAGGGTGGATGTCCACTTATCTGTGAAGATACCACCACACAGCTCCAATTACTGATCAAGCCATTCATTGAATTCACAGATGTTTGCCATGGATGGAGAGTTCAGATTTTCACAAAAACAGAATGAATATTTGGTTCCCTATCATGTTAGAGGGTTTTACTACCAAAGAATGTGCTCTATAAGCCCAGGATTTCTTGGGAGGGCTTGAGATGCTGTGGTGATAGGGCCACAGGCATGCATGCAAAAGAATTCAACTGCCTTTTAAGTGATCGTGAGAAATAGAGAAAGAGCTGCCTGTAATTAAGATGGCCTGACTCATTCCATTATAAGACCCTGTTTTCCATTGTTTAGGGCTCTTGTCAATCTTCAGACATTCAGGCTGAAATTTCTCATACCAGGTGTTTGCCTCAAGCTGGCTCCCCCCGCACCAAGGTCTCAGCAAAACTTGCCCAGCTGTTGATGAGAACAAGACTGTCGGGAAAAAATGTTTTTTCCCCCCAACATATTAAACATTCTTAAACTCAGGTTTTATTGAGAAGTTTTAGTAACTCGGTGCTTTGAAACAAGGACTTGAACTTTGGCAGAAGGAAGGGCTGCCTTGCTGTCAAAGAGGTGCCTTTTGTCACCCCCATGACATCTCCCGAAATTTGACTACATGAAGAGCCACTGAAAAGAAATCTCAGCAGAGAGTCTTAAAAAATAGCATCTACATTTTCAAAAGATCCCATCTGTACTGAGCATGTTCCAGTTTCCATGCATGACCATGCTTATAAAGTGACTGAGCTGGCTACAACCTAGGGTCAAAAGCACTGAGGACTGTGATCACATAATTAAAGACTGTGTCATCCTCACAACAGAGTGGAATTAAGTTTCCACAGGAAACCTTAGCTCTGGTATTTCACTCAGTCCCTGTGCCTCAGTTTTCGCCTCTGTAAAATAATGGGCAGAATACCTGGCTTTGGAAAGCCCTTCCAGATCCTTGCATGAAAGCGAGCACATGCAAGTGATTAGTATATAAAACAATCCCACAACCTCATTCACCCACTGCAAGTTGTACTTGATGGAATCATGCTGCAGGGCATTCACTTTACTAGCTGCAAAGACAATGACAACCATGAATAACACAAGTAATGATCCTGGCAAGGAATATTAAACTGCACCAATTTTAAGAATGATGGCATCCAGGAGACCAAGCATGAGAGAGATTGTAGGAAGGGCTGCTTCATTAGCCACCATTGTTTCAACACAGAAGGTGATTATGGTTGAGGTGGGAGAATAAGGTTATCAGAGTAATAAAACAGAGTTAATAATCCCAATTCATCCCTGGTGTGGGGGCTGCTGGCAGGCCCCCGATCTGCACACGGGATGACAGGAGCTGGGTGCTGCCGCCTGGGACCGGCGCCAGCATCAACCTTCCCGGCACTGGTCCCAGCCGGCAGCACCCGGCTCCTTTCATCTGGCAGGCAGATCAGGGGCTCACCCGCACCCCCGGGAGCGCTGTGGGACTGTGCCAGAGTCCTCCCAGGGGTGCGTGTCCCCGATCTGCCTGCCAGATGACAGACCGGTGCTGGGCACTGTCCGCACCCAGCACTGGGAAGCGTGCAGCTTCTGTCATCCCACATGCAGAAATGGGCATTTTGTGAGGCCATTTCAGCACATCCTCAAGGTTGGTGGAATTTGCCCCTTGTGAATAAAACTGGGTTGAAGCATCCCAGGTATCATGCAAGAGCCTTCAGAGAGTCTGTGCACTAGGGCCATGCAAAATTTTGCCCGGTGTTTCATTTCAAAGATGTTTCGATGCATTTTGAGCTTGAAACAGTGAAATCAAAACGAAACAAAAGCCTTCAAAACAGCTTTGAAATGAAACAAGGGAACTCGAAATGTTTCAAAGCCAGGCTTACTGGCTTCAGTGCCGGTGCACAGACTCTCTGGAGGCTCTCGCATGATACCTGGGATGCTTTAACCCAGTTTTACTCACAAGGGGCAAATCCCACCAACCTTGGGGATGTGCTGAAATGGCCTCACAAAATGCCCATTTCTCCCAGGGAGCTACCAGAGAAGCTAGCCCTGGAATATACCTGCTAGAGCAGCCAGTCTGTTCCCAATCCAGCAGTACATTGCTCACCCTACAGTCCTGGACAGAGGGATGCTCCAGAGGAAAGAACAGGCAACACTCCCTTCCTTAGCTCTGGAGATCTGAGTGAGAGCAGATGAGCTCCTCACTGAACATGTGTTCTTCACAGCAGGTGAGACTCATCACTAGTTTATTATCTATGCACAGAGACCCATTCACAAAAAGTGTTGGCTCCAGTTGTCCAAGAGTCTCATGCATGTTTGTGGTGAAGCTCTCAGCTGAGTCCCTGTCTGTCCCTCATTAAGCACTGAACCTGCTTAGGTGTTTTGAAAGTCCCACCATAGTATCCAGCCCATCCTTCAGGAGTCAGCTACCAAAATCATCCCAGTGAGGGGTCTCATGGCTGCTTCCAGGTCTGCTGCCAATTCACTGCATGGCCTTGGTCTAATAAAAGATATCAAATTCACCCAAGGAACCTTGTATGCCTATGGCCTTGGCCACATCACTTTCCTGCTCTGTGCCTCAGTTTCCCACACCCTCTGTCCACTTGGGAGATGTGCTTGTGTTTGCTCCTGTTCAGCTAATGATGTGAGTTCAAATTTCAGACACCAAACCCTGATCTACACGAAGAAGCCAACAGATTCCCCACTTAAAGCATTTGAGAAGGAAAACTAGCAGAGGAAGATCTACTGCCACAAGGAAATGTGGCTGGTCCCATTGCCCTAAGACAGACATGACTCTGTGTGAACTTGGAGATGGTCTCTCTGTGCCCCAAGCCAATGAGTTAGGGAGAACATGGGCTCATGGAAATAAACTGGTTGTACACATGCCTCTGGACTAGAGTAAATGCCCAACAGGAGATATCTCCTTTATAAAGACCAGATGGGACTGCTACCCACAGGTTGAAATGCAGGAGAACATGTGCGAGGGAGAGGTATGGGTCATATATGCAAAGAACATGTGACATTTCCACCCATGGAAAGTGACAGCAGGGAAAGTGGCTAGTCACCTTTACTGCATCCACAGGCACCAGCACTATTTGGATCTGCTCTAGCGCCTTTCATCTGAGGATCTCAACCCACCCTGAACATATTAGTTAAGTCTCACAGCTCCTTTTCTGCAGAGAATCAGTATCTTCTTGTTTCAAAGATGGGGGGAAATCTAAGACTGAGTGAAAATCAGCTTCTCAGCAAAGGCCACCCAGTGAATCAGTGGCAGAGCTGGGAATAGCTACAAAAGACCCCATCGGGCTGGCTGGAATAACTAAATCCTGAAGGGTGGACAGAGTTATGCAGGTGGGGATGGAGAAGCTAAACCACTTACAATACTGAGATGCCTGCGTTCCACTGAAAGCTAAGGGTGTTGGGCACCAAACTCGCCGAGGCAGTTCTGAAAACCCCTGGGATGCTGACACATTGGTGACACACACTCAGGATGTGGAAGCAGACAGGCGTCTAGGAGCTGGGATGAGGAGGGGACAAACAAGTGAGTATGGAAGGCAGAGAAGTGCTGACATCAAGAACTAGACTGGAATTCCCCTATGTCTGAGACACTTGTCTGTCTCCTTGTCACTGTGATCCTGCAATGAGATCGATGAAAGGACACAGAGGCTTTCACTGACTGCAGGATCAGATATCAGGATCTGGGCCCATCAAAATAATTTTAAAGAATGCCCTTGTGTTTATACAGCCTTGGAACAAAAGGGTTAAAAAGCCCCAATCAGCAACAATGTCCCAGATCTTCTTGGATGCTTTCCTTTAGAAAAAACTGACATTGCTTTCCACAGCAAGTTTTCAATTATACAATAGCTAACGGGAAATGCTGCAATAATTATGTCAACATTGTAGTGTTACAGAAACGCTGTAATAAGATTAGGCATGGTTCGCATTCTCATGGAAAAGAGAGTAACACAAGCGCGTGGAGAGCCCCAAAGATTTTCCCTTGCCTCCTGCTTGCAAGATGTTCTGATTTTTATGGGGGTTTTAGTTTCTGAATCTTTTTCATATTTTGGGGTGAACCCGCTGTAAGGGGAGAGAGGGATAGTTAGGAAGCAGGACCGGGAGTCAGGATACCTGGGCTGTATTCTCAGTCCTGCCTCTGATGTCCAGGGTGATCTTTGGCAAGCCACTTCCCCTACTCCGTGTTTCACTTTCCCCACCTGTAAAAGAGAGGTAACAAAACTGATCCATCTCATAGAGGATAATACAGATAAGTTCACTAAGGTTTGTAGAGTGCATGGAGATCAAAGACTGGAACTTACTGCAGAATGGCACCTTATGGCTGAAAACTCTTGCTAGCGCTCAGAAAGACGCACGGCTCCCCCCAGTCAGGCAGGCGAAAACAGGTGCAGTTCTGGTCCTTTAAAAATCCTTCCACTGAATGTGCCGGAGTTCTTGTTTTTTAAACAATATTAGAGAAATGCTCTCTGTACAACAGAGGGAATTCAATCAGATCCTAGGATTGCCCAGAACTGACTTCTGCCTCCCTCCAGAAGGACTGTTTTAAGACCTTACGGTGTATAAGAACCATAGCTAGGGCAGAGCTGCTTATGCGCATATACCCATGAGGACTGGGCCCCTGGATTGCTGGTCCGTGCCATTTATGCTCGCCCTATTTCTTTTTGTGGAAGGCTGGAGCTGAACAGTCTTTAGGACTTTCCTGGGGATTCAGGATGGGGCCTGACATTGCCTGCCCTACACTGCAGCCCCAGGGGACTTGCCAGACCGGGTGAGTCCAGTGGTAGGAGAGCCATTCTAATTAAAGCACCACTACATCTCATGTACCAGCATCCCCATGCTTAAAAATGGCAGCAAGGGCACTTGAATGAAACCTCATTTGATCAGCAGCTGCCACACTCCAGCAGACTCGATTAATCCAGCACGCTGGAATTCCAGCATGGTGGAGCAGCCTCTGTGCTCGTGTATAGTTTTTAAGTGATACTTAATGTGCATTAGCCTATTTTAATGTGTATTAACTAGTGATGCTTTAACATGCATTAAAATGGGCTAATGTTCATTAAAGAGCACACATAGACATGACTTTTTTTGATCACCTCTAACATTGTTGTAGGCATCTCCACTATCCAGACAAATGTCCAGTCTTTTTTCAATCCTCTAAGCCATTGGCATCATGTTCTCTTGTAGTAGCAAGTTCCACTGGCTCATTCTACATTGTGAAAAATGTCAGTTCCTTGTCTCAGTTTTAAAACCGACCATTTTTCAGATTATTAAATATCTTTAACTATGTAAGGAAACAATATACCTCTATGGGGTCCCTTCTTGTCTCTTCTCTTAAAGGTCCCAGTGATTTGAATCTCTGCTCAGGTGGAAGCCTCTTCTAGACCTCTATTTTTTTATTTCATATCTCCTTCAGTAATTTCTAGGGATGCACTGATTAAGGTTTTTTGGGCTGATACCGATGGCAGATTTTTAGCAAGCCGTATCAGCCGATACCAATCCGATTGCCAATATATAGCTGGGCAGCTTGGAGAGCAGCGTCCAGCTGGTAAGTTTGTTGTGGGGGAAGGGGCAAGGGAAGGGGTGTGGGGGTGCACAGATTGAGGGCTCCTGTGGTGAGGGAGGGAGTGGGGCAGGGGCAGGTGCTGCACAGCCAGGGCAGAGTGCGGGATGGAGCCACAAGCAGCTCATTCAGGGGGTGCGGGGAGAGGGTGGTGGCTCCCACCACTACATGCACCCCAGGAGGGCATAGGGGTGGGGGGGTGCCCCTGGATCTGTGTGCAGGGTGAGGGCAGGCTGCTGCTGCAGGCTGGGGCTGAGGTGGTGCTGAGCTCTTCCCAGCAGGGGCTTGGCCGGGCTGCGCTCTGGGTGGGCAGCGGTGGTACTGGGAAGAAGATTACTGGGAGGGGAGGGGAGGGGGGGAGGGGAAGGCTGCAGCCACCCCAGAAAAAATTCACCGTAGCCCCCCTTCCAGTGCCACCGCCACCCGCCCTGAGCACAGCCCTGGCCCAGCCGCCCTGCTGGGAAGAGCCCAGCACCATCCCTGGCCCCAACCCACAGCGGCAGCCCACCCTCACCCAGTGCACAGATCCAGAGGCACATGCCTCCCATGCAAGAGCCACCCCCCGTCCCCGGACAAGTCGCTTGTGGCTCCATCTTGCGCCCCACCCCCTGCCTCGGCTGGGCAGTGCCTGCCCCTACCCCAGCCCCGCTCCTTCACCACGGGGGCCTCGATCTGCCCCCTCTCCCCACTCCTTTCCTCACAACAGACTTACCAGCCGGACCTGGCTGTTCTCCACGCTGCGGGGCTGCACTCCTGGCCGCCTGCGTGCTGTGCGCATGCACCAAGCATTTATCAGTGACATTGTTGGCTACGTCCGCCAAAAAAAGCTGGTTGCCAAAACTGTTAATTTTCTTTATATCGGTGCTGATCTGATATGGGACTGATGCATCGGTGCAACTCTAATTTCTCCTGTGATATTTTTGACTCGTTCCTTTAATTTTGTGTGTCACACTTGCTATCATTCCCCAAGGACTGCTAGTCAAAACAAAACCACTTCTTTGGAAGCTTTTCTAGAGCTGCTAAATGACACCTCTTCTCTTCCCTGGCATTACTGTGTCTCTGTGTTACTACTGATAATGTTTGCATGTTTGAGTTTTCTCAACAAGTCTGCTTCTTTGTTAGCCATCAGGGAGTTGATCTTGGCAGTAAGTGCATCTCTGATGTTATGAATGGAGAACAAAAGCAGCATCTTTGCTTTGGCATGTGACACATGACCGACTTGGTAGAAGTCCAAGGTCATAGCTCTGAGATGGTCCATAGGCTCAGGCACAGAACATTTATTAGCATGATTTAACCTGCTACGAAGCTACAGAACAGTCACCAAGCATCCAGCTCTACTTCTCTGACACCAAAAGGCTGGAAAAGATGATCATTGTTCACTTATCCAGTGCCATAAATGTGAATGGGGCCTAACAAACAAAATGAAACACACGAAGCCAGATTCTGCTCTCGTTGTCACCAATGAAAATCTTGAATGACTCCATTGACTTTTGTGAAATTACTCTGTTTTACACCAGCGTAAAGGAGATCAGCATTTGGCCCCAATCCCTGCCCCAAGGAGGTTACATGCTAAGGGCCAGATTCAGATACTAGTTAGGGTGCTGTAAATCTAGAGCGACTCCACTGATGTCAACAGAGTTACTCAAGTGTAAATGAGATCGGAATCTTTTTCTAGACTAAAATGGTGACGAGTTATTACCATTATTCAGTTATAACTAAATGAAAGTTAGTTGCTTGAAAGTGGCATTCTGTTCACAGGAATGGGTGCCCTAACCCTGGAGGAAAGACTCTGTGACCTAATTAAATAGTGACTGAAGAACAGCTCTGCTGAACAGGGTGCCAGCTCTGTTTACCAGAGCTAAAGCATACTGCTTTGTGAAAGTACAAGCAGAGCTCCATGTTGCAGTTTACCGAGCTCCTGAAGCAGAACATGCCTAAAAGAAGCACACATTGCAACCACTGCACCTAAATAAAATCACTGAATAGCTTGAGGGGATGAACTTCCTGAACAACCTGTTCCACCCATCTAGACATTGTCTGAATTAATGGCGCCTGGCCCTCATTATGATTTTTTTGAATAAGAAATAGATACAGTCCCTTCATTCCATTCTGATACTAGGGTCATTCTGATTCTATCTATCTATCTATCTATCTATCTATCTATCTATCTATCTATCTATCTATCTATCTATCTATCTATCTATCTCTTTACTAAGGGCTCAGGTATTGGCTTCATGCTTTGTGCTAGAAGTTATACAGGTACTGGGTCTTTTATGACATTGTAGAGCATCTGAGGGAGAAGAAACAGAAATTCTCCCCACATGCTTATCAGGAGATGCGTCTGTCTGTTGTTCTGGCTCTGGCTGTTGACTGCAGGTATATAATTCTTCCTCCTCCCCATACACAGTGGCTGCGTCTACAAGAGACGCTGACTGTGCAGTAGTTCATTACTACTGTGTAGTAGCGTCACCTGGCAGGAAGTGTGATGTGACACTATTGCACAGTAGTAACGAGCTATTGCAGAGTCAGCGTCACCTAAAAGATGTTCAGCGATGCTATTCTGCAGTAACTCTGCTTACTGAACAGTCATTTAGTACTTATTTATACTAGTATTAAATGACTGCACAGTAATGACTGCGCAGTCAGCATCTCATGAAGACACAGCCAGTGAAATCGCCCTGGATGTGGGTGACAGAATGAACCTGGACAGACTGGAGCTGCCGCTGATCTTTAGGAGAATAGCCGTGACGCCCACTGACAATTAGACAATGGTGGCATTTTGTCTCCCTTTCAGAGGCAGGAGGATAAGGATGTCTGAAGGCTTCACATCCAGGAGCAGCGTTTAAGCCTGGAGGCTGGAACCAAAGGGTTGTGTGCCTGATGTTGGAGCCGCATTGGAGGAAAATGAAATTACCTCTATTCTGCCTCTCTTCTCAGGTCTATGGACCCAAGCAGGCACCACCGCAGAGATCTTTCTCTTGAAGGTATCTTCAAGATCCAGTGATCGGCAGGGTTTGAAATACAGGTGGGCTTGGGGGGAGGGGAGGGGAGGGCTGAGCCCTCCCATAAAAGATGAGAGTCCCCCATTCAGCTCCAATTATGGCACAATTGTTCGTTCCTTGTGCAACCTTTCTGGTATCTTCAGATCCATATAATCCCCAGACCTGTAACTAGATTCTTCTGTTCAGATTTCTCCCACTGGAACCGATATAGAGCACCTGGATGGAGAGCGGCTATCATCAAGATGCGAGGCACCTGACATTGGTGACCAATGCTGAAGATACTCTCAGACAAGAAACAGCTTTTAAAATTTGCTCTTCTGCTCTTTGGATCTTCTTGCTGCAAATCTGTGGAACTGAGCTAAAATCCTAGCTGTACTAATCATAATTAGCTTAATGAGCATTAATTCTATTTAACAACTAATCACATTCTAATTGCAAGTATAAGGAGAAATACTGTGGACTCAGGAGATCCAAGTAGGCTCTTCTTCACTGAGACTGAAAGGATCTGAAGCGGCATGAAGTGTCCTGCCTCTTTTCATAACTTTGCTTTCAGAATATCCCAGAACATGGGGACAGGGGACGTTGGAGCCAGATTAAATAGGATATAATCCCATGACTCCAGAGCTGCAGCTTTAGAAATATTAATACATGGTTATGACAAAGATATGGTGAGCTGTTTGTTTGTGCCTGTCTCATTGGCAATATGGGGATAAGCAGTAAGAGTATCTATTCACTCTTTTTGGGTGTGTAATTAAATGTAACTGGAGTGTGAATAAATAAAAACAAGTACCGTCTTCAGGGTGAGAGAAGAGCTTCACTGGGACTTTGCTTGGAGATGATAACTTTTTGTGAATTAAAAAAAAAATCAAGTCTGCTTCCTGCTCGTTGTCCCGGTTACATAATGTTCTCATGCAAATTTTATAAGAGTAATATAAAATTGCCTATGTATAAAAAATGACTCACTATAAAACTGATAATATTGAACCTAACTAGGTTTTGATCCAAAGCCAAAATGCTTCACTTATTTGAAGTGTAAATTTTTCCTTTATCTAATGTTTCGTTCGCTAGTAGTTTAAGGCCATTTGCTTTTAAATGGGTCCCTAATCATCAAGTTTTACAAAATATTGTGGATCTTAAGAAAGTGTTTTGGAGGAACTTGGAACCCACTTTGGTTGATTAATAGTGGGAAGGTTTCAAACCCACTTTCCCCACCCTCATGGTTCCTGCAGTCCAACTCCTCTGCAGTGCTGGAGGGCACTTTTCGGAGCGGCTTCCCTGCGGAGCTGTCAGGTGAATGGTGTAACCATTGCAGCCAAGAAACTATTTTGAAACAGTCTGGATGTTTCTCCCATCCACTCCAACCTAGCAGCCAGGCAGCATTTATTCTTATGACTCAGACTGCAATCTTGAAGTAGACAAGTGGGGGTCCATGGTAATGTAGCACAGAAATCCCTAAGGCATGGTCTGCCTTGGTACACAAGTCCCTCCCACTGAAATCCATGGGAATGACTTGTATTCTGTGGTCACTTTGAAAAGCACCAGCTCCTTTGCTTGCACAGCACTATTATATCTGGGTGAGGCAAGAAGCCCCAGGCAGATGGCTGCCACTACCTTGGCACCGGACACAACATGTATTTAGTTGTAACCTTTCTGCCGGGCACCAGTCGGCAGCAACAAGGGATGGGTTCAATTTTGGGGGTCTAAATATATTTTACCTTGGCTTGAGCCCCCACCCAGACCACCTGGGAAACACTAAATAAATTACTAAGGTGTCCTCCATAAACACAACCCCTTCCTTGCAAGTATAAACACAGAGAACAATTTTTTTTTTTTACAGAAAACCAAGACAAAGAAAACGCTGAATACAATTTAAAACACTATGAACTACAAGGCATAGTTCATAGATTGCACCCTCTTGAGAAGGCTTCACACATACCCAGGCAGGCTGGGACTTGGGGCTCACCCAAAAGGCAGCTCCAGGGACTTGCACCCCTATACCTGCCCTTCAGCAATGGGCTAGAGAGAGGCTTCACTGGAGGGTCCTTTGAGCTGCTCCTTGGGTTCGCTGGGCCATGGGAAGCTGTTCGAGAGCATGGGTCCTTCTGTGTTGCAAGGGCCCCTCATTCCTACCTGCAATGCTGTAGGCGATCCCCACTTCCATGTGGTGGCCTTGCGGGGTTAATTGCGGCTCTAGACAGCATGCTGCACCCCTACAGTCCTAGTCCCAATTCGTTTGCTGGGAAGAAACTTCAAGACAACTTCAAAGGAGAGGTCAGGCCTACTTTACTGGGCCTGAACTGGGCAGCAAAAGCCGGCCAGGCCCATACTGCACGGAGGCCTGAACATCTAGCTGGGGTTCAGCCATGCACTAGGCTGAAACACCATAGCTGTAGAAACAGCAAAAAAGGCGGCCCAGGCCTATGGCTGTGCCCTGGACATCCAGTCTTAGCTGTATCCCGTGCTGAGACAAGGCAATTACAACACAGACGGGGCCAGGCCCTGTAGCCAGCAACTGCCAGCACCCATTCCTGGGCAGTTTGCTCTGGGATTAACACCCCAGGCATTAACTGATTTAAGAGAAAAAGGAAAGAAAGAGGGAGGAAATAGGAGCCTCAAACTCCAAAAAAAGACTTTCTCTCCCTCTACCTGAGGCTTTTCCTTCAAATAGTGTTTGCTTGCCTCTCCAGTGAAGAAGTGGAAAGACCCCCCCATGGGTGCAGCTCCCCCAGGCAGATGAAGAAGGACCCCAGAACTAGGGGTGATGCGTAGGGGGTGCACGCGGGTGCACGTGCTCCCCTGCAAAAAGGCGCCACTTGCCACCCCACTTCTGACACTGCCAGTGGTGTCTACGGACGGTCACCAATCCCCGCTGGCCGCTGCTGACCCTGCCAGTGGTGCCTGCAGGTGGTCGGCACTCACCATTCCCCCCACCCCCAATGCCGACAGCACTGGTGGTGTCTGCGGGTTCTCCCCCCTTCTTCACTGGAGAGGCGAGCAAATTTCTCTTCTAGAGAAAAAGAGGACATAAAGGGGACTGGTTTCACATCAAGAGGACAAAGGACAACTGGACCGTCCTCTATGATGCCACCCTAGTGTGCGCGCATGTGGGGGGGTATGTGTATGAAGGAGAGAGAGTGTGTGCATGTGTGTGTGAGTGTGAATGCGAGGGCGTGAGCATCTGCGCCTTAGGAGCTGATCCACATGGTTCAGTATAAGTCAGGAAATTTGTGTGGGAAAAAATTGCAGTAACACTGCTGTTCCCAGCCCGGGGTGCAGAGATGTGTAGGTATTAAGTGTTATTCCCGAAGGAATCTCTCACTGCAGTTAAGCCCAGCTAATACTTTTTATTAAGTCTCAAAAAGAGCCAGTTTGAATTATACACATGCCAGAGCGGAGGCAGTGTGGTGAAGCACTGGGGCAAGGAGCAGCCATGGAGACACTTTGGCCGGCTACCAGAGCATCTTTTTGGAGGACCTCAGCTTCTGGTTCCCTCAGGGCACAGGCCTGAACCATTCCTCGCCCTGCTTTTTTCAGAGGTGGTGGTGGGGGGGGTTGATACCTGGATTTCTAGGTATCTAATTTTGAGCCCGCACTGCAAATATGCAGCGTGGGGAAACATTTTTTGTTCCCAGCGTGCCTCTTGCAGTGTCATTCATCTGTAACCATTTCTTACTTTTCCAAGCCCTTACCAGCGCTTGTGGCCTCCATGGGCTGATGCAGCAATGACTTCCACCAACTAATTAGGTTAATTTTTCTGTCCCTGTAGCTGGGGAGGAGACACGGCTGGAAAGCAAGAATGTTGTTTCATGAAAAGCAGACAAGCTCTTAACACTTTTGTTTGGAGACAGAGGCCTTCTGAAACTTTTCACAAAGAGAAAGAGGACGACCCCTGCCAAGGCCCAACCGCCTGGCAGTGAGGGCATGCAGCTGGGGCGCGGGAGATCCAGCTGAAGTACCTGCTCTGCCCGATCCTCAGCCACGGCGCGGGGGGAGGCGTGGTGCAAGGGATCTTAAGGAACATGCCAGTCAGACTCAATGGAATACACGCCGGATCCTGCCTGGGTAACGACGAGTGGAAACAGAGGTCACTTCTTGTTGCCTTTGGGCTGCCATAAAATTTGTCCTCACTTTCCAGAGATGTGCCCCCAGCAATCTCTGGGCACATCTGTGGAAAAGGGGATTTGGGGGTTGCACAGTTCCAGAGAGACACCCTGGAGGCAAGGAACATGTTGCTTCTTGTCCTGAAAGTTCAGTGAACTGCATGTATTTTGCCCAGTTGAGCATGTCAGCTGTGCCGGGACACATCCTGTTTTGAGAACATATCCCGCCCAGCTGATCCACTTCATTTGGTGTGGTTTATTTCTAGCCTAAGGAATACATTGCAGTTCTTTTTCCTTGGTTTCTGCTAGAGATGATAAGCCCCAGACCTAAATGCCACCCTCCATCCCTTACCTCAAACTTCATGCGTTTGAAATTCAAAGCAGAAGACCCAACTTCAAGTTGCTAGGTGTTAAGACAGCACGCTTACCAGTGGATCATCCTGCCTTGCTAATGGAGGAGAGATTCAAACATGGAAATGGCCATATGTTTTCTATCTGGTTAGGGTAACATGATTGTTAGGCTGGAAAGGTACTCATTTTCACAGCAGAAAGTAAATTCCATCCACAGACACGTCTGCAGAGATAAAAGTGTGGCTTATGTGCATTCTTTAAAGCACAACTGGCATTCAGAAAGTAAAAACAGGACTTTATTTGGCCAATCTGAAAACAGGTCGCTTGTAAGTTATAAATGAGACACTCTTGCCTGGGGGCAGTCAAACAATAAATCATAAGTAAATGAGTCTGTCAGAGGAAGTTGGGAAGTCCCTACACCATGACTGCTAAGCACCGAGGAATTGACACACTGTTAGTACAACCCCAAGTGTTTCTTTGAGAAACAGCTGGAAATATTCCAGTAACAAATGTATGTCTCCAAACAGGAAATCTCTCTCTTATTTACATTAACAGACCTGGGTGGTAACCAAATGAATAATGCAGAGAAGGGAATTGGAGAGAGGACAAGTTATCATAAAAGAAATCAATAAACTTAGACTCTCCCTGGTGGTAACTTTATAAGAAACAAATTATTACTGGATGCTACAACTGAGGATGTAATAGTGCAGAAAACTGTGTTGTGTAGGAAACAGTATATGTTCATGTTATAATAATCACAAGGGGCAGAACAGTCTCCGCCAAGATTATTTTCTTCCTTTACTTTGTAACAGTAAAAGCAACAGACTTAATGTCATTTTTTTTTTGCATTAAACAGAATAAAAATAACTGGAGGGAGAGAAAGGGAATGCACATGATGGATAGAGCATGTCAAATCTGCACTTTTTTCATTCTTTTCTTAAGAAGCCCCCTCATTGTTCCACCCTCCCAGTTGAGGATAGTTTGACTGCATTATAACAATGTTAGGTTTCACAGTCGCTGAGCTGGCAAGTGTTCTCGTGGCTTGAAAATTTACAGATGTGGGGAAAAAAAATAAGATTCTTGTGAAAGCAGCAGCATTGGAGCTCCTTGCTGCTGTGGTCAGACTACTGGAAAGCTACTAAATGCTTTGGATACAGTCATGGGTGCTTGACATGGGTCTCTTTTTGAGAACAGGTAATTCACCTTGAATTGTTCTTATTGAATCCTACTGAAAACTGGGAACTGCAGCAAAAACATCTCATTTTTTAATGTGAATGGGTGAATCATGAACTCTAGCATTCAGGATCCTGAGAAAAGGAAGGATGGAGAGCAGCAGAGTAAGGACCCTGGACTTCAGAAAAGCAGACTTTGACTCACTCAGGGAACCCATGGATAGGATCCCCTGGGAAGCCAGTCTGAGAGGGAGAGGAGTCCAGGGGAGCTAGTTGTACTTTAAAGAAACCTTGCTGAGAGTGCACGATCAAACCATCCCGACACTCAGGAAGACTAGCAAATATGGCAGAAGACCAGCTTGGCTTAACAGGGAACCCTTCAGTAAACAACATTACAAAAAGAAAGCTTACAAGAAGTGGAAACTTGGACACATGACTAGGGAGGAGAATAAGAGCATTGCTCGGGCATGCAGGGATGAAGTCAGGAAGGTCAAAGCGCAATTGGAGTTGCAGCTAGCAAGGGATGTGAAGGGTAACAAGAAGGGTTTCTACAAGTATGTTGGTAGCAAGAGGAGGATCAGGGAAAGTGTGGGTCCCTTATTGAATGGGAGAGGCAACCTTGTGACAGAGGATGCAGAAAAGGCTGAAGTACTCAATGCCTTTTTCACTTCACTCTTCACAGGCAAGGTCAGCTCCCAGACTACTGCACCAGGGAACACAGTTTGGGGAGGAGGTGAGCAGCCCTCAGTGGTGAAAGAACAGGTTCGGGGCTGTTGAGAAAAGCTGGATGTGTACAAGTCCATGGGGCCGGATGGGATGCAACCAAGGGTGCAGAGGGAGTTGGCCGAGGTGATTGCAGAGCCACTGGCCATCATCTTTGAAAACTCATGGTGATCAAGACAGGTCCCAGATGATTGGAAAAGGGCAAACATAGTGCCCATATTTAGGAAAGGGAAAAAGGAGGATCCAGGGAACTACAGACCAGTCAGCCTCACCTCAGTCCCTGGAAAAATCATGGAGAAGATCCTCAAGGAGTCCATTTCTAAGCATTTGGAGGAGAAAAAGATGATTAGGAACAGTCAGCGTGGATTCACCAGGGGCAAGTTATGCGTGACTAACCTGACTGTCTTTTATTATGAGGTAACTGGCTCTGTGGATGCGAGGAAATCAGTGGACGTGGTATACCTTGATTTTAGCAAGGCTTTCAATATGATCTCCTACACCATGCTAGCAGGCAAGCTAAGGAAGTACGGGCTGGATGAATGGACTGTAAAGCGGGTAAGAAAACTGGCTGGAGCATCGGGCTCAAAGTAGTAATCAATGGCTCAAAGTCTAGTTGGCAGCCGGTATCAAGTGGAGTGCCCCAGGGGTCGGTCCTGGGGACAGCTTTGTTTAGTGTTTTCATCAATGACCTGGAAGATGGCAGAGTGCACCCTCAGCAAGTTTGTAGATGACACCAAGCTGGGCGGTGTAGTAGATATGCTGGAGGGTAGAGCTAGGATTCAGAGTGACCTAAACAAATTGGAGGATTGGCCCAAAAGAAATCTTATGAGGTTCAACAAGGACAAGTGCAAAGTCCTGCACTTAGGACAGAACAATCCCATGCACCGGGACAGGCTGGGGGTTGCCTGGCTAAGCAGCAGCTCTGCAGAAAAGGACCTGGGGATTACAGTAGACAATAAGCTGAATATGAGCCAGCAGTGTGCCCCTGTTGCCAAGAGGCTAACAGCATACTGGGCTGCCTTGTTGTGTTGCCAGTAGGTCCAGAGAAGTGATTATTCCCCTCTATTCAGCACTTGGAAGGCAATATCTGGAGTACTGTGTTCAGTTTTGGGCCCCCCACTACAGAAAGGATGTGGACAAATTGGAGAGAGTCCAGTGGAGGGCAACAAAAATAGCTCAGGGGCTGGGGGACATGACTGATGAGGAGAAGCTGAGGGAACTGGGTGTATTTAGTCTGAAAAGAAGACTGAGAGGGGATTTAATTAACAGCCTTCAGCTACCTGCAGGGGGGTTCAGAAGAGGATGGAGCTGGACTGTTCTCAGCGGTGGCAGATGACAGAACAAGGAGCAATGGGCTCAAGTTGCAGCAAGGGAAGTTTAGGTTGGATATTAGGAAGAATTTTGTCACAAGGAGGGTGGTGAAGCACTAGAAAAGGTTACCCAGACATGCAGTGGAAGCTCCATCCTTGGCGATTTTTAAGACCCAGATAGACAAAGCCTTGGCTGGGATGATCTAGTTGGCGATGGTCCTGCTTTGAGCAGAGGATTGGACTAGGTGTGACCTCCTGAGGTACCTCTCAACGCTCATTTCCTATGATTCTCTAAAAATAGAAGCTCAGCAAACGCAGCCCTCCCTGGACTCCCCCTAAGTTTCAGCAGTTTCTGTTTCTGTGTTCCAGGTGCAGCTACAGATGCCAGAGAAGGCTCCTCCATGATCTGTCCTCCACCAGCCTAGCACAGCCACGCTCCTCTATCATGTTGACAGTGGATGTGATTCACCATGTCCATGCACCCACCTTGCTGAAAAGCTTTTGATGTCTTCTAGGAAAATCTGAGTCTCTCAAGAGACAGAATTGCATGCATATTGCTTATAGTAAGCCTGAGGCTCAGCTGAACCCCGGGGATTCTGGGAGGAATGAGGACTCTCTTGAGGCTGAGGTTGGACCTGATGCACATCAGAATTTGAATCCATAAAGCAAGTCCTTGCGTCTTACTGAGGGGTTGTCAGAGAACAGTCTGTGGACTGTGAGATCAAAGGATGAACAGCTGTCAACTTTTGTGCTACACCACGAGTCATGCATGTCACTGCTACTTTTTCCTCTATGCTGTTAGACGAGGTGTGCAGGAGGCAGAAACCTATTCACTGTACTCCTAAGAAGCATGGAGGAGCTGTTAGAAAATTGAGATGAGGATGTTAGGGGAGCCTGGGGGCTAAAGTCAAATGGTAACAGCTGTCTGAGAGCTAATCTATTTTACTGGAGCAGCCAGACTATTCCCAAGGTCAGATACTTTCCAAAGACAACCAGTCAAAGCTGGAGAAGAGACCTGAAACATGTTTATGCAGAGATGCCCATCAGTTGTCACCCACTATAAACTGGAGTTAATATGAAGCTCCCCAAGAAAAGCAAATTTTCTGCAATAACTTCTCTACAGCAAGGGGCAATGACCCACCACTATGAATGAAGCCCTCAGTGAGGCAGTTGCAGCCAGGATGAGGCCCCTTAAGTAGACCAGCACCAGACCGGTACTGGCAGTTTTGATCAAAACACAGCCCACAAGATGAAGGACCTTCCAACAGCCGGCATGCTTGTCACTGTGATGCGACTGATGCATACAGGAGCCGCTGGACTCAGGCTCTTTATGAACAAGACATCTTCCGCTAGTCAGAACATCCAGGGGCTGGCAGCATCCCTGACCCTTTCTTCCTCTCTTGTGCTGAACTTCATTTCTCTTCTAAAAAAAAAAATAGTGTCCCAACTGGCTTCTCAGGATTGGTGACTCTTTGTATCCACTCCTTACCTGCAAGATCCAACCCAGAGCGGGTTGGACCCCTCCAGATGAGGGGTCTGATGCTAGGTCTCTGTAGTTGGCAGGGGGATAAACCACCCTCTCTGTCTGATGATGTCAAATTCTACATGCTGTCACTCCAGTTTCAAGTATAAGGCTCTGGGATTTATACATGTATAATGGTGAACACAGTTGGCCCCTATTATCCTGTCTGATTTCCTATTACAACTTGATGTCCTTTAAGGGCTCTTTGTTACTAACCCTTTGATTTGCTAGAAGGCATCTGTACCTCCTTGCTACATTGAAACTGCACGAGTAGCCCTCAATGGGTTTAGTTTAAAAGGGGAATTTGATGAAGGGCCTAGTAGCAATGAAAAAATTGGATTAAAATTTTATATTTAAGAAGATTAAATATGCAGCAGAACTTTCTAACAACATAATCATCTCCCATATAGAGATCTCCAAGAGCTTTATGAATGTTAATTTAAATTCCCAACACCCTTTAATTAAATGGTAAAAACCCTGCAGTTGGAGTAGGGTTTTAGATTTTAGTACAGCTGCTGCTCATAATTCTTGTTAGATCAGTTGATTTCAAGCCCTGATGATGAACCAGGTGTGAATTACAATGTGACCTACCCCATTTTGCTTCTACAAAGTACAGGTTTCCCTCAATTTATGCTGTACATGGATTCAAACTTGCTTAAAGCAAACCCACTTTACAATGTAACAAATAGGGATAGGTTCCCATGGCGGTGAGGGAGGGAGGGAGTGAGGCTGGGACTAGGTAAGCGGCAGGGGAAGGGGTGCCGCTCCTGGGGCCGCACAAGGTAGCAAAGCAGAGGGAACAGAGCGGCACTCACCCCAGCCCTGGCTGCAGCGGCCCCGGGAGTGACTGGTGCCAGCTGCCTGCACCATGCTTCACCTGTCCCCACTCACCTCTGCTCCTGGGCTGCGTCGTGCCCTGGTGCAGGCAGCTGGTGTTGGCTGCTCCCGGGGCCGCTGCAGCTGGGGTGAGTGGGTCCATGGCCTTTTCTCCTCCCCCCACAGACCTACCTCTTTGGGCAGGGGGGCATCTATGCTGATCGCATAAGAGTGAATTTACCTCACATATAACAAATTATGGGTCTAAATATGCTCATCGCATAAGAGCAAATTCACACATAAAGAACCCGCATAAATCGAGGGAAACCAGTACTGGAAAAAAATACCATTCTGAACTGAACATGTTTAATTATAAATACTCAGCTCTGGCAGCTGCAATTCTCGAAAGTGCACCTCCCTTGGAACCACGCAACATGAACTCACTGCTCAGAATGCTGCAGCATCTCTACCGTGACACGAAGGACCGAAGCGTTAGGACCACTGGGATTTGAATCTGGAGCACCCAAGCCAATAGGTATAGCTTAAGCCTTTAAACACCACTAGGCAACTGGTCAGACACCAGCCCCAGCCCAGTCTTGTCCCTCCCATGAGGATACTGATGAGGTCACGTGACCAGAAGGAACCTATAGACACTGTGAGCCCAAGGGGCAGGGAGGGCTATAAAACCCCTTTTACTTCCTGTGGAACTTGTCCCAGCAATATTGCTTGCATGTGTGCTCCTTGGGCCTCTGCCTTGCTCCAGCTGGATCCCAGCCTCACCATAGTCTGTTTGGACCTTCTGCCCTGATACTGCCTCAACCCTTGGCCTGAAGACCCAGGCTGTGACTGTATGATTCTGTCCTGCCTATGATAATTCACTGAGTGACTGCCTTCACCATTTCAAAGCTGGAGGCCTGCACTACCGCTACCTGGATGTCAGATTTAGGCAGCATCACACATCTCGGAGACCAGCATGCTACATGGCAGTTCAGCAGGAGTCATCACGGCTAGGCCAGGTTCCACAAACACACAGCACCCTAGCAACACATATTTCAAGTTCAAATCAGCACCCAGAGAGCTATTTATGTACACAATTTACTGCCAAATTTCCTGTGGGAAGGGTTTCTCGTAAAGAATGAAGATATCTCCTGGCTTCTGGAGTTTCAGGCTAGGGGGGTGGTAGTCTGCTGACTATTTTGTCTCAACTTGGCAGTGTTACTCTACTAAATCGCAGTGGGGTCAGCTCAGGACAGCCACAGCTTAGTGCAAATGCTGCTCTGCTAGGCTGAAGTTTCGGGAAAGGCAGAATGTTTAAGATTTTTTAGTTGGAGACTCAATTAAATGCAATCTGTAAAGCACTGGTTAGCATCAGTTTAGAGACAGCACTCATAGAGATGAAGTTCAAAAGAGCATGCATTTGCCATAGCATGGGCATCAAATTTACAGGCTATGGGAGAAGAAAATCCATGTATACTTGCGCAGAATAGTCCATCAATGCAAACAGAGATACGGGGCACGTCATCATGTGCTATTAATGCAATATAGGAATCCTGGCCCAACCAGGGGATCGCTGGCAGCTGCCCCAGTAGCAGGGCAAGTCCTAGCCAGCCTCCTGCTAGGCAGGGAATTCTCCCCTGGCAGCTGCCCCACAAGCAGGAGAGCTGCCAGAAAGCCCCTGGCTGAGTGGGGAAGCAGAGCGCTCCCCAGTCTCAATGCTGCTCCGCTCCCGGCTCCTGTGGGGAGCTGGGAGCTGAGCAGCATCAGGACTGGGGACACAGAACTTCCCCCACCCCCTGTGGCTCCCTGCTGGTGTGGCTGACAGGGAGCAAATTTGCTCCCAGTCAGCATCTACACGAGCAGTACTGCGCAGTTAATAGCTGTATTTACAGGTACTAGCTAACTGCACAGTAGACATATTTACTGTGCAGTAAATGCCACACACATGTAGACAGTGATGCTTTACTGCGCAGTAGATGAGTCGTGCAGTAAAGCGTCTTGTGTAGATGTGCCCAAAGGTGCATACATTTACCGACAGGATACCCAAGTTGTTCTTCAACAAAGAGTCTGATGAAGATTCTTAATGGAATGAGATGTTAAGGATAATGAAAAGAACATCGATAGCCCAATGTGCTGACAAAACACACACGTGTCAGGCAAAGTTCCAAGAGCCCTGAAAAATAAAGCAAAAGCAAACCTAGATGCTGCAGAGCATCCACCAGACATCAACTAACTCAATTTAAAATCTGGCTGCTGGAATGAAACCAAACAAGTTAAAGATTTAAATAGATCCAAAAAAGGCTACGGTGACTGAGCACAAATACCACCCACCAGATGGGAACAGTTATGGGAGTTATGTTTCAGCATCAAACTGCCTGTTTTTAGTACTGTAAGGTCCAGCTTCAACTGAGAAAGTACATGAGTCGGCACTTTCAACTCCCCTTCTGGTGGGAATAAGAACCAGCAGCTGCCCTTTAGCCTGCCTCAGTCCTTGAGCTATACCAAAGTCTTTGTCTCAGAGGTCTTTAGATCTCCACTAGCAGAAGCAGCTGCTGATCTGCTGATTTGGTATGACTGATCAAAACCACACTGCATAACATTTTGCAATGTATCTAAAAACCTGAATTTGAATAAGGACAATCCAAAATGAACTTATGAAATTCTCTCTCACATAGTGAAAAAGGAATCTAACAAGGCAGTAAGGCAGGCAGAAAAAAATGTACAACTAGAAGGACTATAAAAGATACTGACACTGATGATAGCAAGTCCTCAGTGATTTATAACATAGTAAGTACTCCAACCATAACAGTGCTTAACAACTATACAAAATGCTTGGCAGGAGAAACATTTCAGGGATCAAAAGATGTCAGAAGGGAAAAATCAAAATATTTCAGGATCAAAAGCCTAAATATTTCCATTGATACTAATTCCCATGGTATGGATGATGTCCTTTTACATGAGGGCTACCTTGAACAGAACTAGTGGCGGAAAAAAGGCAAAAAGTGATAACAACTGTTACTTTCATCCAATTCAGAGAGGGGGAGACAAGAAATAAAGCCCATTTCTTTTAAAGCAACACTCATTTGTACCAGTCCCTTAATACAATTAACTCAAGAAAGAATCCATTGTCTTGGAACACGTATATTAATTTATTCCCATTTCCAGAGGAAAGCATTTGGTGGTAGCTCAATGTCCAACATGTAGCAGCTAGCATCAAAGGTTCAAGTATTTTTCGGTTTTAAAAAGCAAACAAGTTTCAAACACTGAACTGAAAACCTTGCTGCAAATCCCACCCCCCCACATTTCCAGTTCAAGTAATATAAGTTTCAGAAATAAACCAGCTCATCACATGATGGAGAGAATGTCAAAAACTTTAAAGCTTTATGTGGTATAAATCCCTTAGCAGGGCATGAAAGCAGCAGGCAGGAAATCTTCTACAGCTGAACTTGCTTATCCCCTGGGCTCATTTTTTTTTCTTTGGTTGTACAATTTTTTGCTATCAGTGTTGCTGAATGCTTCTCTCTAACATTAATGTGATTCATTACCCAGAGCAGAAATTTTCTACCATTGGATTACAAGGATGATGATTTGTGATGGCACAGAAATATTTAAACAGGACACTGGTTAGGCAAATAAAAGAAATAAAACCCTGAATTTTGGAGCTCTGAAAAGGGATGGGGAAGGAAAAAGGAATGCAATATGCTGAGCAAGTATCACAGAAATCATTTGGAATCTATATACGTTTTCCATTGCCTGCTTGGGTCATGTCTAATAGTTTTACAGATCTGGCTTGTTTTGGGTGCAATAGATTTATCCTTTTTTTTCAAACGAATTTTGTCTTTCAGAATTGAAGTTCTGATGGGCTGTCAGTTAGCCTGTGCTGATGTGTGGTTGTGAAAACCTCTAAACCAAGTAAAAATAACTAGTTTCAGATGTAATGAATGGAGAGCCCAACCTTTTTGCTTCCTACTTTAAAGCACAGGTTTTTTAAAACTAATAAACAAAAGTAAATCAAACATGTTTTTCAAGCCTCTTGCTTAAATACCCATTTCTCAATTATCATATAAATGTATGAAATGGCTTTTCACTGGTGGCTGGCTGTATTGTCTCACACACATCACATAATACAGGAAACAAATTAAACTTGCTAATGACATGGATGTGAATTGAAAAATGACTACTGTGACATCTCCAGCCAATAAATACCTAACTCTCAGGGGTGAACATGGAGTTAAAAGATGGGGTGGGGATTTGTGCCTTATTAATGTTTTGCTTTTTTAGCATTCCAGTAAAGACATTGGAAATGCGAAGGCAAAACGATTTCTGATTTTAACTACTTTAAAAGTTGTTTTTATTTAAAATGGGTATATTTGGAAGGATTTAAGAGCTAGCAAGAGGTGCATGTGTTCTTGCTTCCTCTGTAAAGACGATTACCAGATTAGAGAAAAAAAAAAAAAGGTCCAAGAAGCATATTCCTCCTCCTCCTCTCATCCATAAAGAATTCCCTGCTGGAAGCTTACACTACTGCTCTGCTGGAAAAGACTCCAGGCAGATATAAATTCTTTTCTTTGTTCAAGCTGGCTAGGAGGCCTGTAGGATTAAAGACCTAACTTCTATTTGAATAATGTTAGCATGAGACTCTTGTTGCTTGCTTCACTAATTTTCTTTACTTTAATACATATATAGTATTTATAGCAGCTGAGACTGACTTTCATCATTCATGATCTTCAGCTGGTTAAAAATTAAAGTAAATTTGTAGTGGGACCTGTTCACACTAGGAGCTGAATTATGCTGGATGCCACAGAAATACATGCAGACAATCACAGTAAACAAAACTGGTCAAACAAGCAATGAGACTCTGAAACTATCATTTTTTGCTGGGAACAACCTGCTATCTCCACTGAAAATTTCAAAGAAACGAGGTAAAAGAGAATATAGAGGAGCTGTTTATTAACACTGAGTGCACATTCATCAGTGCATCTCAAAGCTCTTCCCACAGATGGGTATTATCATGGCTTTACAGATGGGGAGACTGAAGCACAGAGATTTGCTGTAATTTGCCTAAAACCATTCAAGCAAAGCAGAGTCCTGTGCCCCTCAGTTTTCTGCTCCAATGTAAATAATTCTGCCTCACCTAAAATGTGAATTGCATCAGTGCATAAGATGTGTTGCTAGTGATTCCAGTTATAGAAATACTTTGCTTTAGTAAAGTTCACCATAAAATAAAAATCTTAACCCTAAAAAAGGTGTCCGTCAGATTTTATATGTCACCCCAGAACATCTTCCTACAGGGCAACCATGTGTTCCAAGTATGAGATGTGGTTCTTTGGTGATTAATTCCTGTTTTCACATTAGAAACGTACTTGCTTTGTCCAGTGCACATCTGTCTCAGCACCATAAAGCTGCATTCAATTACTAAACCCTACTATAAGGATCTCTGCAGAACACTGTCTCTGATTAACCCTCATTCATAGCAGAACACGTGTGTGGAAGTCTTAGGCCCCTGGCAGATGTTAAAATAACTGCATGATAGGATCCAAACCCTGGTCCCAACAACTGAACATCCTGCTATGGCACACAGGCATGGCAAGATGAACAATTATGGGGATCAGGGAGTATCCAATCATGCAACTGCCAGAAGCCCAGGTTGGCCTGCCCACTGGGAGCCTTTGGTCCCCTGGACCCAGCAGCCTGGGCTCCCACTGCTGGGAGCAAGTGGGCCGAGGCAGCTCCAGGCCCAGTTGAAGACCTGGGGCTGCCCTGGGGGCTGATGCCAACTGATTGTCAGCACTGGGCTACTTGGAAACCTGGGACTGAACAGGGCTGGTTCTGACAATCTGCTTATTGTCAGCATCAGGTACCAGATGGCCCCAGTCCGTGGACATGCCATGCATTCAATTTAAGGTGCGATACAAACCAGCCGCAAAGATGGATTGTGTGTGCAATCTCTTTATGGGTGCTTTGCCATTTTATGGCACCTTATATTGGGTGAATGTATGGCACTGTTGCCATTTATAGTGTGGTTAACATGTTAATTTCCTAGCTACAACAAAAATAGAAAGCAGGGAGATGTACTGCTCCTTATATTAATCCAAGACAGATTCAGCAGCTTGGATTCCACTCTATTTATAATTTTAAAGGACTTAGTAACTGTATGAAGGTTACAAAGACCTGACTCAGAAGCTGAAAAGTTGGAGCATGGATCTAGAGGGGGTGTGGCTGGAAGACCAACAGTTTTCCTGACGTTTGTCACATGGCTGTGTACAATGTGTTTAAAGCATTATCGATATATTACATGTTTTTTACAGTAGCGTAGGACTGAGTCTAAGGCCACAACACCTGTGATAGCCACCCCTCATACAAGAGGTTTTTTTCTGCAGTGCCTTGGGTGATTCACATTTCTTCTTCATGGGCTTCAGTGGTGTTTCCCCCCACTTTGACAGTGGCATGACACAGGTAACATACCACCAGTACCACTACTGCATTCAGAGCGTTCACTCGCACATATGTTATGTAAAAGTGTCAGTCATGCTCCACCCCAATCACCTTAAATGAAACAGGAGAAGGGTTTATCTGGGTAAGACAGACCCTGAGGGCCTCTGTGAACACACCCTTGCCCCCAGGCTGTTTTCTGGTCCATACCAGGGCCAGAGATGGAGCCACCACCTGTGATACTGCAAGTCATGGAAAGAAACATCTAACAGAGCCCTAGAAGAATGGCAGGAATTAACTCTCTATAATCAAAGGAGATTTCTGTTTGTTTGTAAAGAACTGTGCATTCTTGTTGCATGCTGGATATCATACAAGAGTCTCTTTCAAATTATACTGTAACTTTTGGAAGAGAAGGAAACATTAATCAATGTCCTATTGTTACAAAAGGGTACCAATTGCTACATATGTGCATAGGGACATTGCTACAAGCTTTGTCCCCTCCCTGATACACGTATAACCTGTTCGATTATTATAGACAAGCTAGTTCCCTTTTTCAACATCTGTCTTCCTCCTAAAGTGCTCAGAAGGCCTGTAAGGGGCTGCCCAGCTCTGTTCCCATTCTCTTTGGGCAGGAATCTTACCCCTACACACATTTTACTTACCTTTTCCCCTTCATTCAAAACCTCATCCTCATACAACCAGCCTTCTCTGTCCCTTTTGTCTACAGCTCCAAGGCACTGGAGCTCCATCATGGCAGCTTACTCTCTCAGGTAGAAGAACAGGCCAAAATCCACCCCTGGAGGCTGAATTTGATAACGCTTTAGCCATTTGTGAGCTTCAGCTTCTCAAGACAAACCAAAACTGAATGTGTAGAAGGCCCTGTTCATATTGGAAGCAAAACTATGCTCTATAAAAGTGAGTTTAAACCTGACTATTATTAGTATGATACTACCCTTAAGGTGAAAAGGGTCTTGGTGAGACAACCAAATTCATGCATACTCTCTCCCATGTCCTCAAACAAGATCTTCATATTACAAGGATTCATGGGAAATGCTAGAAACAATTTATACAGGCATGATCCACACATTCAGTAGAAGTTTGTTCTCAGTTGCTGGCCCATTTTAAAAACAAAACTGCCTCTAATCACTGGCCTGTCTGAAAATAGATTTCACTTCACTTGCATGCTGGAAGGAAATCTTTTAAAAAGACTCTACATTTAGAGTCTGGAGCATAACATACTGAGCTGGCAGCCTGAATCGGAAAGCGGTAGTCCTTTGCTGCCAAATATAAATGTAAACCGTCACAGTGTGGAAGCCATTTGGACCCCCAGTGGTGCAGTTCTGTTGGAATGCATGCATCTCTTTAGCAGAGAGTATGTAGCAGCCAAGAGCAACAGGATACATTATGATATTTTAAAAGGAGTCTGGAAAGGTCAGCAGCTGGTTCCTAGTGGTGAGGAATTTGCATGCACTACTTTGAAGTGCACCCCTTTTCCCCTTCGCTCTTCTTGTCCCCAACCCCAAGTTTTATATATATCAAACACGCTGGTGATCAAACAGACTCTCTTTCAAGCACTACTGTTGGACAGAACTGTCATTTTGCTTGAGATTTCAGCTCCACCAATAGCATCACCCTGTTTCCCCTTATAATCGGAGGTTTCTTCTGGATCTCAAGGAGATTTATATACCAAAAAAACCAAGTCAATTAGAAAATATAATCATCTCCTCTTCTTGGAAGTGAAACTGCCCCCATTCCAAATTGAGGCAAGATTGTTACATCTTCAAATTTCTTTCAAAAAGTTCCACTTTAAGTCAGTCTGAAGTGTGATCAGGCCACTGCCTCGCAAATGTCCCAGTCCACCTGTTCAGTACATTGTAATGACGACACTGAACTCTGAGGCCTCCATACTGTATATTGACCCTCTGGTTTTATATCAGGGAGATCCTTTCAGTCTTCTTCAGCAGATTTGAACATGAGAATGGCATTGTAGATTTTCAGTGCAGGACCCAGCTTGATGCTCAGTATTTTAACTATGTCGGTCTGGTTCAGAAGCAGAAAGGCTTCACCATCTATCTGCTGTAGAAGGGAAAAAAAGTATATAATGAGCGTTATCACCTAGATATTGCCTTGATTCCATTCCCCTCTCTTGGATTTCAATTAAATAAAAAAGTATTTAGAGCAAATGAAAGAAAATAGAACAACAGCTTGAAAGACTGAAATCTTATATTTGTCCACAGGTCTTGTATTCACAGCAGACCAGTACAAGTTTTTAAGGCATACTGCTCCCCTTCCATATATCCCAACCCTAATGTCTAGGGCCCATCTCTGGAAGCAAAAGGGGCAATGTGTGTTGAATTCTGCTGTCAAGGTTGCTGGTAAAGGTGAAGCTGGCATCTGTTACAATGGTGGTTTACATTTCCTAGGAACTATATTGAAGATTAAAAAATCCTATTTTAAAAACTTACCAGCTATCAAGAATCCCAAAAAATGATTCAAAAACAGAAATCAGACACCAGGTCCCTGAAATACAGTGGATAGGTCTACACGTGTACTCTAATGCGCAGTAGCCTATTTTACTGTGCATTAGAGTGTCATGGTAAAAACTGTGCTAATATGCTAATGCACAGTAAAATTAGGCTACTGTGCATTAAGCATCACTAAAAAAGCATGAGCTTTTACTACTGCACATTAGGGCAGACTAATGTGCATTTAGTTAGTTCCTCACGTTACAGGTACTGAATGTAATGCGCAGCAGCAAAAGCGCATTAATGACTGTGTAGATGCACCCAGTAAGACGCAAATCATCAATAGGATGATCAATAGGTGCTACCCAAGCACTGTGGCATCATGTTTGGCTGGGAACAATAAAAATCATCATTTTCTGCTACAGTCATAACAAACTGCTACTGAACAGAGCTTCTCAGCCTCTGTTAGACTAGCCAGCGCAACAGCCAACAGAGCAAATAAAAATGTGATGTGCATCAGCAGATGTGTCACCAATATATCCAAGGTGCTCCTCCCCCTCTATTGGTCATTGGTAAGACCACAGCTGGAGTACTGTATCCAGTTCTGTGGACAAGCTCAAAAGGGTGCAGAGAAGGGCCACCCACATGATCAAGGGCCTGGAGGATAGGCCTTATAAGGAGAGGCTTCGGGATCTGGGTTCGTTCAGCCTGAGCAAAAGAAGGCTGAGGGGTGACTTGATAGCCGCCTACAAATATGTCAACAGAGAACATCAGGATCTGGGAGAGCAACTTTTCAGAAAAGAACCCCCTGGGAGGATGAGGACCAATGGGCACAAGGTAATTGGGGAAAAGTTTAGGCTCGACATACGGAAAAACTTCTTTTCCATCTGGGTAACTGGAATCTGGAACACACTTCCAGCAGGGGTGATGCAGTTGCCATCCCTGGCGGTGTTCAAGAGGAGGCTGGACAAGCACCTTGTTGAGCTTGTTTGAGCCCAATTACCTCCTGCGCATGGCAGGGGACCGGACTTGATGATCTTACAGATCCCTTCCGGTACTTCTTTTCTATGATTCTATGTAAAGCCGGAGGACCTCTGACTTGCTGACCCCCCTGTGTGTTTTGGTTACAGCTGTTGAAGCCTTATAGCTAAGGAATCATTTGCAATGATTTGAACATCTGGGCAGTCTGGCAAGCATGCCCATAAACACAGAGACTCCATTTAAAAAAGGAAAACAAAAGAAGTTAAGAAAATCGGTTTCAGCAGCATAAAATGGGATTCTTTAATTTGGGGAGGAGAGATGATAGAGTGGTAAATGAAACAATGAATGGTCGGGAGAAGATAAACTGTCTGCTCCTATGTATACATTTTCAAAAGATGAGAGGTAATTTGCTGTGTAAGAGTGAGAGGACTTCAAGTAAATTGAAAGGAAGCATATTTAAAACCGATACAGGTTTCCCTTGCTTTATGCTGGACATGCATTCCTGGAAAACAGTGCATAACTTGAATTCGCATAAAGGGAACCCACTTTACAATGTAACAAATAGGGATACGTTCCAAGACCTCAACTGTACTGATCCCCATATCCATTTCTACCACTTTTACAAGACGTACTCGCCAACAGCAGAGAGGAGTAGGAGATAAGCTAGTGGGACGCTTAGAAGCCATAATGGGGAAGGAAACTACAGAAACACGTGTTGCAGACAACGAGCAAGAAGCACAGATCCACACAGGAGACCGTATTTTGGTGTGCGTCACTCCCACAATGCACCGCGCAAAGCAGCTGACTGCGGGCTTCCACCACATTGATCGCGTAAGAGTGAATTTACCTCACATATAAGAATTTTTTGTATAAAAAGGGTCACTGCATAAGAGTGAATTCACACATAAAGAACCTGAATAAAGCAAGGGAAACCTGTACAAGGCAATAGTTTTTTAATGCAACATGTATTTAAGCCATGGAACTTCTTGCCACTAGATAACAATGAATGCAAGCGGTTAATAAGAATAGCCACAGCTACCCTAGAAATGATGAAGACGTAATTCGTATAAACCCCTGACGCTTCAGGGCAGAAGCCAAATATTAATAGATAAAGACAAGGAAGAGATTTTTTCCCTGTGGGCCTTTACTACATACGTGTCCATTACTAAGATCTGATATGGGTAAACATTAGAAGAAGAATACAGATTAGACAGGGCACATTTCTGCTCCAGGAAGACAATTCTTATGTTCCTATTATTCTGCCAACTAGAATTTGTTTTTGCATTTTAACGACTGGTTGATCGGTATATAGCTGCCTAACTAGACTGGACAGACATTTGGTATGGCACGGAGCCAGCAGATGTATTTCTATTCCACCTTGACCACAAACTCAAGTGCAATCTTGAGTAAGACACCTGACCTCCGTGGGCCTTATCTACACCTTCAAAGCAGGAAATACAGCAATGCTCCCTAACAACCACGCAGTCAGCTATTTTATTCATTCGTGTTTGTAAGGTGCTTAAATACTGAAGTACTGAAAGGAGTGCAATACAAATTATTCTGGGGGGAGGGGGGGAAGTGTTGCTTAATTAAACTCAATCTAGAGCAGGTGTCAGAAACCTATGATCCGTGGTCCAGGATCTGGCCAACAAAGAGGTTGGATTTGGCCTGGGAATCTCTGACATGGCCTGGGGGATCAAGTGGCAGGCAGCTGTGCCAAGCCACCTGTCCCTTCCACAGCATCCCCTTTTGTAGCTCTCATGCTTGTCCTTATGCCTTACTGCAGAAGGGCTGGGTATCTGCAACGAGGGTAAATGCAAGAAAACAACAAGGAGGCTTCCTTGGCTGACCAGAGAAATCCAGGGCAGCCTGCGGACTAAAAGGGGAGCATATAAAAAGTGGAAACGGGGAGAGATTACCAAAGAGGAGTATACCTCCTCTGCTCGTGCTTGTAGGGAGGCAGTTAGACAGGCCAAAGCTACCATGGAGCTGAGGATGGCATCCCAAGTTAAGGATAACAAAAAATTGTTTTTTAGATATATAGGGAGTAAAAGGAAGGCCCAGGGAGGAATAGGACCCCTACTAAATGGGCAGAAGCAATTGGTGACGGACAGGGGGGACAAGGCTGAACTCCTCAACGAGTTCTTTGCCTCAGTGTTCCTAAGTGAGGGGCACGACAAGTCTCTCACTGGGGTTGTAGAGGCAGCAGCAAGGCACCAGACTGCCATGCGCAGACCCTGAGATGGTGCAGTCACTTGGAGGAACTAGATGCCTTTAAGTTGGCAGGCCTGGATAAGCTCCATCCAAGGGTACTGAAGGAACTGGCTGACATCACTGCACAGCCACTGGCGGTAATATCTGAACGCTCATGGTGCATGGGCCAGGTCCCGGAGGACTAGAAAAGGGCCAATGTGGTCTCCATTTTCAAGAAGGGAAGGAAGGAGGACCCAGGCAACTATAGGCCAGTCAGTCTCACCTCCATCCTTGGTAAAGTCTTCGAAAAAATTATCAAGGCTCACATTTGAGAGAGCCCAGCAGGACAAATTATGCTGAGGGGAAACCAGCACAGGTTCGTAGCAGGTATATCATGCCTGACTAATCTAGTCTCTTTTTATGACCAGGTTACGAAACGCCTGGACACAGGAGTAGGGGTGGATGTCGTATACTTAGACTTCAGGAAGGCCTTCGATACGGTATCCCACCCCATACTGGTGAACAAGTTAAGAGGCTGTGACTTGGAAGACTACACAGTCCGGTGGGTGGTGAATTGGCTAGAGGGTCGTACCCAGAGAGTCGTAGTGGATGGGTCGGTATCGACCTGGAAGGGTGTGGGCAGTGGGGTCCCGCAGGGCTCGGTCCTTGGACCGATACTCTTCAATATCTTCATCAGTGACTTGGATGAGGGAGTGAAGTGTACTCCGTCCAAGTTTGCGGATGACACAAAACCGTGGGAAGAAGTGGACATGCCGGAGGGCAGGGAACAACTACAAGCAGACCTGGACAGGTTGGACATATGGGCGGAAAACAACAGAATGCAGTTCAACAAGGAGAAATGCAAAGTGCTGCACCTAGGGAGGAAAAATGTCCAGCATACCTACTGCCTAGGGAATGACCTGCTTGGTGGAACGAAAGCGGAAAGGGATCTTGGACTCCAAGATGAACATGAGCCGGCAGTGTGACGAAGTCATCAGAAAAGCTAATGGAACTTTATCGTGCATCAGTACATGCATGACGAACAGATCCAAGGAGGTGATACTTCCCCTCTATCGGGAGCTGGTCAGACCGCATTTGGAATACTGCGTGCAGCTTTGCGCGCCACACTTCAAGAGGGATGTGGATAACCTGGAGAGGATCCAGAGAAGGGTCACTCATATGGTTAAGGGCTTGCATGCCAAGCCCTATGAGGAGAGACTGGGGCACCTGGACCTCTTCAGCCTCCGCAAGAGAAGGTTGAGAGGCCACCTTGTGACTGCCTATAAGTTCATCAGGGGGGCACAGAAGGGAATTGGTGAGGTTTTATTCACCAAGGAGCCCCCGGGGGTTACAAGAAATAATGGCCATAAGCTAGCAGAGAGCAGATTTAGACTGGACATTAGGAAGAACTTCTTTACAGTTCGAGTGGCCAAGGTCTGGAATGGGCTCCCAAGGGAGGTGGTGCTCTCCCCTACCCTGGGGGTCTTCAAGAGGAGGTTAGAGAAGCATCTAGCTGGGGTCATCTGAACCCAGCACTCTTTCCTGCCCATGCAGGGGGTCGGACTCGATGATCTATTGAGGTCCCTTCCGACCCTAACATCTATGAATCTATGAAACTTGAACTCTGGGGAGAGAGTGGAGAGGGAGATGAGGGGGTAAAGATTTGCAGCCTGCTACAAGGAGCCATGCCGCAAGCTCTGGCTTGTGCTGGCCAAAGGCTGCTGTCCCCTGACCTAGAATAACTAATACTCTGGAAGATATAAGACCCAATACCCAAACTCCCAAGAATACTCTATAAAGATGCCACAGGTAAAAACAGGGGAGGACAAGGACACTGCCAATGCTTAGATGATTCTAGTAAAATGACCACACACCACAGTGCGAAAAAAGGCCACTCTTCCCTCTTGTCCATGTTGTTGTCCAACAAGCTGGCCTAGAGGGAAATTCCTTCCTGACCCTAAGTGTGCTAAATGTTGACACTGAGAAGAGCAAAACCCTCCATCCAGGAAACTATGCAGTTTTTTTTTTGCTCTATCCCATTTGGCTTCTTTTTAGGATTCTTTGCACAATTTGTTCTCTTTGTTCTTAACCACATCCCCTCCCCAAGCCTGCACTGGATTTATTTACCCTAAACAGAACGCACTTAGAGGCCTGATTACAGTTAATGGACTATTCGAGTGGAGTTCAGCACTTCTGTCACTCACACTTCAGTTCTGGCCAGAACTAGCTGAAGCTCAGCATATTGTTAAAAGGGTTTTAATTCCAAACTGGCAATTTAGTGTAAATAAAAGTCTGCAAATTCATGCCAGGAATAGGGCCTGGTACTTAGCTGGGCTAGCTTTGGGCTGCTGGAGGCAAGGAATGAAAATAGGAAGTGGCTAGGATTGGAGGTGCACTTAAGACTCATTTAAATTCCAACTGCAAGTGGTGGATAGATCAGTAAAATCTTATTTATTCAAACCAATCTTCTCTGACTAGCTCGTCACTAAAAACTGGAGTATTGGCCCTATGCTCGCTGACACTGAAAACTTTCTTTTTATTTGAGTAAATTTCATTTTTCCCATTCTATTCAATTAAATAGTGTTCCAAACTATTGCTACTTTAAAAAAAACCCCCAGAATTTAAACTATAAATATACAAGCATCACTTCTATTTATCTGCTACTGAACTGCAGCTATCTCAGGGGTCCAATAATTTATGTTCTTCTGTATTTATTAAGAACATTTCTCTTACAATGAGCATGATGGACTATTACTTATTTAGTACAAAAGAGTAGGGGTTGGTAACACATGGCCCACAGGCGAGCTCTGGCATGTGGAGACACTAGATCTGGCCCATGGAATGGGAAGGCTTTGCTTCTGCCCACACCCATGATAGTGCCGGGGCAAATTGAAGTTGTTCCTGCACTGCTGCCACTTTTCCCAGCTCTCGGCTCTCCGGCTGCAGCAAAAGCATAACTTCCAGCTGGTGGGGAACTGAGCCGGTGCCCACTCTGCAGCTGGAGGTAGGGTTGGGGGAAGAGGAAACAGGTAGGGAGAAACAGCAGTGCAGACACAGCTTCCAGCTGCCTGGTCCTAATGCAGCTCCCCTCTAGCTGGAATCTGTGGGTGCATGCCCAATGGGAAGGTGGTGGGGAGGGGGCTGGGAAAAGCAGCAGTGGTGCAGGTGCAACTCCCACCTGCCTGGGGGCAGCATCCTTACTGGCAAAGCACTCCATCACAAACACTGAAACCAGGTTGTTCTGGTTTGTGGTTTAAGGTTGCTGGTCTCTGCACAACAGTATGCTTGGTACTTCACAGAACATAGGAAACACAGTTCCTATCCTCCAGCTCTTACAACACCTGATGTTAGAAAGGAGAGGTGCGAATAAGGAAGCTGATCAAATGGTTAAGAATACCTTAAGATGTGCCTGGAAATGAAAAGGTAGCTAGTATAGTCTTCAGAACAAGGGTCTGAGACAACCACACAAAGAACAAGCAAAGAGTCACATCCAGTGCTAGTTGCAGTTTTTGAGTGGTCTTAAAAAGCTGGGTAGAGTGTATTACACTACAATGAAGTAATTTCAGAAACAGCTAGAGCTGAGAAAACCATCATAAGGTCAGAATCCAAAAGGAAAGGCTGCAATTTCCTACACAACTGCAAATTCATCTACTGCTGCTTTGGGATCCAAGAGCAGCTGGCGACCCCTAAGGAAAATTCTCTTGGTTGCCAGTCTTATTAACAAAGGCAGGCATGACTTCCCATCAGACAGAGCAGATGAGCTCTTCATTGCTGCATTGCAGGCAGGCACACTCTGGGCCCAGCATGTGAGTTAGCATGGAACTAGGGGAAGGGGGCGGCACTTATCTGCCCCCTTGTCTGGTGGTCCAGGACCCCTGTCCCTAAGAGTGGCGTGGTGCCGGCAGCGATCTGTGCATGTGCAGCTTTTAAAGGGGCCTGCCAATGGAAAAAAAAACCCAGTTTGGGCCCAAAGAGAGAGAAGCACAGGGGTAAACCTGTCACATCCCCATGAGCTAGGACTCTAGCGGACCTCTGACCTGAACCCCAGCTGGAAAAGGGTCATGAGGTAGACATCATTTACTTTGACTTTAGTAAGGCCTTTGATTCTGTCTCCCATGAAATTCTCTCAATCAAACTGGAGGGTACTGGCCTGGACCAGCCTACAGCGAGGTGGGTGGATAACTGGATTAGAAGCCGGTCCCAGAGAGAGATAATCGACTGGACGGTCTCACCCTGGAGGACTGTCTCCAGTGGTGTCCCACAAGGATTGGTGTTTGGACCCATGCTTTTTAACATATTTATTAACAGCTTGGATAAGAGGTGGAATGCTCTATGACTGGATCTCGGGAACCAGCAGCGGGAAGGAGAGGAGCCAGGCACACGTGTGTCCCGCACGCACGTGTGCCCCCTTAACCAACTGACTGACGGGAGGCAGCGGCGGCGGCAGAGGAGGAATCGGCAGCGGGGGCAGCAACAGCTGATCCCCCAAAGGTAAGTGGGGCAGAGGGACCCGGCGCAGCTGAGCCGGATCCGGAGGGGAAGCCCCCCGGGTCCCATATAGCTGAGCTGGTAGGGAGCTGTGCTCCCAAGCTGCGCAGCGCGAACAGAGCGCGCAAACAGGCGCGCTCTGTGAGAGCACGCCCGTGTTTGCGCAGGCGTTCGTGCCGGCGGGCGGGCCGGGAGGGCCAGGAGTGGGACTCCTGTACGGGTAGGGAGTAGACACCACACAGATCTACAAAAAGCAGCTCAGAATGGTGTCTACGAGGAGTGCTGCTAGGGCCTCTGCCCAGGGGGACAAGGCTAACCGGGGCTGGTCTGAGGCCTCCACCCAGACTGAGCCCATGGGGGAGCTGATGTCCCCCTACCTCCTGGCCTGTGGGGGATCCCCAGCAGGGCCGGGGGGGGCAGAGATTGGGGGCCCCCACACCTGTCTGGCAGGTGCCCGTCTTAGGGCTCTGGAGGCGCAGGTGAGGGAGCTCCAGGAGGAGGTTAGCAGGCTGAGGGGGATCAGGGAGGCGGAGGATGAAATTGACAGTTATTTCCTTTCCCTGCAGGACCAGGCACCGAAGGAAGAAGCAGCCCGGGGAATGCCCTCCGCAGCAGAGTGGCAGACGGTCACAGCCAGGACCGGAGCAGCTCGCAGAGAATCGGTACCAGCTTCTCCAGTTCGACTGGAGAACAAGTACGAGGCCCTGGCGATCCTGCAGGAGATGGAAGGGGAGGAGGAAACCCTTGGGCAGGAAGAAACACCACGTTCTTTACACTCCGAACAGATCAAGAGATCCAAGAGGACCCAGAGGAGGCGACGACAAGTGCTCGTCATAGGCGACTCCATCCTGAGAGGTATGGAAGGGCCCATCTGTCGCCAGGACCCCTCAGCATGAGAGGTATGCTGCCTCCCTGGAGCAAAGATTCGGGATGTGACGGAGGTAATCCAGGCCAGGATCAAGCCCACCGATTACTACCCCATGGTCCTAGTCCATGTGGGTACTAATGATGCGGCCAGGAGAACCCCCGATCACCTGATGGTGGACTACAGTGCTCTGGGCGGCGTGCTGAAGGAATTCGGTGCCCAGGTGGTTTTCTCTTCCATCCTACCAGTGAACGGACGCGGAAGACGGCAGGAGAACTGTATCCGAGAGACCAACTGGCGGCTTCGGCAGTGGTGTCTCGAGGCAGGCTTCGGCTTCCTGGACAACGACCCGCACATCACGATGAGGGACATGCTCAGCTGGGATGGGCTTCACCTGTCCCCCAAAGGTAAGCGTGTGTTTTCTTCTAGGTTGGTGGATCTCCTCCGGCAGGCTTTAAACTAGGCTCGTCGGGGGGAGGGGAAGATGAGGGCGGGGGAAGCTGTGGACCACCAAACCATGTGGCACCCACAAGGACAGCCCAGCCTGAAGAAAGAGAGCATTGGGAACCTGAAAGCCATGGGGAGGCCAGCACTATGGCACAGGTAAGAAACGAGAAGGTAAGAATCAAAGGGCCCCTTGGGACTCAGAGCGGGGCGGCAGCAAAGGCACCAGTCGCAGGTCTCAAGTGCCTATATACTAATGCTAGGAGCATGGGGAACAAGCAGGATGAACTAGCGCTCCTGCTTGCACTAAACACCAATGACTTAGTGGGGCTAACGGAAACCTGGTGGGATTCATCCCATGACTGGGCGGTACATATTGAGGGTTATAGACTGTACAGAAAGGACAGGGTGGGGAAGAAAGGGGGAGGGGTTGCGCTCTATGTCAGTGAGCAATATACATCAACCCTCATCAAGACAGAATCCACGGTTGAGGAAGTAGAAGGATTGTGGGTTAGGCTACATGGGGGGCAAGGAGAAAGGGATTTGGTGGTAGGGGTCTGCTACAGACCCCCACATCAAGGGGAAGAAAGAGATTCGGGGCTCCTGAGGCAACTCTCGGAGACCATAAAAGCTAAAGAGGCGGTAGTCATGAGGGACCGGTAGTCATGACCTACCCGGACATCTGCTGGGAGTCACAGACAGCAAAGTCCCACCGCTCACGCAGGTTTCTAACCTGTGTACAGGACCTCCTCCTGACTCAGGAGGTACACGGTCCCACTAGGGGGAATGCCATACTGGATCTGGTATTGGCAACGGGAGATGACATGGTAGCGGACCTCCAGATCGGTAGCCATCTGGGGGCCAGTGATCACCTAATAACAGAATTCACCATAAGACGGCGAGTGGGTAAGGTAACTAGTAGGGTGAAAGTGCTAGACTTTAGGAAAGCTGATTTCAATGAACTCAGGCGATTAGTCAAGGACACACTGCAGAGTAGATATGAAGAGATGGAAGCCCAAGAAGGGTGGCTGTGCCTTAAGGAAACGATCCTTCGGGCACAAAGCAAGCCGATCCCCGAGAGAGGCAAAAGAGGGAAAGGGGCCAGGAGGCTTCCCTGGCTGACCAGAGAAATCCAGAGCAGCCTAAGGGACAAAAGGGGAGCACATAAAAAGTGGAAACAAGGACAGATCACCAAAGTTGAATATACCTCCTCTGCTCGTGCTTGTAGGGAGGCAGTTAGATGGGCCAAAGCTACCATGGAGCTGAGGATGGCAACCCAAGTAAAAGACAACAAGAAATTGTTTTTTAGATATATAGGGAGTAAAAGGAAGGCCCAGGGAGGAATAGGACCCCTGCTAAATGGGCAGAAACAATTGGTGACGGACAGGGGGGACAAGGCTGAACTCCTCAACGAGTTCTTTGCCTCAGTGTTCCTAAGTGAGGGGCACGACAAGTCTCTCACTGAGGTTGTAGAGAGACAGCAGCAAGGCGCCAGACTTCCACGCGTAGACCCTGAAATGGTGCAGAGTCATTTGGAAGAACTGGATGCCTTTAAGTCGGCAGGCCCGGATGAGCTCCATCCAAGGGTGCTGAAGGCACTGGCCGACATCATTGAAGAGCCACTGGTGGGAATATTTGAAAGCTCGTGGCACACGGGCCAAGTCCCGGAGGACTGGAAAAGGGCCAACGTGGTCCCCATTTTCAAAAAGGGGAGGAAGGAGGACCCGGGCAACTATAGACCTGTCAGTCTCACCTCCATCCTTGGTAAAGTCTTTGAAAAAATTATCAAGGCTCACATTTGTGAGAGCCCGGCAGGACAAATTATGCTGAGGGGAAATCAGCACGGGTTCGTGGCAGGCAGATCGTGCCTGACCAATCTAGTTTCTTTTTATGACCAGGTTACGAAACGCCTGGACACAGGAGGAGGGGTGGATGTCGTATACTTAGACTTCAGGAAGGCCTTCGATAGGGTATCCCACCCCATACTGGTGAACAAATTAAGAGGCTGTGACTTGGATGACTACACAGTCCAGTGGGTGGCGAATTGGTTGGAGGGTCGCACCCAGAGAGTCGTGGTGGAAGGGCTGGTTTCGACCTGGAAGGGTGTGGGCAGTGGGGTCCCGCAGGGTTCGGTCCTTGGACCGATACTCTTTAATGTCTTCATCAGTGACTTGGACGAGGGAGTGAAATGTACTCTGTCCAAGTCTGCAGATGACACAAAGCTATGGGGAGATGTGGACACGCCAGAGGGCAGGGAACAGCTGCAAGCAGATCTGGACAGGTTGGACAAGTGTGCAGAAAACAACAGAATGCAGTTCAACAAGGAGAAATGCAAAGTGCTGCACCTAGGGAGGAAGAATGTCCAGCACACCTACAGCCTAGGGAATGACCTGCTGGGTAGCACGGAAGTGGAAAGGGATCTTGGAGTCCTAGTGGACTCCAAGATCAACATGAGTCAGCAGTGTGATGAAGCCATCAAAAAAGCTAATGGCACTTTATCGTGCATCAGCAGATGCATGACGAATAGGTCCAAGGAGGTGATACTTCCCCTCTATCGGGCGCTGGTCAGACCGCAGTTGGAGTACTGCGTGCAATTCTGGGTGCCGCAATTCAAGAGGGATGCGGATAACCTGGAGAGGGTCCAGAGAAGGGCCACTCGTATGGTTAAGGGCCTGCAGACCAAGCCCTACGAGGAGAGACTAGAGAAATTGGATCTTTTCAGCCTCCGAAAGAGAAGGTTGAGAGGCGACCTTGTGGCTGCCTATAAGTTCATCACGGGGGCACAGAAGGGAATTGGTGAGTATTTATTCACCAAGGCGCCCCCGGGGGTTACAAGAAATAATGGCCACAAGCTAGCAGAGAGCAGATTTAGATTGGACATTAGGAAGAACTTCTTCACAGTTCGAGTGGCCAAGGTCTGGAATGGGCTCCCAAGGGAGGTGGTGCTCTCCCCTACCCTGGGGGTCTTCAAGAGGAGGTTAGATGAGCATCTAGCTGGGGTCATCTAGACCCAGCACTCTTTCCTGCTTATGCAGGGGGTCGAACTCGATGATCTATTGAGGTCCCTTCCGACCCTAACATCTATGAATCTAAATTTGCGGACAATACCAAACTGCAGAAAAATGCGAGCACACCAAAGGATAGTGTAAAGATCCAGGACGACCTTGACAGATCAGTTCTATGGGCTGATCAGAATCAGATGAGGAAAACAACAAGATGAGGAATTCAACAAGGAAAAGTGCCGGGTCCTTCGTCCGAGTAGGAGGAACCTTCACTACAACTATAGGATAGGCAGTAGCCCACTAGCTGGCACGGCATCTGAGTGGGACCTGGGGGGTCACAATCAACCATAAGATGAATATGAGCCAACAGTGCGAGCAAGTTGCCAGCAGGGCAAACAGAACTCTGGCATGCATCAGCCGATCTGTTGCCAACAGATCCAAGGAGGAGCTTCTTCTCTACTCAGCATTGTTGAGGCTGCAACTGGAGTACTGTGCACAGTTTTGGGCACCACACTTCGAGAAAAATATGGATCAACTTGAGAGGGTGCAGAGAAGGGCCACCCACACGATTAGAGGCCGGGAGGATAGGCCCTGTGAGGAGAGACTCTGGGAGCTGCACTTGTTCAGGCTGGGTAAGAGGAAGCTGTGAGGTGACTTGATAGCTGCCTACAGATACGTCGGGGGGAACACCAGGATTTGGGGGAGCAACTCTTCAGGAAGGCATGCCTTTGGAGAATGAGGTCCAACAGTCACAAACTGATAGAGGGAAGATTTAAGCTGGACATAAGAAAGAACTTCTTCTCCATAAGGGTAACTAGAACCTGGAACGCACTCCCGGCAGAGGTGGTGCAGTTGCCATCCTTGGAGGTGTTCAAGAGGATGCTGGATAAGCACCTCGTTGAGCCAGTTTGAGCTCTTTAACCTTCTGCCTATGACAGGTGACCTGATTTGATGATCTTACAGGTCCCTTCCAGTCCATTGACGCCATGACTCTATAACATGTTTGCTTTTCTATCACCAGCACCACCAGCAGTGCTACTGGATAGTCCCAGACAGGGTAAGAAAAATGCCCTATGCAGTTGAAACTGTATGGTGGATTTAAAGTGAAAGAACACAGTTGCCCATGCTGGAATTTGGCCAGGATGCTGCAGCTTTCCCAAGGTGTCACTAATTCCCTAGCTTACATAGCAATGGGTACCATTACTTCAAAATCAACAGAAGCAGAAGTGTGAAAGCATCTCTTTAACTTTAGAATCTCAAAAACAACAGAACAGCATCCATGCAGACTTTACTTACCTCTTCCCTGAATACAGAAGCTTGCTCCTTACAACCTGGCAAACGCTGAACAAAGCTAGCCACCTAAAAAAAACATTGGAAACACTATAGTTAACATAAAATTAAAATGGCTCCATCAAATTAAGATTAATAATTGTGTCTGAAAGTTAAATACCTATTATACTAACAAATGATACTGGACATTTCTAGAACTGGAAAAGATAAGGGGAAAAAAACCCCTCCATTTTTTCAGTTTGTTTCCTTCGTGGATTTGACAACACTTTTTGCCTACAGTCCATTTCATTGTTTCCTGTGTATAGTTAGCTAGTTCCTCCCTTCTTAAAAGAGGTCTTTATAAAACAAGATAACATTATTTTTAAAGATTTAAAAACAAAAACAAAAAAACCCCAAGATATATTATTTAGAAGGGGCTCTGTCAGAAAATGAAAGTTTTGGAAATTAAGTTTTTAATCAATTTAATTTGATAATGTCCTTTACGAGGCATGGTTCAGAGAATTGCCCACATGTATTTTTCCTAAAAAAGTAAAACAAAAGCCAGAAGAACATGAAAGATGTAAGCACCACACAGAGAGAAGTTTTGTGGTGATACAATGGCTATAATTAGGATTACTAGGATAAAAAGAATGAAAATTATTTTTATGTTGAGTAACAGGAAAACTTTCTAATGGTGAGTATAATTATACTGTGGAATAATTTCCCCAAGACTGTAGAGAACATTCAACAACTTAGGTTATTTAAAGCTGGAGTATACAGCATAAGGATCACTCCTGCACTGGAGTGGAGAGCAGCAGGAAAAGGAAACAGCCCAAATGGCTTAACATATATTGTCTTTTCCAGCTGTAGCTTCCATGGCTCATAGGAGATTTGTATATTGAGGAATAATCTGATCAAACATCTTACTAATTGGATGTTCTCAATGGGGAAATAGCTGTTTCATAAGGCCTGTTCATTTGAGTTGGTACAGATACAGCATTTCTCTCACTAAGACAAATGGACAAACAGCTAAAAAGCGACACCGTCAGATACCATTTCCTCCTTTTGCCTTTTTAATTCTTGATGGCCCAACCCACTTCTAAACAGTTAGCATATAGGGGTTCGTAGCAGGTAGATCATGCCTGATTAATCTAGTCTCTTTTTATGACCAGGTTACAAAACACCGGGACGCAGGAGTAGGGGTTGACGTCGTTTACTTAGACTTCAGGAAGGTCTTCAATACGGTATCCCATCCCATACTGGTGAACAAGTTAAGAGGCTGTGACTTGGAAGACTACACAGTCCGGTGGGTGGCGAATTGGCTAGAGGGTCGCACCCAGAGAGTCGTAGTGGATCGGTCGGTATCGACCTGGAAGGGTGTGGGCAGTGGGGTCCCGCAGGGCTCGGTCTTTGGACCGATACTCTTCAATGTCTTCATCAGCGACTTAGACGAGGGAGTGAAGTGTACTCTGTCCAAGTCCGCAGATGACACAAAACTGTGGGGAGAAGTGGACACGCCGGAGGGCAGGGAACAACTACAAGCAGACCTGGACAGGTTGCACATATGGGCAGAAAACAACAGAATGCAATTCAACAAGGAGAAATGCAAAGTGCTGCACCTAGGGAGGAAAAATGTCCAGCATACCTACTGCCTAGGAAATGACCTGCTTGGAGGCACAGAAGCGGAAAGGGATCTTGGAGTCCTAGCAGACTCCAAGATGAACATGAGTCGTCAGTGTGACAAAGCCATCAGAAAAGCTAATGGCACTTTATCGTGCATCAGCAGATGCATGACAAACAGATCCAAGGTGATACTTCCCCTCTATCGGGCGCTGGTCAGACTGCAGTTGGAATACCACATGCAATTTTGGGCGCCGCGCTTCAAGAGGGATGTGGATAACCTGGAGAGGGTCCAAAGAAGGGCAACTCCTATGGTCAAGGGCCTGCAGACCAAGCCCTACGAGGAGAGACTGGGGCACCTGGACCTCTTCAGCCTCCGCAAGAGAAGGTTGAGAGGTGACCTTGTGGCTGCCTATAAGTTCATCACGGGGGCACAGAAGGGAATTGGTGAGGCTTTACTCACCAAGGAGCCCATGGGGGTTACAAGAAATAATGGCCATAAGCTAGCAGAGAGCAGATTTAGACTGGACATTAGGAAGAACTTCGTCACAGTTAGAGTAGCCAAGGTCTGGAACGGGCTCCCAAAGGAGGTGGTGCTCTCCCCTACCTTGGGGGTCTTCAAGAGGAGGTTAGATAGGCATCTAGCTGGGGTCATCTAAACCCAGCACTCTTTCCTGCCTATGCAGGGGGTCAGACTCGATGATCTATTGAGGTCCCTTCTGACCCTAACATCTATGAATCTATAAGAGCCACCACCTCTGCAGTTTTGACTCCACTGTGATGTAACACACAGCCATGACATCAGTTTGGCTTTCAAGAATTTGGGGTACAGTTCCCCCCCAAGCCCCTGCACCGATCTTCTTGAAGCTCGGCAGATATCATGCTCTCAGCAGAGGCCACCATCCCTGCAAGTTTCATCCAAATTGGACAAAAAACAACAAAGTTATAGATATTTCATTGATTCCCCATTACACCCTGTGCCCAGATCTCCAAGGCAGCTCCGAAGCTTCGGAGCTGGTTCGTCCGGATCGAGGCAGAAACCTGGTCCAGACCTCCGGACTGGATAGCGGCCAATCGAAGCGGCTGGATCTGAAGCCGGATCGGATCGCTGCTGACTCGCACAGGCCTATTAGCATATGAAATACTTTCTCCTATGGATCCCACCATCTCTGTATTTGGCAAATCCTAAATTCCTACCACTCACCTTCCCAAATAAGATCTGCCTTTTACAGCTGACGTTTAAAGGCACTGTAGGGTGAATTTAACTGTGACTCTTTAAAAATGAAACTAGCAAGGTTTCCTTTGGTTACTTTTTTACCCAAGTATTAGTTTCACAAATTTCTGCACAGCCATGGTAAAAGCTCTATGACCATAGGTGGCAGAAGACTAGGGCTAATGGGGTTTAGCTTCCCCCAAACTGGGCCAGTGACAGTGGCTCCAGAACCACCACTGCCAAGCACCATGCCCAGCGCTCCTGCTGCCCACTCCTCCAGTGCTGCACACACAGCACTAGCGCATGCCAGCCCGGAACGGCCCTGCGGGAGGTATGGGCGGGGTCAGGCGGGCATGCTCCACACTGTCCAGCCCCCACAAATAATATTTTCTAGTGCTTCTTATTACAGATGTACAAAGCTTCGGTCACTTCACATTTGATTCAGCAGAGCTTTGGCCCAATTCGGTGGCCAAATCTAATACAAATCAAGAGACCCTTTAATCTCTCTGAATTAAATCAGAACCCTCTGAATTGATTTGGAGAGATTCGGACATAGACAAAGCTTTAAATGTTTTTTCTACATGCCTCAAGGTACCAGGCGGCTCGTGAGTGCTGCAATGGCAGGGTGGATGGAGTGTCCCACAGAAGCATGGGGAGCTCCCCAGAGTGCTCGCAGCAGACCTGGAAGTGGACCAGAATCACTTCTGATCCACTTCCAGGTCCACCAGGCCCCCCCCGCCCCAGCACCCCACCGGCTCAGTGATTGGTGCCTCCTGGGTCTGGAGGGGAGGCACTTGGGGTTCTCCACGGCCGATTGCCGAGCTGGAGGTGGGGCCCTCATCGCGCTCCCCAGTGGACCCAGAAGTGGAGCAGAAGTACTTCAGTCCACTTCCAGGTTCACTGCTGAGCATGTGGGGGATCCTCCGCACTCCTCTGGGACACTCCATCCATCCCAGCATCCACGAGCGGTGCCTGGTACCTCAAGGTATGTAGAGAAAACATTTAAAGCTGTGTCTATGGCTGAATTGCAGATTCTCCAAATCAGCATTGAATCTTCAGATTCAGATTCAGCCAGATCGAATTGGGGACAATGATCTGAATCAACGAACTGAATCACTGTCCCTGATTCGGGCCAAATCCAAATTGAATAGGGCCTGTTTCACACACCCCTACCGCTTATATTTATGAGGTATGCAGTTCCAGTAACCCCCATTGATTTCACTGTAATTGTAAATGTACAACACCTGTCAGGATCAGGAACAGTATTTAACTAGTGTCATGCCAGCAGGGAAAGCTTTTTAAGGGGAGCTGCAAAAACATTAACTTTTATAGGAAGCAGATTTGGATCTTCTGTATGAAAAGATAAATCCAGCCTAAGTTATGAGGACAGTTAATGGTCCCTGGGTTTCCTTTACAAAATAAGTCTCATAGAATTTTGAACAATATAAACACCTTCCTACAGGTTTCTGAACTGCCCTACTGAATTTAATAGAGAACATTAGCTATGATATAGTACAGTGATTCTCCATGGCATCTTCAGGTACTGTAAGATCCTTTTAAGAGTTGTGTTGTGTAACTATCACAATTAGGTGTGCGAACACCTACATAATTCACAAGATAAAGCCAGAAATTTCAAATAGGAATCCATAGCATCGAAAACATTCTGACCTGTTGTGGTCTTTCTGGGTGCATCTACACATGCAATTAATGTGATGTGATAAACTCCAGAGCACTTTGAGCCAGAGTGAAACTGCTCCCAGGTGCAGCGTTTACATGCGAGTCCAGGAGCAGGCCCCTGGACGGCTGGGCTGACCAGGTGCAATTTATGCCCTTGGTCACCATCTACATGTATGTTTCAGAGCTGTAAAGTACTCCGCCATACGACAGTACTGTCCCCGACCCTACTATCCTACGGCAGAGTTAATTAGTTTACCACATCCTAATACTGTTGCACATGTAGACAGTGATGCTTTACAGAGGAACCAATTAGTTAACTCCACAGTAAAGTGCATGTATAGGTGCACCCTCTGAGTTTCTTGCAACAGAAGAACTGCTCGATGATTTTTCCAGTCAAGAAATAAGTGAAAACTAAAAATTGGCATTTTCTGAGGGGCGCCTTGAGTCTAAAAAGGTTGAGAAGTATAGATAGAGTAGATTAAACAGGCAATGGAGACTGAAGCCAGGCAACTGTTCCTGGAAAGGATGGGCTGGAACACTTGGATATTGGTGGGCTGAGGAAGCCTGCCTGATTCACAGCATAGCTAGAGGAGTAGGTTGGTGGGGGTCCTGAATCAAGACATGCCTTAGCCCAAAGGAGGTTCTCTGGAGTGGGAACTGAACCTGGAAATGTGGTGGTCTAGAGAAACCTTCCTGAGTTGTGGCACTGCCTCCTGAAGAATGACTGTAGAATCTCTCAACTAAAGGGAAGGAGCTGCATGTCCCCACCAGGAGCTGAAGGGGATCTTAAGGAAAACCCTGAGGGGCCAGGAATGCAGTGGCAGAAACCCCTGAGTCAGTGGGACGGTGACAGCTACAACCAGAAGCTCTGGAACATAGGTAAACCTTCAAGAAGGAAGAGGCCAAAGGACACTGCATTCTGTGAAACTTCATAGATTAGTATTATAAATTTGAGGGGGATATTACTTTAAAGACTTACTGACAAGAACTCTTTTTTGGGAGAGATTTTTCTATGAGAAAGTAAACCCTAGCTTGCCCTTTCCTTCCAGCAGCATTCTCTGTATGCATAATATCTGCAAGGAAGCAGTCCCAAGGACATGGGTTTGTATGCCAGGGAAGGAAAAGAGGTCTGTATCCATAAGTTTTAGAGCAGTTCCTAAAGATCCTAGTAAGTTCCAGAAAACTGTCCCTAACAGTTGCAGTGAGGTCTGATTTGAGCCATTATTGAAATCATCATAACTCTGACATCTGTAAAATTACTTGTCTCCTGATAGACACTGGATGCATCTAAACATGCAATTAATTCAAAGCAATAACTCTGAAGCAGTTTGAGCTGGAGTAAACTACTCCAGGAAGCAGCATCTACACGTGCACCTGGGACAGCAGCAATATGAGCTGGGGCAGAGCAGTTTATGTCAGGGCATTGGGCACAGGGGGTCAGTCCCAGGCTCTGGGTAGTGGCATCAGGAGGTGGAGCAGCTGGCTGGAGCACAAGGGTGCTGCAAGTGTGGAGATATATGGTTAGGCAGCACAATTTACACCTGTGGTCAATGTCTACTCTTCCATTTAGTCACAGTTAATTACCCCAACAGTACTATCTTAAGGCAGCATTAATTAGGGCCATATGAAGCTTCGGTCACTGATTCAATTCGGTGGAGATTCAGCCCGATTTGGTGGCCAAATCTCCAAATCGAATCAGAAGACTCTTTAATCTCTCCAAATCGAACTGGAACCCTGCAAATCGATTCGGAGAGATTCAGAAAGATTCAATGATTCAGACACAGACACAGCTTCAAAATATTTTTTCTACATACCTCAAGGTACCAGGCAGCTTGTGAATGCTGAGATGCTGGGGTGGATTGAATGTCCCACATGAGCATGGGGGGAATCCCAAGCACTCTCGGCAGCAGACCCAGAAATGGACCAGAAGCACTTCCAGTCCACTTCTGGGTCTGCCAGGAGGCCCCCCTGTGCCCCCCAGGCTCTGCGACTCGGGCCTCCTGGGGCCCCCCCATGGCTCATCACTGAGCTGGGGGGGCATGGGTCCCCCCACCCCCCTGTGTTTGGCGATGAACCCAGAAGTGGACAGGAAGTACTTCTGCTCTACTTCCAGGTTCACTGCCGACCACGCGGTGGGGCCCCCTACACTCCTGTGGGATGCTCCATCTGCCCCAGCATCACAGTGTTCACAAGCCGCACCTTATGTGCACCTTGCCGCGCCTTCTCTGAATCAGCATTGAATATTCAGATTTGGATTTGGCTGAATCGAATCAGGACAGTGATTCGAATCAACAAATCGAATCCAGCCTGTTTCACACATCCCTAGCATTAATTAATTTACTGTGACCTAATACCATTGCACATGTAGATGGTGATGCTTTACTCCATAGCTAATTAGTCCACTCCACAGTTAAGCACAAGTGTAGATGTTGCCACTGACTAGCATATTTAATTCTCTCTCTTTTACTGAGTTTTGTTTGCAAAGGTAGTTTAATGTTGGTGTCAAACCTACTCTGCAAACTCCTTTTAACACCAAACTAAAGTATGACTGACAAACCTGTAAGGAAATATGCACATAGGAGCAGGGCCTTGTATCCATATGCATTCTGCACAAGGACAGTCCTATCATCTCCCTCCCACGCCCCCACACACACATGTATTAACATCTCATGCAGGACTAACTAATGAGCAGTTCAACTCTTTGTCGTGTATTAGTATACTTCTGAAACTAAATCCCTCCCATTTTGACAACATAACAGCAAGCTTTCTGCATATAGCATGCCTACATACAAATTACAGCTCCTGTTGCCTGGACAGTGTTACTGCAAGGAAATCTTTGCTTGGGCCCAACTGCTGCTGGCCACGCTATAGCTTCCCACCTGACCCTGCATCTGCCACCAATGAAATAAGCTCCATGAACTTGCTCTATTGGGCACTCCAGAGATTGGCAACGAGGCACAGTAGATGGCTTGCAGCAGCTCTAAGTGCATTTCTCAGAGCTGTGCTCAGGCTCTCTTAGAAGAGCATCATTGAGGAGTGAACTCAGGTTGGCTCTGAGTTAGCTACTCCTTGATAGTTGTGCCCAACAGGAGAAAACAGGCAGGGCTTCTTTAAAAAAAATAAAATCAAAATCAGCAGGAGACACAGGGTTGGGGAGAAGCTGTATAAAGTGGCCTCAGCTGGTGGAGACTGAAGAAAACATTTATTCCTTAAATGTAAATTTCATAAAATAAAAACAGATCTTTAGTTTCAAATGAGAAGAAAACTTTACACTGTCGTGCCTACTGTTTCAGGTGAAGGATCTCTCTCTGCCAGAGTTCAAAGACACGAGGGACCAACTAGGATAAACTCTTGCTTTGTAAAATGTGTTAGAAGTCCACATTCGAACAAACCAGATCTAGGTTGTGCCTACATGTAGCAAAGCTTCCTAACTTTTTATCAGCATCCTAGGCCTCAGGCTACATTTCATCACACATCCTGATCCCACAAGTTCTACTTGTATGGAAACCTCACTGATTGTTGGGAATCTCTCTGGGAACTCCAGATGTAGAAGACTCACAGAATGGGGCCTCTTTTGTTAGCACTTATGACCAAAATGTTTATGACTGTAGGAAATGTCCTGTGTTACTTTAAGTGATCTCCTTCTCCATGAAGCCCTCACAGTCTCCATCTTTCAAGTGGTTACTAACATACCATTTAACAGACTGCAGCCAGACCACAGTCCACTGCCTTTTGGGGTTCAAAGCTCAGGATCATACTGCTCCACACTCACAGTGCTCTGTGTTTATGTTCGCCTGTTACCAATTTAATACCCCAGTTAAATTCACTCTACAGTGCCTTTAAAAGTCAACTGTAAAAGGCAGATCTTATTTGGTTTGTGCTCAATTCTGCTCTTGATGAAGCAGCCCCAACATTTTGCCCATAATAAGAAAACATTCCACTTGCTTCTACATCAGCAGAGTAACAATCCTTGTTTTCCCCGATTTTACTACAGGACTTTCTGGAAAACTGGCCTGGAAGCTTTCTCGACTCCCAAAGGAAGGCACAGGGATGGTCAATCATTCACACAGATTCTCTCCCACTCACTTGTTATGAATGTAATTTAAATAAGTTTTCACTGAGAAAGAGAGTAACACTGAGTTTTAAACAGACAACATATTCTACCTCATACCTGCTCGCAGGCTTCAGTCTCGTGATATTTTAATCCTTCTAGACTCCAAGGAGCTCTACAGAATAAAGAGCTAAGTCAAGATCTAACTTCTCTGATGACAGAAGACAGTGAGGAAAACACTTTCGGAAAACCTCTAAGACTTTCTATGCACCATAAAGCAGCAAAATAAAGGGCATAAACTTTTTTTTCTGCTTTCCAGGTCACCTTGCTCCTTGTAACCATCTACCTTACAACATGTTTCTCCTGCATAAAAGGCCTAGCAATTACACTCCAAGAGTCAAGTTGCTGCTACTTCCTAGATGGTGTTGCAAATACTACTCATGCCCCAGGCAATAAGACAAAGACAACAGCTCAGCACACAACAGATACATACTGTATCACATATTACCTGATTGCATGGGACAATGCTTATTTAGGAGTGCTGCATCTCGTAAGCTGGGGCTGAAAAAATGTATCCCCAGCTGCATCACTACATCTATTGGAAATCAGGTTATACTGTGGACAGTTTTGTTTTGTGTGTGAAACAGACAGGGAGAGGAAGAAGGAAGCCACGCATATAATTTTGCTACTGCCTGCATTGTAAAAGTGAAGCACCAGCAGAGTCAGGGTAGAAAAACCATCAGGGTACCCAGTATTTATTGCCAGCATCATGTTTTAAGACTGAGGACTACAAGGATCAGATACAGGTGGCCAGAAAAAGAACTGGAATCAGGGAAGCCCCACAGGTTTGACAGGAAAAGGTTAATACAGATTTTTTTTTCAGGAATCTGCGTAAAACTTCTTGCTGAGCCAGTATTTTCCTGCATATGCCAGAGCTGCAAAGCAAATAGATAAATCAGTGCCTGTATAGGGGAGAGAGAAAAAAAAAAAGATGTCTTCCAATTAGCACTACAAAAAAAGGGAGACCTGAGATTCCCTCAAGTGTAACAAACAGAACAGGTAGACATACAGCAAGTGACTCACCTCTTCCACGGTCCATTTGGCCACATGCTTGGCAGTAAGGCCTGAAACCTCCGGTAGCAGCTTGCAGTGCTGCTCCCAGCAGAGATGGAGGCGGTGGGTCGGGTTAGAGGACAGGGAAGGCATGAAGACAGACTGATGGAGGGCCTGCTGCAGAGTGAATTCTGTGTCTGGAAAAGGAAACAAGAGGAGCCACAGTCAGTTCTGAAACAGGAGCAGGAAAAAAATGGTGAGGGGGGAGGGGGAGAAGAGCATTTAGGAAGCAAAGAGAAGGTGGAACAAGCACACGCAGTGCTGTGACATGGCACGCTGTATTCAGAGCATGTCCCCCCCAGAAAGGAAAGGAAAAAACCAAAACAAAACAAAAAGGTTGCCAGGCTGAAGGCTTTATTTTTAGCTGCTTCTAGGGAAAATGATGTCATGCTGCTGACAGAAGATGTTTGCTTTTTATTGACAAGGTGGACGAGTTCTGGTAACAGCATCTTCAGCTGGAAATAAATGGCACCCTTCCAGTTCACAGCAAGTAACCAACTACGCATGCCAGCTGATGGCCTGCGCCGAATACCCTCCTGCCCCCACTAAGAGAAGCTAAGGCCTGTAAGGCTGGCGGTTCCCCCCAGACACCAATATTGTTTTCCATTTGTCAAAAGACGCTGGTTTTATAAAACAAAGCTAGCTCCCTCCCAAATGAGATCATTCGATTAGTGCAGAATCATGATCCGATAGGGATTTGTCTGGTAATACAACAGGAAGTGAAGCAAAGGATAGAAACAGCACAGAGCACGTTCTTATGGTTTCAATAGTTAATGTTTCTCATCCCCTTTCCTCCCCCTCCAAAAGACACAAAAAGGAGGCATTTCTAAACACTAGAATGCTTCCTGTGAAATGATCAAGTTATATGGTGCCACCATGTGGCAATGAAGAATTATGTTTTGCTACTTTATAGGCAAGAAAATAAAAGCAGAGTATAAAATACAGTTTTCATCCTTGTCTTCTCTCCCCTGCCAAAAACATGACTAATAAAATTATTAGGGTAGTGCCCAAGGGCTGACATGAACAGGGCCCATTAGTGCTAGGTTCTGTACGAGTGCAGAGTGGGAGACACCCTGTCCAAGGACTGTGGAGAGGGGCAGAAATGACATGCAGAAGGAGCAATGTCATGGCAGGAAGCAGAATATTCCATGATTCTTGAGGGTTTGGTTTAGCTAGGAGGGGATCAGCTAAATAGAAAGGCAAGGGATGAGGGTGAGAGTGTGGGAGTCAAACTGATATGAAAAAAAAAACATGGATGGGGAAAGGGTTGCAGAGTAAACAGTTTTCAGGATGTCCAAAGTATCTTGCTTTGGCTATTTCTACTTGTACCAGGCACTGCCTCTGGGCATCTTTTCTCTGCAGTCTTCTCTTAGGGCCATATGGCAGAGGGGAAAGGCAAGGACCCAGATAAGTCCTGGTGTCCCTATAATCTTCCCTGCACAGTTCCGGGTGTGCTATAAATTAAACTCCTGCATTTATCCACAGAAGAAATGCAGCTTCCCTTCCTTTGCCCAGTCAATGTATCCCACCCCATTCTGAATGGACTACTTTTGACTAGAAGAGACTTTGGACTTCATGGAGCATTTACTGCTTGCCTTCAGGTGGTGATGACTTGCATTCTCTGCTACTCAGGCTTAAGTCAATTAATACCCTAGGAGGAACAGGCTGTATATGCTCAGGCAATTCCAGTGAAAGGGAGGGGAAGGGGAAGACTAACAGGATCTATCCAATTCCAACTTCCATGTTAACACTTTGAAGTTATTCCAGTGTACCTTTTTAATCTCCCAGTTCTCATGGCATCCTTAGGTCTAATCAGTACTCCTTTCTTTTTGCCTTGCCTTTGGGCTAGCCTAGCAGAATACAGATCACACACACAATCCCTGCACTGCCCACTTCACGAGACAATTTTCAGCAAATGTTTTTGCAATGTCAGAGTGCTAGGTGATCCCTTCCTCTCACCAACCACAAGAGGAGAGAAAGAAGCAGGAGAGGGTAAACATTTTCTACCTTTTCAGTGCTGCCCAGACAGACTGATAAAAAACTATGACTCAAACCTTATAATGCAACATCAATGATGTTCTCAGTATGTTCATCAGAATGATGTTCTCAGTATTGTGCCTTCAACTACATTTTAAAGCTGCAGGGAAGCAGAAGGGTCAGCAAATACATTTAGGGACCATATACTACACTGGAAAATTCACTGAAGGACAGGAGACTACAGGGGAAAAATCACTAAGAAAAAGATGGATTAACAGGAGAAAAAGCTCAAACGAGCTTCTTTACACCGCAATCGTAAAGAAGAAATGGCAATCTTCCGAGATCTCCAAGCCTTTTTCCCAGACCATGGGAAAACATTGCAAGATGTAAAACGTAGCCCAGTACCAGTTGATACTGGCTTCATTATTAGATACAGAGACCAAAGGGGAAAGATACAAAAATAAAGGCAGGTCCAAGAGCGACTAAGAATTTCTCTTCATATAAGGGAAAATGCTGAAAGGAAAAAAATACTCCATAAAGTAGAGGACTGCACAAGAAGTAACCAACCCAAACTATAAAGAGGCTGGTTTATGTCCTTTCTGAGGTGAGAAAGGGGAAACTATTTATAGTCATAACTACACCTCTTCCTCCAGGGACTGTGGAATAACCTCCAGAAAGGAGCATATTAGAAGCACTACACTTTCAATTTCTAGCAAAGCATAGATTAGATTTTGGGGATAATCCTGTAGAAGGGGAGAAGGGGGAGACTAACAGGTTCTGTCCAACTTCAACTTCCAAGATCACAAGATTCATGCTAACACTTTAAAATGCAAAGCAATATGTAACATGTTTCAAAACCTATTAACATAATGAGCAGCATGACACTGTTAAAAATAACCCAGACTCACTCTTCTCACTTAAATTCTTGAAAACTTTACAAGTGGGATATTGAAGTTCCTCAGATTTGTGAACAATCCTTTGTTTTTCTGGCATCTTTTAAAATTTTTCTGTTGTGTCCACTATTTCCCCCTCATTATTTCTTTTTCACTCATTTCAAACAGGCTGTTCCTTCACCCTTTTGTCTCTTCTGTCTTCACTGCTGTTAAACTTTTATGCTTTTCATTATACCTTTCATTATCTTGGGTGCATGGCAAGGGAAAGGGAACATGTACATGTCTGCTCCTAAATTTATAAGTGGTTGTGAAGTGCTGTAAATACCACTGAGGAGCAGGAACTGCTCAGGGGGATAATCACTAGGAATAATCAAAACAATTTTCTCTTTGCTTAAACTGACTATTGTTGGAAAGCTTCTAACTATGATTTGAGGTGGTTATTTCACAACTGACAACTGGTGGAACCCCTACTGTTCTAATTATTTAAAGTTAGATGAGACAAAAGCCTGGAACAATACACTGTATACCAGTGTACTGAGAGGCCAGCGGATGGCTGCAGATGGCTTATTAGAATTTCCTCTGTAATACTCATGATTCTGTTTAAGGTGAGTGTAAGTGGAACAGGTACATTTTTTTCCTTAAGGCTAGAACAGACAGTACTGCTGCTGTGTTGCCATACCTGGAAAGGTTATGTAACCATGACCACAAAAATGAGCAGGAAGTAAAAATGATTTAAGACAAAAGGCAGGCACTTGCCCCAATTTTTCCTGCTTAGCTATTTTGGATTGGAGACATATTACTAAAAGCTGGGTCAGCTTGGTTATCTGAATTGGCTTTTTATAGTAAAGCTGAAAGTTAAACATGTGGTTTGCCAACATACATCCAGTGAAAACCACTTTAAGATTAACTAACTGTGTTCCAGAGGAAACATTCCACTTTCTACCCTGCCCTGATACTCTCTTGCTTTCTGGATATTAGGAGAGTTTTAAATGCCTGGAAAAAAAAAATCACTGAAGCAATTCTAAACTGCTGCCATATGAAGACTGCCTGATGTCCTTCATAGGAAAGGGCTTGGTGGGCCTTAGTCCAGCTCTCACAGACAGATGTTCACCTGAAAGCTAGGACCACAATAAAGAGTAGCAATTGGCTCCCCTGTTGTCTGCCTGAGCACAGAAGCTGAGGACTGAATAAGGAAATCAACCCCCCCTCACCATTAGAGATTGGTTTCTTCAAAGATGGAAGAGAGTACATCCACAGGGAAAACTTCCTTTCTTGCTAACGTTTTGCATGGAGAAGACATAACACTCTAAAGCTGTTTACAGACATTAAAAAAAACCTAAAAAAACCCCCACACTTTACCAGAAGAAACAGCATGTTAGTTTGACCCGATCCTGCAGCATCTGTATAGATTAGGCACTTTAGTGGGGCTTTTTGGAACTTTATCCAATACCTGATAGAATCAGCTATTAGATAAAAGTGCCAAAAAAGCCCCACTAAAGCAACTGATCTATATAGACATTGGGTGACCCGGGTCCAACTAACATGATGCCTCTTCTGGATATAGGCTGGGCTCAGTGTGGGAGCGTGCCAAGTTTAGAGTGCCATTTTTTGGGGTGGGGGTTAACGCTTCTAAGTAGCCTAAAGCATTAAGTCTAATTGATTAATTCATTTAACTGAGAGTGTGAGGAAAGAAAGGTAAGAGACATCTAGATTGTAGCATGCATTTGACATTTCTGGCATAATTCACCTGAGTAAGGAAGCAGACTTAAAAAAAAAACATATGGTAAAAAGTAGTCTGATAGGTTTGATAAGTGCAACACACAAGCAAAAAATAAAATAAGATAAAATTCAACCAACCATTTCCACAGTCTTCCTGCTTCACCAGCTGGAACTTTATATAGGCATGTTGGGAACCAAGCCTGAAAAAATAAAAGTTTTATAAATGTAACAAGGCACAGACCATAGAGATCAATGCTCCTCTACATGGAGCATCAACAGGATTCTTTTAAGAGTCCCAAGATCTTTTTCCTTTTAAAACTGGCAATAACATCACTTATTTCTCCTTTCACTCCTCTCCAGATCTCTTCCAAGTAAGGGTTACGCTGCTAAACGCACAGCAAAGAATGTGGATTTAAGTACACCACAGGCAATGGAAAGACACTGGATACATCTTCACGTGCAATTAGCACAGAGCAAAACTCCAGTATAAATGCTGCACCTGGGAACACAGCACACTGAGCCAGGGCAAAACAGCTCTGGCTGGCAGAAAGCCTGGGGTGGGGAAATCAGTCTGCCAGCCCAGGATTGCTCCTTCCCCAGCTCAACATGCTGTGGGAAACGACGGTGCTACAGTGTGGGGCTACCTGGCAGGCAGCCCCTGTACTGTAACACCCTCCTGACCCATCCAGCCCTGGTCACCATCTACATGTCCATTTTGGCATGCTGAATTCTGCCGTAGGATAGTACTTGTCCCATACAGTACTTAATTAATTTACTGTGCCCTAATAGGGGTGCATGTATAGACAGTGATACTTTGCTGTGGAGCTAATTAGTCATCTCTGCAGTAAAGCACATGCGTAGATGCACCCACTGCCTCCCAAAGAAGTGAGAAATGCTGTTACTCATTATTTCAATCACACAAAATTGTAAACTGTGTGGCACCTGGATGTTTTACAAAGCCACTGCTTCCCTCCCTCATTTCAGACAGGGCTGCAGTAGTGGAAGTGTAACTGCTGGTGCATTAAAACATGCTGCAAAGTCTTATTTACTTTATTTGTTTCACTTTGGTATCTGTAGATGATTCCTCTTCCACCCAGTCTTTCTCCCGACTGTTTTCGGACTGCTCTGACAGACTATGGACACTGCTTCGACCAGATCTTTCAGCATCTTGCACAGAAGATTTTCTATAGAGACAATAAGCCAGGTTTATTAAACTGGAAGGCACCTCTTTCCTCTCCGCAGAAAGAGGAATGTTGATTATTGTTTTACTTGTAAAGAAAGTTTGAGTAATAATAGCTCCCAGGCACCATCTAGTGGTTTAAAATGTATTCTCTCTTCTAATTATTATTGATGCAGTACACAATGCTTTATGCTTTAGTCTTTAGTGCTGATGCAGAGATTACGTGAAAGAAATCAGCCTCTGCAGCTGAGGCTCTGAACTTAGCATCAGCAGGAATGTACTGAAGCATTCGTTTTAGTGCATCAAAAGATTTAAGGATTTTTACACTTTGATACCTTTGGATAACATTTAAAAGACTTTACAGGACTAAGTGTGGTGCATAGAGTGAGCTGCAGCAGGTGTGCAAGGCAAGGGGAGGCAGTGGGGCACTCTATGATTTGCACCATAGAATTCAAATTTCCCATTAATCAGAAAATTAAGTATTTAAAACAACAATACATCACATCTGTAAAGTATTTTGTAACCTAAGGATTCCAGAAAAGAGATGTACAGAACCACTGAAACACAGACACCTCTGGGGTTAAGGATGCCAAGTAGGATCAAAGCACACTTCTGGGAGAGAAAGGAAAATTTTGGCCAAAGCACGCAAAGGACAAGTCCTCTTCTTACTAAAGATGTCCTGACCTTTTTAAAGTCTAAGGGGAACAAAGGGGAACAAAAAACAAATACACAAACAGTGTGGCTAGAACGCACCTTGCTGAGATCTTTATCTATGGCTCCATAGGCATGTAATGCAATAAAACTCTTAATACTCAGTTTGGCTTAGTAATATATTTTGGCTGATCCCTGCATCCAAGAGGTTGATGCATAAATTTTCTTCAATGATACTCAACTCTCAGCAACAGTTGAAATTCAGATCTGCCAACCTGAAGATTCTCAAACTACACAACAGGCTATATCTGGGGTTCTCAACCTTTTTAGACTTGCGACACCTTTTGGAAGATATCAACTTTTAGCTTTCACATTTTTTACTCTACAAAAATAATAGAGCAATTCTGCTGCTGCACAGAACTCAGAAAAACCACAACAGACAGAATGTTTTTGACACTATGAATTTTTATTTGAAATCTCTGGGTTTATCTGATGAATCAGGTTTGCATGCTTAAGAGTGCTAGCATTAAATGCTAACCCACATCCCCCTTAAAAGGGTCTCAAGGCTCTCAAGAGTGCTGCAGCACCCTGGTTGAGATTCACTGGGCTCTACATAGCAACATTATTTTACCAACCAAAAGAAAAGCAGACTAATCTGGGGTGGAATGCAGCAGTAGTGCACAGAAATCCTGCTTGACAGTTTTAGGACAGGAAACTAAGAGAACTCCTGTAACTCAACAGAAAGGGCAAGGGAAAATTTATAGAGGTAGAATGTAATTTCCTTTGCTGGAATTTGACCAGGGCAATAGGATTAAAGAGGAAAGAAATCTATTAAGGCATGTAAGGAGCGTATAAGTGCACTGTTCTACACTGGGGTTATTCAGGGTATGGGTCAATAGCCTACGGAGATAAAGCTAGTGCTTTAACTACTTCTCTGTCAAATGCCAGGACTTTCAGTCTTTTGAAATAATGCATACCACAGGTATTATTAGCAGAGTTCCAATAAGCAAAGTGATAACGCCAGCCTCACCTGGATAGTGGAGAGTCTTCCTGAGGGTCTACGAATGGTATAAGAGTCTCTGGTCTCTTGGATTTTTGAATGCTATTGCTGGATGAAGGCCTCTCCCCACTCAGGCGATCCTGTAATGAGCTCTCCCTATTGAGGTTAACTTCAGAATATGGGCACCCTACTAGCCTGCATGGAGAGAGAGAGAGAGAGAGACTTGACTTTTTAATCCTTTATAAAGGTGTTAAAACAAAAGATGAAAGTGCAAAAGTGTGTGGCTCCTTCTAGGAGCCATGTATGAAATGCTTTTCAGTAATAAACGGCATTTATAGACATGCTCTGGGAGGCAGGGGGCAGAGGAGGGGCACTTTAATTAGAGCAGCTCCAAGAGCCACATTAACTAAAGTGCCCAGAATGTCATGTGTATCAGCATCCCCATGCTGAAAATGGCAGCAGGGCATTTTGAACTAAAACTCATCAAATGAGCTTTAAAGTGCCCTGCCACCATTTTTCAGTTCAGGGACGCTGATACACATGACGCTAGTCTGCCAAAGAGCAGTAATTATCACGCTCCGAGGCACTATTATAACAGTGCATTGGAACAGCCTCCCTGCACATGTATAGGACCCCAAAGTATCTGTAAGACCAGAGGTTGAAACTCCCTTCCTCTGTGTGACGGAGTGACCCAGGGAGAGGGTTCTGCCTGGCGCCACTCTTTGAGATGGAGCCCAAGGCCAGCGGCTGAGCTCCAGTACAGCGGAGTCCTGCAAAGGCAGGACTTCAGAAAGATTTACCTGCAGGGATGCAGCAGACAGACTGGGAGCAGCAAACCCTGGTACCGTGGCGTTTTATTAGCTCCTGTGTCATCTGGCTGGCAGTCACCCAGTGGATGATGTGAAAGGGCTGCACTGAGCCGGGAAATTGAAAGAAGGCATGGATCTGACAGAGAGAGCGGGAAGAAGGGAGGCCGAAATGAGCCCAGTAGACCCACATTTATCACTGGGAGAGGGCCCTGGGATGAAAAGCCAGGGTGAAGAAGGGGTGTGGATCACTAGCAGAGCTGGGAAGCCTAGAGGTCTGTGAGGAAGTCCCTAGGCTCGTAGGCTTGTGCACTCGGTGCTCCACATGGTCCTGTCCTGAGGTATGGACAAGAAGAACCATTAGGACAGGGAGGATTTGGGATATAGCCCTAGCCCGAGAGGTGTTGGGCACTGGGAAGGGGTTGCACCTAAATAAAAAGGGCAACCCAGTTTGTCCGGAGGGACACATATCATTTTTGGATGATTACTTTCCTGGGCTGGACTTGACAGTGGAGACACCCCGTTGCCGATAGCACCTGTGCTGTAGGACCCTGACGTTGCTAACCAGGGGAACCAGGCATACTACAACACCCAGCTGGCATGTGGATGGAGGGTAGGGGAAGTGGAGCCTCAGATCACTAGGACCTTGCACTGTGAGTAACCTTGTAGGTCACCCAGAAGACGCCATTGACTCCACTTTATCTTGATATAACAATTAAGACATGGCAGGAGAGTGGGAGGTGCCCTTCCTGCGGGGCAGGTAGACCCCTTCACGGAAGTCGTCCCCATGACACTCTGCAACATCCGTCATGGGGTTACACATTTAAGATTAGCTGTCCATCTTCCACCTTGTAGTGTCCCCTTGATGGCCCAGTACAACAAACTGATCCATGGTTTCATAGTGGTAGGGTTGGAAGAGACCTGAGCAGATCATCAAGTCCAACCCCCTGCCATGGGCAGGAAAGAATGCTGGGATCAAATGACCCTGGCTATTGTTGCAAGGTGAAGTGTCCAACTCAAATGAAACATGTGCCTGGGGAAGGGAGAGGGGAAGACAGAGAAAGACACAGAGAGAGACAGAGATACAAGTTTTATTAAGTCATATAGTCTCTACCCTTCACCTTCTCCTAAGCAAAGGTGTATTCACTTGTAGCCTATTTTGGGATGCAGAGAGGGAGAATGGATAGTCAAGAGATCCCAGAGGAACAAAGAATAAGTATGTTTGGCACCTGCATGTCACATGCATGCTGTAATGAGTAAAAGTGTATTATTTGGCAAGGAAAGGTAAACCAGGGAAAGAAACCAGTAAGAAGAGTATGCTCCGAGTTGCACTGGTGACTTCAATGGATTGACATCTATGTAAAAGAAAGCAGAATCTGTTTTAGAATCCAGTGTAGAGATCAGTGATGGAAAAAAACCAAAAACCAAAACCGTTAAAGCAGAATTGCAAGGAAGGATTTAAAAGAGGCGAGTGAGGCCACAGAGTGCGCAGGGTTGAGAGCGTGTTTTTAAAGCACAAAGCAGCATTGTATCTTTTGGGAAAATAAGAGAACAAGAGCATCAAGATAAGCTAACCTGGCACTGAGCTGAAACCACACTGTCAGAGTACAAAAGAGTAAACTTCTTTACAAGTGAGTGAAATTACAGGGTAAGCTTTCTGGACTGCCCCTCTCCATTATGGATTTCACCAGCATGACTGCTCTAGTAGAGAAAAACATTTTATGAAAACTAATGCATTAAGGCTCAAAATTTATCTGGGAGGCAAATATTATAACTCATTTCAGAGACAGGAAACCAAGATACAGTCTAGTGGATGAGCTAGCGTTAGAAAACAAGGTCATCGGACTCCTAGACAGCATTGCTGCTTAATAGCGTAATAAGAACAACTATCCATTTAGCCTCGTCTCTGCAGAAATTCATATGAAACAAAAACAAATATTTAACAACTCTGTTGTACTTTCCAGTTTAGAATTTCAAAGCATTCTACAGACATTAAGCATCTAATCCTTGCAACCCCATGTGAGGTAAGAAAGTCAAATCACACTTCACAGAGAAAGCAAGCCAAACACAGAGTTTAATTTCACTATACTCTCACAGGAAGTCACCAGTAAAGCATGAAATTCGACCCTGTTCTGCTAACATTTGCACTTTAAAAACTATGCCATGCTCTCCCTCTCTCTTCATAGTCTTTTTCTTGTGTTTTGCTCTCAGAGACCATATATTACAAAAGAGTTCACTTTAATGATGGTGGGTGGTAGAAACCAAAGTGAATTGCTAATAAGGCAGATATCTGTCTAGTTTAACATTGCAATGCACTCTCTCTTATGGTACTACTGATGCAAACAGAATCATAGTAGAGTACCATACTCAGGCATGAGAGGGAGCTGCAGTCATAGATATGACAGGACCTTCCACAACATTTCCAGTTCAGTACAGGTGGGTTTAGCCATACCATCACCATGGACATCAACAAGAGTCAAGAGGCTAAAGCCCTTCTACAAAGCGTGGAAAATTATCCCTTGTGTTCCTTGTACACGTACGTATAATGTGTTCCATAGCGCGGTCCTCTGACATGACCAATACCCTGACAGCCAGGGGTAGGGCACCCTTGCCCGACTGTTCCCATTGTATCAGCAGCACCTAATAATGAAAACAGTTAAACAAAATCTTGTAAAAGGTCCCATGCATTTGAACAGATCAGAGAAAAGAAATGTAAATGTAAACACCCAAAGCTGTCCTGCTCACCTAGCGGAACCTGTAGAGCATGTCCAGTTTTTGCACACCAGCCTACTGGGTGAATATCTGGGCTGTCTGAATCAACCCAGAAATCATAGTTACGGTCCCACCCATCAAAATGGACCTAAAAGAGGAGCAAATAATCACACAAAGAACACCAGAAGTGAGAGATACAGTTAAGGTATCCAGATATGACTCAGCTTTCACTTTAACTTGTCCCTTCCTCCTCAATTTTTATAAAAAATTCTATTTGCAGCTGAAACATTGAATGCTGTTAAAGTCGCATACAATCTCCTCCTTTTGTGTGTTCAGCATAACTACTGTATCTGTTTTTGCTTGCTTCTGTGGTTACAAAAAACAAAGAGATCCAGCTAGCACAGTCAAATCATAGGGCCTACAAAAAAGCATGGAGTACAGGGATGTTAAATCATAGTCTTTAAATTTGGTTTAAATGTTTGCAAGCTGAATCACTTCATTACTTGGCCTGTGCTCCAGAATTCCAAAAATATTATTAATGCTAATAAGTTAGTCCAGTTCTATGCACTGAAATAACTAGAGTGTTTTGACAGGTCAAAGGGCTGATAATAGAATGTAAATCACTTCAAAATCCATGTTGCCAGTCCAAATTCAGAGTGAAGCAACAGCTATTTAAGTTGTTATGATCTCATGGATGCTTAGTAGGCCTCTGCGAAGTAGCAAATATTCGCTTTGGATTTGGCTGATTTGGATGGACAGTGATTCAATTTGGTGATTGTATTGGGACAGCAATTCAAGATATCCAGCCATAGACTATGCAGGCAGTCCTCGATGATGCTGGACACAGCTGCCTTCCGTGCAGATTTGGGGCCACATGCCCACTCCCATGTCCTCTCGGACCAGCAAGCCACCAGAAGAGCACTCCCAGACTGGTGGCACAGTGGCAGGGGCCCCTCTCCCCAAGTCTCGCCCCCCCCGGCTGGGCAGCTTGTCTCAGCTCCAGCCCCAGCCCCAATCCCTCCCTCGCTGTGGGGGCATTGATCTGCGCCCCCATGCTCTTTCCTTCTCCCCTCTACCCACCACAACAGACTTACCAGCTGGAGGCAGCTGTGTCTAGCATCATGGGGGGACTGCCTGTATACGTAGTCTATGGCTGAATCTCCGAATCTCCAAATCTCTCTGAATCAATTCGGAAGCTTCCAATTAGATTAGGACCTTTTAATGGGTTTCCCGATTCGATTCGGAGATTCAGCCACCGAATCGGGCTGAATCTCCTTCAAATCAAATAGGCCACCAAAGCTTCACACAGCCCTAATGCTTAGTGGTCTATGTGACATGAGCTGACTGGAAACTCTACCATGACAGTCAACATATGACCACCCTTCCTGGGTTGATCATGCCAGTTTACCTGGCAAAACACGATTCTCATTAGTGTTCTCAACAGAGAGAATTTAATGGGCCAGGGATACTGAAGTCTACTCCTCACCTAGTGGCAGTCCTTCTACCACAGGAGGACACACATGGTTAAGAAACCTCAATTGCTGCTCTACCTGTTTTTGTAAGTTGACATTCAATCTCCAGGACAGAAACCAGCATCTTTCACCCTCTATATATCCACAAACTCAAAAGGCAAGTTAAAATGCATTTATGCACTGGTTGCATGTTGGTGAGTGAAGCTATTTGCCATATAAACCAGACTTAACCTAATTTTGGGTTTTCCTTTACAGTTCACCTTTAAAAAGTGAGCACAGAATCTACCAATGAACTTCCCATTAGCAGTAAATAAATGCTCCCTTCATTCACATAGCTTTTTCCTCCTCATGACCAAATCCTGTGTGAATAGCTTTGCAAATTTCATTTCAAAATAAGTTAAATTAAAAGAGTATCTAACAATGTTGAGCGGTAACAAAAGAACTCACCTGAGGCAAACAGCAAAACACCATTTCAGACTCAGACCAGTTTGTTTTCTATGCTTTGTGTGTGTGTGGTTTCCACAGCAAGGGCACAAACTAAACTTATTCTGCGCCTCAAATCAATAGCATTTTATACACTTAGCTTGAAATGCATACCTTAATCCTATGGTCCTCCTTGTCAACAATTGTTGCCACTCTTATTAACTTGGGATTTCTCTTGTCCACAGCCTCTAACTTCGTATTAACCTGAAACCCATGGGCAGGACGCTATAAAAGAAGATTATAAATAGACTGAAAAGTCCAGGTATCATATAGAACTAGTCATTTTTATTTTGGACACAATATGTAGGTTCTTCCATACATCCATAAACAACCCTTTGTAACTTTTGTCCTCAATCTTGCATGATGCTGACTGCTTTTGAGGTCAAAATCAGATTTTCTGAAGAGCTGTGCTAGTAGCTTGCTAAAAGCCAGATTAGAGATGCACCAATACATTGGTCCGATATCAGATTGGTATCAACATAGAGGAAATTGGCTGTATCAGAAATCGGCCCAATTTGCCTGATAACTTGCCCGTGCATGCGTGTGTGCAGCCGCAGCGCGGCACTCAGGAAGCGAGGAGCACAGTGTGGAGAGCTGCCTAGAGCTGGTAAGTCCATTGTGGTGGAAAGGGAGGAGGGAAGAAAGGGGCATGGAGGGGCAGATCAACTCCCCCCTTCCTCCTGTGGTGAATGGAGGGGACAGGGGAAAGGGTAGGGGCAGGTGCTGCTCAGCTGGGGTTGGACAGGGCGCAGGATGGACCCACAACTTGTCAGGGGGGAGAAGAGGGGCTTCTGCTGTTATCCGTACCCTGGGAGGGCACAGGGGGCATGTGACCCCCAGATCTGTGCAGGGTGGGACAGGGCAGGACAGGTGAGCTGCAGCTGCTCAACAGGAAGAGCTGGGACTGTGCTGGGCGCGTAGCAGCAGCACTGGGAGGGAGTGAAATTTGGGGTGGCTGCAGCTTTGTCTGTAGCCCTCGCCCCTCACCCAGCCCCCAGTGAGAAGAGTCCAGCGCAGCCCCAGCTCCAGCCTGCAGCTCTCCCCCCCCGCCCCATCCTCCTTGACAAGCTGCAGGTCCATTCTGTGTCCTGCTCTACCCTGCGCTGGCTGGGCAGCACCTGCCCCTGCCCCTGTCTCCCCCACTCCTCCTCCTCCTCCCATGCCGCTTCCTTCCCCCCTCCCCTTCCAACACAACAGACTTACCAGCTGGAGGCAGCTCTCCACGCTGCATCGGAAATCAGATTGGTATCGGTCAATATGCCTCCTTAAAAAAATCAGATATCGGTATTGGCCCCAAAAATCTCTATTGGTGCACCCCTAAGCCAGGCTCAGTTAGGCCAATACAGAGGACCCTTTCACAGTCCATACCAGTGACATGTATTTCAAAAAAAGGGGATAAAAGATTAAAAAATGAGAATTGTTAGTATTGCTCTGGCACAAAGGCCATTCATCACCCCAGGTCGTTTGGTTGAATTCCCATATGGACTGGGGCATGATTTTGACACTTCATCAATAATTCAGAATATATTTTTCAGAAGATTTTAGGCAGACTATGCATTATGTCAGTGTGCTTTATATACAGCTGGCATGCAGCTTGGGGGAAGATCACCATGTTGCTCCCTTTCTGTGGTTGAAAGCAATCCCTTTCTACCAGCATTAAAATGACTTAACTTTTTGAAGAAACATGCATAATATAGCCTTCTTTCCATCAGGATTTTGCAATCTCAAGTTAAGCCTTTAAATACCACACAGAACCACATCCTCCTAAGCTTTCATTTCACAAGTGGACTGGAAAATGCTAGTGCTGTAACATTATTGCAGCATGGTTTTTATTTTACATCAAAAGTAAAATTCCATCTTATCTGGGACTTTTCATTTTAGGCCTCCCCTCATCTCAAACAGTCTTTCCAATGGGCATCCCCTACCTCAAAGTGAACCTGAGGCAGATCAGATCTTGGCTTTGAGCCTGGGTTTAGAAATGCCCCTTCTAGAAAAACTGCTTTCACCCTGGAAAAGTTTTAATTCTGTCTAAGTTTTAAAATGCCACTCAGCTCAAAATATTTCAAGCAGAACCCTAGTATCAAATGTAGGAATTTTTCACAGAAACACACTCTTTCATTTTAAACTAGTCAGCTAGAGAACAATAACCAAACCTCTTCTGCCCCACTGCAGAACTCATGGGCTAATAAGACACCTTGTTCTCTAATATCCTTCTATTGAAAGCTGCTTTCTGTAAAAATAAGGATGTCAACCTTATAACACTTGAAAAAGCATGGAAGGAAGAATGGATGGTCCTGGAGTAAGTTTACCAATTTCTTCATAAGAACTGTGTAATTTCTATATCTACATTACTGCTGCTCTTTCCAGAGTATGAGAGAAGCCCTATCTGAGGCTCTGAACATCTCTGTGATATAATCGCATATATATATCGCAGAGATGTTCAGAGCCTCAGATAGGGCTTCTTTCATACTCTGGAAAGAGCAGCAATAATGTAGATATAGAAATTACACAGTTCTTATGAAGATATATATCTTTATTCCTCTCGAAGGTCTCCTCACATCTAACTTACGCATTTCCCTTCTAGAGGATATTGTTTTTGTCCTTTTGGTTGAATTCAAACTTCCTATTACATGAAGAACAGTCTAGGGGCGGATGCCAGATTCATTCATAGAACTATCTTCTTTGATTAAACATGTAACCAAGGTTTCACTGTGAGCATGCCAAGATCTGAAACCCTCTTAGATAAGGATGTAGCAAATAGACTGGATGCTTTCATTTAAGCACAGGAAGAACCTACCAACCATGAAGTTGAGATGTGTTTTTTTAGACTTTAACTCACTGATCAAGATCATACTGGATCTCCTTACCGCCAGAGTGCTCATAAAAATAATGGTCCTCAGGAAGAATGTTACATGATGATGACAAGATTCTCATGGTGCTTTAAGAACAGCTACTGCCCACATGGACAACTTGTTTTTCCAAAAAGCACTGCCCCTAAGCCATGGTCAAGATATTTTGTAAAACTACTAAAAGATCCCTTTCTTCAGGTGACTTGCGAGCAAGTCCTGCAGTAACTGCCTGTATGCCTGATTTTCTCCAAAGTAACTTGTGACATTGTAGACCTCAGTGGAAGAGAGCTAAACTGCCATGGGTTAGCTTCTATTTATTGCAAGGTAAGAGTGCACACCAAAACAGTTATCATGGAGCAGAGAATGTGCAATAAATCCCCATCTGCTTTTACCTTGTAGTAGCTTGTGCTCATGCCCTCAATGACTGGGGAGAGGTATAAAGGAGCCATTCAGCTCACCTGTGAGATAACGGGCCCCACAATCTCTACTTTTAATATGCCTCTCTCATGTAATGCCTCTTCTGGATTTCTCATTAGATGCAACTAAGTGCATCTGTAGACTTCCAGCCTGGCTTGTGATGCACCAGAAGGCTGCTGTTCTAAATTAGATGCCTTTGGTCTTACAGGCGTCATTGTTGAATCACCTCACTCTGACTTTCCCTCCTGATGTACAATTACTGAGCATTAAAGTCTTTTCCCAGGATATAAATAAAGCTACTTCTCCAAGCAGTTGGTTTTCTGCCTTTTCAGCAGAAATTAAAAATTAACAAGAGACTTCCACAATAAGCAGCTATATCCAGTACTCAGGCTGAGAATGCAGTTTTCAAGTTTAGTCTGAATACCCTCTCATCTATGGGTTCACCAGGAACACTCCTTCAGCTAGTTATCTTGTCCATTACTGAGGAAAGAGAAGCAGGATTGATCTTAGGCAGAGGAACACAAACCTTTTACTGCTTTGGTAAGGAAGATCTTTGACAGGAAATTCTCACCCCCCACCTTAATTGCACTATCATAAACCAAGTGAGAAAGAATTATGTAGCTCTTCTTCAACATTTTTGGAGAATCTCTCTCATGAGAGGTATAAAGACTTCGTTTTGTCCCTTCAAGAGCTAACTGTGACCCAAATACCCTGCATCAGTCCTGGGCCAAACCCCTGAAAGAACAGGGAAGAGGACTTATCAGATACTAAAAGGGCAGTTGGCGGGCATGTATCTTTGCACATTTTCCAAAGGAAAACACCATATTTTCTTATGTACAAGTATTCTTTTCCCAAAATCCAGCTGTGGGAAACTGGAATGTGCATTATAATCAAGGAAATAGGGTAACAGCACTTTCTTCTGCCCAAGCCCCTGCAAGGGGAAAGCAAATGTAAAACTGCCTATGCTTTAGGCAGGGCTCCCTAGCTGATAGCAGTGGACACTTCCCCCAGTTAAGGCTCTCAAGGATAGCTTTGTCTTTCAAAAACAAGCTGTGCATTTTATTTAGGGGCATGTTATAAAGAAGAAAATATGGTAATAGCCAGTTTATGACCCGTGGGACTACTGGAAGCTGGAAAGAGAAAGATCTTCTTCCCAGGGATGGAGATCTAAAAGTCATGCCATGTTCCCTACTACCAAGTTCAGGAGGAGTGGGGCCAGCCACACAGAACAGTAAGTGATCTGGAGCCACTGGACAAAAAGGTTTATTTTTATTAGGAAGGAAGCAATTTAACTAGTACCTTTCACATGAGCTGAGGAACTGCAGTTAACACAGTTCAAGGAAAAGGGAAGCACAAGGCTATGTGACCTCCTTACATACCTCAGCAGACACCATGTTAATAGTGTGGCTGGATCCTGGCATCTTTTCTTCTGAGTTTCTATGGGGGGCACCTACCTTCACCCTCAAGATTCCCAGAGAAAGGAGGGTCCAGAGAAACACTTTTGTTTGAGCTTCAAACTATGGGAATGGGGGTCCTCAAGCCCATGAAGGAGAGTCAGGAGGCTTTGTGGGGGAAACAAAAGAAAATTGTACACTTGGTTTCAGCCTACTAATCCCGGTCCTAAATAAAAGGAGTTTCCATGTATCCTGCTCCATCATCTCAGCTTGGACCATGCCCACATGCCAAGTGACAGCTTCCAGGTTGCATCAGGACCCCAAAGTGTAGGGGACTGCTAACTCTGTCTGCCACTTCTGAGGCGAGATGAGAAGTTCTTCCAGCCCCTCTCAGAATGCCAAAAGAATGATTTTTAGTTAGGCTGTGAAGTCTTCCCAAAACTGCTAATGAAAAACCTGAAAAAACAGTTAGTTAAAAATCTTTCTGAAATCCCATGAAAGCTCTGCTCCAAAGGGAGGCCTGGAGTCTGCCACATGTGCTGCTTCAAGGCACAGAATTCGGACCCATCTTTCTGAGCCTTCTAAACACAGGCTCAGAGCAAAGACCTAGTTTAACCAAGTTGACATGGATGCAAGGAATGCCTCACTGCTAAGGCTACCTGATCTGGAGGGAACCAAGCACTAGTCTCCTGACCTAGTGAGATAAGAGAACTTCACCAACCAATTTAAATGCTCTTGCTGGGGCTGCCTGGGAATTGGTTTCTTCCAAATATTTCTCCCACGAGAAGCTTTTGGAATCCTTATATTCTGTAAAAGATAAAAGACCATCTCAAGAACTAATCACAAGTTATAAGAACAAAAAAGCTATGTAATATGTGACTATTCCGTGAATTTAGCATTCACAAGAGATGGCAGTTTGATATCCTTGTAGAACTAAGCTGTTAATTCCTACAGACAATTTATAACCCAGGCAGTGAGTTAGAAAGCAAGTTTCCAAAGTCTCAAACCCAACCTGGAGAAACTGGAAAAGTTTTTTTCTATATTAACCAATTCTTATATGTCAGCTGCCACTTAAGAGCTAATCATGTATTTTTGTAATGGGAACTGAGATGAAATAATCAAATTATTATTTTTTTGTTATTTAACCTATGTCTGAACAGCAGTCAGTTTGTAAAGACTTTCTGCTGCTAGCTAGCTACTAACTCATATGCTAAATGTAACTTAACAGACTGGAGGTCAGAGAGTCCATTCTTCCATTACCGTACAGAACAGAAACAGATTTGTTGTATTGTTATAACAATGAAATGTGTTGTCTTGTAGCAAAACGTTTAAAGATCATTTTAAAACATCATTTAATCTTGTTTCCTCCCTTCTGCCACCATCTCTACTGTTCAAAACCTTCTCAGTAGTCTGAATTTGTTGGTCTCAGTATGTTTCCCAATGGACAGGTATCCTATCACAAAAACATCAAAGCATGTGGCACACTGTGGGCTTCCCTTTCGACTCTCTGTGACCAAGACTGAATGGAGACTTGCACTACACTGTGAAGGCCATACACATGATCACGTCTACTATTTAACCTGTTAAGCAGATAAATACAGAACATCCTCTTTCTCACCTGTTAATCCAAAATTAAGTGGATTCTTTTTAAGCTTCTGCCAAAGCCTAAAGATAACCACGTTCTTCTACAATTATCATTGTCCTTTTGCTCGCATTCCATTTTACCTACTAAACTCCAATGCAATAAAAGTAAATATAACTACAATCATACTTTTCTTCCTGTTTTCCAGGAATGGCATATCTCCACCTTCAACGACATAAATACACATTCCTTTTTCTTCCAACACACCTTCAAGAAAATACTGTATCTACCACAAAACTCCACCCTTCTTCCCAATCTTATTCAATCCCAAATTATAAAAGCCTGTCCCACTGGCCTGAAAGAACTATTGAATAATAACTGGAGTTGCAATTCAATGAGTATTAACAATAACTCTACTCAGCAAAGAGAGGAAAGTTCAACTGAATTGAACTCATAACTTGCAAATGCATAATTACATGGGAGATAGAACTTGCAGGTCTTTTGACTGAAGCAGGAAACGAGACTTCCTTTCAACATACCAGGTGGTGTTGTCAGTGGGGTTCCAGTTTCTTGGCAGTAACCAACAGGACGAATGTATGGGCTGCTAGCATCACACCTGGATCAAAAGGAAAAATTTGGCACCAGTCAACTTCAATGCAGAAGAAACAAAGCAGCTCAAATGCTGTCTGATGTTTCTTTACTGGGGCAGCAGATGCTTTCAGTGCGTGTGATCATGATGTACAGGACAACTGTTACCTGGATGGAATTTATAAAGTAACATTTTCAAGACATTTAAGCTGTTCCTGCAAGCAGAGCAAATACAAAAGAGCGAAGTATGCATTTGGAATTTAGAAATGTGGGAGTATCTGCATTCTTCTAATATCTGGACAACCAAATCAGCTAAAATAAGAAACAAACAAAAGTCCCTTGAACATGCAATAAAATCCCTATGTAAATAACAACAAGGTTACTGGGGGGCGTGGAAGGCAGCGACAGAGATAGGAAATTATTTGAAGACCTTAGCCTAAAAACTGTAAATGCTATTCCTGAATGAAATCTGAAGTTAAGTAAAATCTGTTCAGCTTGGGATCATAGAAAAGTGGGTTCGAAAGGACTTCACAAAGTAATCTAGTCCAGCCCCCTTGCTCAGGGAAGAATCATCCCTAACTAAACCGCCCCAGCCAATAGTCTAATCTGCTCTTGAAAATTGCCAGAGATGGAGATTCCACTTCTCTAGGTAGCCTGTTCCAATGCTTGTCCACCCTTTGCATTATGCTTTAGAGGTGCACTGATATATCGGTCCATATCGTATCGGCACCAATAAAAGGAAAATTGACATTATTGGTAATTGACATTTTTTGGCTGATGTGGCCAATGATGTCACTGATAAATGCTGTATGCATGTGTGCAACTGCAACTTGCACATGACCAGGAATGCAGCCTGGCATCTTGGGGAGCAGCACCTGGTCAGTAAGTCTGTGGGAGGAAGGGGCGTGTGGGAGGCAGATCGCGGCCCCCATGGTGAGGGAGGGAGTAGGGCTGGGGTAGGGGTAGAAGCAGGGGCAGGCACTGTTCACCCAGGGCAGGGGCAGCTCCCACTGCTGTGCACACCCCCAGGGGAGGCATGGGGTCATGTGTGGGGTGAGGGTGGGCTGCCCGCTGTGGGCTCGGGGCCACAGGCTGTGCCGGCTTTTTCCTGGCAGGGGGTGGGGTGTGCTGGAAGTGTGGGATACAGCAAATTTTGGGGTGGCTGCAGCACTCCTCCTGTAGCTCCCCCTCCCAGCACCACCACCACCTGCCCTGCCCTCCCTGAGCACAGCTCTGGCCCACTCCTCACACCATAAAGAGGCTGGTGCAGCCCCTGGCCCTGAATCTGCAGCAGGCAGCCTACTCTCACCCCACGCACAAATCCGTGGGACACATGCCTCCCCCAGGGGGTGCGCACAGCAGCTGGGAGCCACCCCCTACCCCAAGCCCCCAAACGAGCCATCCATGGCTCCATCCCGCACCCTGCCCTGGCAGAGCAGTGCCTGGCCCTAACCCACTCCCTCCCTCACTGCAGGAGCCTCAATACCCCCCACATACCCCTTCCCTCCCCCACAGACTTACTGGCTGGACACCGCTCTCCAAGCTGCCCAGCTGCATATTAGCAATCAGATTGGTATAAGCTGATATGGCTGGGCCATCGGCCAAAAAAATCTTTATTGGTGCACCCCTAATGTTTAGGTTTCTTCAAATCAGAAACTGAAAGTGGAATTTAGAGTGGAAGTAAAACTTTAGACTAAAACTGCAACGAGACCAGTTCCAAAACCCTATAAATTGAAATGGCAGAGTTTAGCAAAACTCTAGATGAAGTCTACTCTTGAGAATTAGAAAGTTAAAGATCAGCTAGGGAGATCTAAAGCCATGCAGATGCCTCTTTGCCTTCCTGGAGGGAAAAAAAAAAAAGGAGGGAAGAGAGAGTTATAATAGTCGAACCACCACTACATAAAGTTGATGGGTAAAAATCTGTATGCTTTGTACTTCTTTCACATAGCATCTTAGTAATTAAACTAAAAACTGGATATATTTGTCATCAGTTGAGACATGAAATAAAGAGGAAAGCTTTTCCATTTACTAGCATTCAATATAGTTTCAGGGATAGAGCAAGAACTTAGGACTCAGGAGATCTCATATGGAATGTGGTGTTAAATAATCATGTGAAAACCACCATGAGATTCTCATTTCCAGGGATCCTAGTTTTCTGTTTGAAAATCCCAAATTCTGACTAAAAAGATGCGCCCCCCCCCCCCCCATCCCCTGAGCAAAAATACCCAAATCCACATTTTTCTGTGATTAAAATGAAATGCCACTACTTCTATAGGTATCAGCTGAACACAGTGTTATACTGATATATTTACCCATAGCCTTCCAAGCCCTGCTGGTGTCCCCCACCCCCAACATATGAGGAAGGGAGTGGATGTGTGGGGATGGAGGGGTGTGGGCACAGGCAACGCACAGGGGGATAGGCAGGGGACAGACAATGCAGAATGGGGGGCCACATACCCCCTGTTTTCTGCAACCACAGTGGGATGCAGGGCTTCAGCTGGGCCGGATCCACCCCACTGCCTGTGCTTTCCTGCCCCCCGCCCCGCCATAGACTTACCTGGAGGGAACTGTGGGAGCTGCTCTGCACTGCTGCCCACCTGTCTCATGCATGTGATGCCCCCTGTACATGCATGTGGTGCTCCCTGCATCCTGCTCCCCCCTCAGTCCCAAGCAGGCCCTTGCAGGCTGGAACTGTGGTAACCTGGCAAGGGGAAACCTGCAGTTTCCCATGTTTTTCTCCTTTTTCTCCTTTAAAGGAGATTACCATGATTTTCTCCTTTGAAGGAGAAAATCCATGTTTTTCTCTGTTTAAGGGGAATATCTGCATTTTTCCACTTTTTCCCCACAGGAAAGGGGAAACCCGGATCCCAGCTCATATCTAAGACACAATAAAAGTGCAGGTCAAGATTTTTAGAAATTGTTGCCTAAACTTAAGCATCTATGGGTGGGTACAGATGTAACAATCATACTGATACTGAATTATACCAATATAAACTTTACAATGCATGTTACTCTACTTGATCTTATAGCAGTATAAAGTGTAGCAGCCACAAATCATTGCAACTTGTATTCCATTCAGGGTTGCAGATGTAACAGTTGCATCAAAATAGCCATGCCTTTTGATCACTGTAACAGGGAACCCTCATTCTGTTACTTGGGGAGGGCTATGAAAGCAGCAGAAGCAGCAAGTGCCTTTAAGTGTCTTTGTGGCCAAGACAAAGGCAGCTGGCAGGGCTGGAATTAAGGAGCAGCCCCTGGGCTTAGATCATACAATAAGCTCAACTGACCAGAAGGCACAGGAGAGTTCAGGGGGTGAATAGGTTTGTCCTCAGGCTGAAGGGGCAGTCCAGCCTTGGCTGGGGAAGGGGAAGGATCCTTCAGGCGGGCTGCAGCGGGGCACAAGCAAAAAGGGGAGCCCTGGTGAGTAAGGGCCGAGAGGGTTTTTTTTGGTGTGGCTTCTTTCCTTTTCCCTGCACAGGATCCAGGATGATAAATAGGGCTGACTTGTTACGAGTGTCTGGAGAGGCAGTCATTTTTAGTTGAAAGTGATTGCTTGCATTTTTGTTTCGGTTTGTCCAGAGGACCGGAAGCACTGTGAGGGAAGGTGGAAGTCACAATGCATGTGCTTTAAAGTGCCCCATGCATTTTCACCCCTTGTGGGTGTGGGGTCAGACAGAGAGAGAAGGGATTTAACCCCTTTAAGGCTGGGGAACTTGGAGGACCCAGAGCCCTACTGTGGAACCTAATTTCCAGGTGTGCTGCTGCTACCAAAGAGCCAAGGCCAGACAAAGGGGGCCCAAGGCCGAAGGGAGCAACTAGAGCAGGGGTGGGCAATTTGGCTGGAGGGGCATTTAATGAGTTGTGGGGACCTATCAAGGGCTACATCCATCTCTCTCTTTGTCTTTCTCTCTCCGCCTCTCTTGCTCTTCTCTCACTCTCTCGCTTTCCCTCTCTTCCTCCTGAACCCAGTTAGAGCTGTAGTGTGCCAGAGCCCCAAAGCTCAGCTGTGGACACAGACAGGGACTTCTGTGGCGGTGGGGGAGGTGGCAGCATCAACTGTGGGGCAGCCAGCAGGTTCTAGAGACCTGATGTGGAACCTGTAGGCAGTGCCACAGCTGATGCTGCTGCCCACCTAGCATGGCAGAAGCTCTTGCCTGGGTCCACAGCTGATGCTGCTAGCAGGATCCAGGCAGGTGCTTCCACTGAGCTGGGAGGGAAGTGATCTCAGCTGTGGACGCTGCAGGCAGGTTCTTCGTTAGGGCTCCTGAACATGCCAGCAGCATCCACAGCTGATGCCACCACCCCCTCACCCCAACTGTAGTGGAAACCCTGCCCAGGTCCACAGCTGCTGCTGCTGCTGCATCAAGGGATGATGCTGTTGAGCAGAAGCAGTCCTACCCACCCACCCAGCACCACATGGCAAATGGAGCTGCCAGCTGCCTGCAAGCTAGATCCAATGAGTTGGCAGCCATCCACCCATGGGCCAGGGGAAAAAAAAAAAATAAAAAAATCAGTTGGTGGGCTGGATCTGGCCCATAGGCCGTAATTTCTCCACCTCCGAACTAGAGCAAATTAAGCAGCAGACAAGAGTCAGGGCCTGGACAAGTATAAAAAGTGGAAGCCAAGCAGCCCAAAAGAAATCCCTCCAACTCTGAGGCTCTGGATGCTGCCTGCATACTTGGCTCTATCAAGGTGTGGCAGGAAAGATAGAGGGTGGCACCTTGAAAAAACCAGAAGGGGCAGAGGCCTATGCTAGCTGGCTGCTGGGATGTATGACCTTCCAGCAGGGCTAGGCCTGCCACAAGCACCAATTCCTTCTCTCTTTTGTACTTGGAAAGTTAAACTGTGGCACAGTGCCTTTCCAGGGGTGGGTGTGAAGCCTCTGGAGTCCCTACTGCTCTCACTTTATGGGCAATTACTCCTTCATTTTCCCACCTTGCCTTGATGTTAATTACTTTTATGATGGAGACTGGCCCAGAGCTTCCCAAATTGTTCTCAAAACTGACCGCCAGGTGCATACAGTCTCTGCCTTATGGACTAATTGCATAGCTCCGTTCTTCCCTTATACCAGGGGTTTTCAACCTTTTTTAATAAGTGTACCCTTGGTGGCCGGATGCAGAGCTGGGGGGGGAGGGGGGGAGTGGGAGCTGTGGCTGCCATGTGCTCCCCGCTACATCTAGCCAGCTCCTGTGCAGCCTGCAGAGGGGCATCGCTACCCTCACCCCACTTCCCTCCTTGGCCCTGCTCCTGGAAGGCGGCAGTGCAGGGTGGTGTTGCTCCATTCCCACCCGCCTGTGCCTACCCTCCTAGAGCTTTCTCAAGTACTCCCAGTTGACAACCCCTTCCCTATATCATGCTCCATGCCTTGCAGATGGAATCCTTCATAGATGTTGTCTTTCATCTAAGCTCCCTTCTGGTGGTCCTGGACCCCCGTTGGTCCCACTCTCAGCCTCTCACTAGGCCCTAGATCCCTCCCTGGGTCACTAGGAACCTCCTCCTCCCCAAACCTCCAGACTGGTTTAGGTGTTATCCCCAAGCTGGCTTTCTGGAGCTGCAGCCATCCTGCTGAGGTGGTGTTCTCTCAGCAGGTTCTGAGCTGTTACTGCTAGCATCTCTCAGGGCCTGGGCTTATGCCTTCTCTGGCTGGGTCAACTGACCCCGCAGTTAGCCCTGGCACACACCTGCCAGCAGCATTGCAGGCTGCCTGGCCTCTTAAAGTGGCATGGACCCCAAGTGCCCTGCCACAACATCCACGTGCAGCCAACTAACATTCTAATACAAAGTCTATTGAATTTAATGGAAAGATGTTCAGTGATTTCGCAAAGTTTTGGATCAGGCACTAAGTGCTTGCTTATATTTACATAAGTGGCCAGACTTTCAAAGGAGCTGGGCACCCAGCAGCCGCTGCTGCTATCAGTGAAAACCACAGGGCACTCATGCTGTTGAAAATCAGGGTACATTTTTTTTTAGAAGTCTAAAAATGGAGTTAGAAGCCTTCAGCTAGGAAGTCATTTGAAAATCCTGGCTATCAAGTATGAGATATTATGTACTTCACGGCAGGACCATAAAATGGAAAAACACAGTCCCTTTGCAGAAGCATTTTCTTTACCAGTAGTCGTAACTCTCATCCCAGTTGTCAAAATGAATTAGTAGCCGGTTATCCAACATATCAGCAACAGTTGCCACGCACATCAAAGATGGATTCTTTCTGTCCACTGCTTCCAACTTCATTCTCACCCGAAATCCAGATGGCGTGACAGGCTAAAGAACAGAACAGAGAAAAAAGGAAATCAGCAATCAAGCTCTGTGCCAGATCATTTAAATTACTATGCCTATTTGGCTCAGGTTATTTATATAAAACATTATAAGAAAAAACCCCATACTATAGCTACCTGCTTGACAGAACATCTGGCAGAAAGGTTACAGCCAAGATTTCCATGTGTTCTGGCAACAATCCCTATTATTTCTAACGGAGACTTAGTGAAACTTGAATACTACTTATCTTCAATTACACCAGACCCAGCCAGGTTCAGAGACAGAAATACAGACTGCCCTTCTGATAACGTGTACTGTCAGCCTTGTTGTATCAATGGAGGAAGAGTCAAATGCAACTTTTAGGTATACAGCTGGGTCCAAAGCACAGACAGACTTACACAGCAAGACCATGATAACCACAGGAATTTATTCTCCATCCTTTTGCTGCACAAGTAATTTGGTGTGGCTGACAAATGGTCCTATGCAAATAATGATGGCTTGAAATGAAAATAGCGGTGGGTGAATGTATATGAGGAATGTATATGTGAATGTATATGAGGAACAAACCCTTGTGCACATGGGGATACTGTTGGATAATCAGAAATGTATCTGAGGGATTAGAATAATGGAAATTCTGACAACTGTCTTGACTGGGATCCAGGTACAACATTGTGTTTAATTAATGCAAATGTAAATCTCTCTCTTTGATCACAAAAAGGAGGGTGTGGCGGTGAAGCGCCCCCACAGGCGAGTGAGGGGGAGAAGAGGGGACCCACAGACCCCAGACCCCAGGAGCAAGCCCCCAGAAGGGCATACGTACCGTCAGAGGGGCAGCGGGAGGAAGAGCCGCATCCGCGGCTGCAGCCGCGCGAGCCGCCATTACGCCGGCTCTGGCAACAGCTGTTCCCCACGCGGCGAACAGCTGAGCCAATCCCAGCGGCCGGAGCGGCCGCGGCGGGAGGATTTAAAAACGCCGGCAGAACAGGGAAGGAGGGGGAGCCAGGGAGAGAGAGTACGGGTGTGCTGCCCGTGCTGCAGGCTCTTGCACAGGGCATCGAGGACCCCGCCTGCGGGTCTCAAGCGGGCAGTGTAGGCAAGAGCTGGAAGCCTTTCTCCAGCAGTCAAGCGAGAGGCAGTCAGAGAGTGCACACCGAGGCACTCTCTCTGCAAGCAGCAAACGCACAGGAGGCAGGGGAGTGCCCTGCGGATGGGAGGAAAGGGGAGAAAGCGTAGGCCCCAGGAGGGGGCTGGTACCAGGGGAAGCACCCACCAGCTACCCCTTGTTCGGAGGAGTATTATCTTTAAGGAAGGAGAAAGGAGGAACCCCTCCCAGCAGGAGGGAGGATGACCGGAACCGGGGAACCGGTCAGGGGCCATCATACTGGGCCTGGCAACATCTGGACAACATCGCCCAGCGGTTGGCGTGTGGACGGGGTGTAGGGGAGGCGGAGCCCCGTGGATCACCGCGTCCGATAACCGTGAGTACCACCGTCTATCGGGAGGCCCCACCCAGGATAAAGATCTCCACTGGAGACCCCTCTGAAGGTAATCGAGTACATCCAAGTCGTGGCAGGCGAGTTGAGGGGAGGGGCCACACCCCGATAGGCCAGGCGGAGCAAGGCGCAGGCTCCACAGAGGGAAATATAAATTCTCTGCATGTGAAGTTAATGATGGTTTTTTGCTTTTGTTTTTTAAAAGGAGAGAGACATTACTCTGGTTTCCCATCTTACAAATAAATTAATGTGTGCAACAGCAGTGCAAACAGCTGATTGTGCTATGTCCTTTAGGGTTATAAAAGAACACATTACTATTCTGGTCAAACCTTTAGGATGTGCTTAACATAAGACTTCTTACCTGTTAGAGGTAGCTTTGTAAGAAGAACCCACAGTGAGTAGAAAACACCACTGCTGCCAATGTATTTAGGTCATGCCCCTGGTCTTAGCTCTGGACTTGGGGGGAAAGGGATTGTCATAGAGCCATAAATGAAAGAGGACCAAGAAGAACAAGAAGCCTGATGAATGCTTACAATGTCTATATACATATGCCAGCTGTATGGGAATAAGTGAAACCTTAGTAAAAACTGGGGAATAATTATTGCCACAGAAAACTAGTGAGAAAAATCACAAAACTGGAATATTGGGATAGAAGGGTACAGATTATTTAGAATGGACAGGAAAGGGAAAAAGGGAGCAGGTGTTGCATTGTGAATATATACCATTGCAATGAAGTTCAAGAAGAGGTAGGAGACAAGTTTGTTTAAAGTCTCTGTGCTCAGATAAAAGGGGAAAAGAACAAGTGATGTCATCATAAAGGAACCTCTCTCTAGAGATCACTATATCAAGAGAAGAAGGCGGACAAAGCTTTTTTAACAACCATCAGAAACAGTCAAAGCAAAGAACTTGGTGGTAATGGGAGAGTTTATCCAGATATGTCTTGCAAAAACAGATAGCCTATGGAGCTCTTGCAATATGCTGCGGACTATTTTCCATTTCAAAAGATGGAGAAGCTACGAGAAAACAGATATTTTAAATTTTGTTTTAACAGGGAGATAGACTGAGACTCTAAAGATGGAAGATAACAAGGGTGAAAACGATCATGAAATGATAGAGTTCAATATTCTGAGGAAAGGAAGGTGGAAAGAACAGCAGAATAAGAATAGATTTAAGAAAGCACACTTTAACACCAAAAAAAAAAAGAAGAAAAAAAAATCAGGAAACTCGTGGACAGGGTCTCTTGGGAAGATAGTCTGAGGGATAAAGCCATGTAGGAAAGCTGGCTGTTACTGAAGGAGATTATATTAAATACACAACAGCAAAAGGAAAGAGAGGAAGCATAATAAAAAACCCACTATGTCTGTACCAGAAGCTTGTCGATGACCAGAAAACCAAAAAGGAATTATATGAAAATAGAAAACAAGGACACATAAGCTAACAATAAGTAAGAAGGAACAACACCAGTTTGTAGGGATACCAATCAGAAAAGCTAAAGACACAAAAATGACTTTCAATTAGCAAAGGACATAAGAGGGAAAAAAGAAAAGATTCTATAAATGCTGGAAAACCAATGGAAGCGTAAGTTCATTATTAAAAAGAAAATGAAAGCAAATATTAAATGATGCAGAGGAAGCTAAATTACTCAGTGCCTTCTTTATTCCAGTTTTCACCTTTAAAGTAAACAGTCACCTGATATTTAACACAATTAATTTTAATAAGGAGATAGGAACACAGGCCGGAGCAGAGAAAGAACACGTTAAAGAATATTAGGTAAGACTGATGAGTTCACGTTGGCACGGCCTGATGAAATTCACCCTAGAGTGCTTAAGGAACTAGCCAATGTAACCACTAGCAATTCATCTTCAAGTAACTGTGAAGGACAGGGTAGGTCCCAGAAGACGGAGAAGGGCAAATGGCAGGTCCTAGAAGACTGGAGAAAAGTACCTGTCTTTAAGAAAGGAGAGGGGGAAAAAAAAGGAGGGCCCATAACTAGGAATCTACCTAAGCTATAGCGAAAGTGATTGTTGTGGGCTGCTCGTGGTGCGCGGACGTAACTTGGAGGCCTTTTCATAGACAGCCTGTCCTTTGCCGCTGGTTGGCCAAGGGCTGCATGTCATGAAGCCCTGCCCCGATCACTGACTGGTGGAGAGGGGTGGGGCACGTGACAGGCAGCCCCCTCAGCCAATCAGTGGTGAGGGGGGTGGGGGGCATCATCCTGGCTGCTCCCTTTTGCACCAGATGCTCCCCCTCCCTCCCCGGCTGGCTGCAAAGCCAGGCCACAGTGGCCATGAGGATTGCTGGCTCTTGCTAAGGAGCCATTTTATTCATTTTATTTTAAGTAAGTTTTGGGGTGTTTTTTTTTTTTTAATTTTGCAGGTTTTAAGGACAAAGCCCAATTTTGCAGTTTTCACAAAATCCACAAAACTGAAAATTAAGTAGGTTCCTACCCATAAGTATAACTTAGACTGTCTAACTTCTATCCCCAAAACCAGCGGTGCTCAATTTTTGGCCCCGTGGGCCAGATGAGTTGTGTAGGAGTGGTCCGCAGGCTGGATTAAGCCCTGCATGCCAGGATTGGATCCTGAGGACCTGGCGCTGCCCCCTCCTGGCCCCTCAAGTTGGGGATAGGCCCAGGGGCCTGGTGCTGGCCCCATCTAGCCCTGCACCCTATCCAAGAAGCAGAGCTGGGGACTCTCCACAGGTCCAGATATCTGGTACTAGGGAAATGGTACCACTTTTTATTCCACCACTTCTCTACCACCAAATTTCCAGACCCATGAGTCCCATAGGCTGGATGTCATGGCAGCCCAGGCCAGATCCGGCTGCAGGCTGGGGATTGAGCGTCCCTGCCTGAAACAAAATCAGATACTAGAACAAATTACTAAGTGATCAATTTACAAATACCTATAACAGGGATGGGCAAAAGATGGCTCGCGGGCCACATCTGGCCCGCCAACTGACTGGATCCACCCTGCAGCTGCCCCTGCAGCACTCTACATAGGGCCAAGCCACCCCCAATCCTAGTAGCCAGCCCCTGCTACACTCCCACCTATGCTCGCTGGCCCGGGCCTGGCCAGTGCATGTAGCTTTGTTCCCAGTATGGCTGTAGCCAGCCGGGCGTTGTTCTCCTCCCTTTGCCTCCTTCACTCTTCCTCCTGTTTCTGCCCTGGTTGTGCTGCTAACTTCGGGTGGGTAGGGAGAAGCTTCAGAGAGGTGGCTCCTCATCGCACTGGGTGGATGAAGCAGGTAGAAGGTGGCCAGGAGCTGGAGCCAGAGTCCTGTACACTGGGGCAGAAACCACCTAGCTGAAGTTTCCCTTCCCTGCCTCCCACCAAGAGCAACACAGCAGGAGCAGGAGGAGGAGCATGAGCTGTCACTGGAGGTGAGGGGAGCACAGCAGCACTCAGCCAGCTACAGCTACACTGGGACTAGAACCCCCTGCCTTACGAGTACCCCGGAGGTTAGGCAGGGGCAGGTGTAGGAGCTTGCAGGGGTGAGACAGGCCCTGGGAGTGGCAGGGTGAGGTGGGGATGATGGGGCAGGATGTGGCATTGAGGGCAGTGAGGTCCCACCGGGGCAGGTCCTGGCAGTGGCCAGGTTGAGACTGCCCGGTGCCAGGGTTTGCCCATCCATCTGTGCTGCTGCATTGCAGGTCTGTCCACCTGTCTGCCCACTGGGCACAGGGCAGTGGAGAAAGGGCTCTGGCGGAGTGAGGGCAGAGGGGACTGCTCCCTCTGCACCACATGAGCAGTTGCCAGCAAGCCCAAGGCTGGATCCAGATCTGAGAGCCCCTGTTAGCTGGGGCTGCGGAGAAGGTGGAAGTGCATGGGGCTGGAGCACCAGCTCTGTCCTCTAGCCCAGCCCACAGCAATCTAGATCAGTGGTCTCCAACCTTTTTAAGTAGATCACTTTTTGAATTAAAAAAGCAACCCAAGATCTACCCTGCGCCACCACTTCTCCCCTCCCTCCCTCCCTCCCTCCCCCCAAAAGTCAGTCTGTGGGAACAGAAAGGGGGGGGGGGGGGCAGATCAAGGTGGAGGAAGAAAAAGTTATATGGGGGCATGTCCCCCACAGCAGGTAAGTCTGTCCCCAACTCCTGCCAGCCCCTGCTCCTGCCTGTGCCCCACTCCCTTCCTCACCACTGGGGTCTCAATCTGTCCCCACCCCACAGCAGTGAGGGATGCACAGGCCCTGCACAACTGGGGCACAGGCCAGAGCCACAAGCGGCTCATCCTGAGGGCGTGGGGCACGCCATGTGCCCCTGGATCTGCATGCTGACTGGGTTGGCTGCCGCTGCAAGCTGGAGCAAGGGCTGCATCAGGCTCTTCCTGGAGGCTCCATCCCACGCTCCACTTGTGCACAGCCTGCCCCTACTCCAGCCCCGCTGCCTCCCTCACTGCTGCTGCAGACACCCGTGCTGCTCCATGTTTGGGGGTGGAGGAGCATGTGCCCCCAGGGACCTGTGCGCAGCAGAGACAGCTGCTGTTGCAGGCTGGGCTTTGTGTCTTGAGCCCCGCTGTAGCAGGCCCAGGAGTTGTACAACACCACGTGCGTCCCACTACTGGGCTGGGCCTCGTTCCCTGCCCGTCTGGCAGCGGGCACACGTGGAAGGGGTGGACTGGAGGCCATGGGGGTATGGCAGGGGCCCACAGAACAGAGTCCATCCCAGGACTGTGAGCCAGAGGCTATGTGCATGCAGTACCCCAGCACTCTGCAGAAAGACTGTTACTGTCTGACAGAGGGCAAAGATAGAAGACAGCAAAGACTGGAGCACAAGCCCAGAACTCGCAAAGGTGAGACCGGAGGCCAAGGGGCCCAGAGCCCATGTGGGCCAGAGCAGGGGTCAGGGGACCCAGAGCCATAAGGGCATGGCTAGTGCTGAGGCCCAGGAGCTTGTGGTCCTAGGAAAATGGACCCCAGGCTGAGGGGCTCAGCCAGAGTAAAGTGGGATAAGGCCAGATGGCCTTAGCTCTGACAAGGGCCTATCATCCAAACCCCGCTTTGCTCTCTAAAGGCAGCCTTCCTATCAAGGCATGACAGGTGAGATTAAAGGGTGAGACTCTGAGAAGCCAACGGGGGCAACAAAGTGGGGCCTGGGCAGTGGCCAGGAGTGGTGGCTTTGCTGCCCCAGCACCAATCGCATTACACAGTTCTATTCATTTTTTTCCATTAATGGACTGGGTAATAGAACAAAAAAGTACATTTAAAATATCTTCAGATGAAACCATGCAAGCATTTTGGAAGACAGAGCTGGAATTCAAAACGATCGTGAGAAATGAAACTGAAGAGACTGTCTGAAATCTACAGGATGAATTCAATAAAGACACATGCATAGTACTATATTTAGGAAAGAAACATCACATACCCAAACACAAAATGAGAAATATCTGGCTAGACAGCACTATGGCAGAAAAGGATCTAGGGGTTATAGTGGATCATAAACTAAATATAAGTAAAAATAATAGGATGCTGTTGCAAAAAAGGCAAATCTCATTCTGGCATGTCTTAATATGAGTACTATATGTAAGAGAGTATTCCATTCAATTCAGTGCTGGGAAGTGGTTAAAGGAACTGGGTTTGTTTAGTCTACAAAAGAGAAGACTGAAGGAGGACTTGACAGTGGTCAAAGAAATTATAGCTTGTTATAAAGGGGATGGTGATCATTTTTTCTCCATGAACAGTAAGGAATGAGAATTAATCAGCTTCTTTTACAGAAAACAAGATTTATCTTGGATATTTAGTTAAAAACTTTCTAGTTAAAAGACTTTCTAGTAGGACCATGAAACAATGGAAAAGACTAGTTAGGTAGGTTATATATTTCCTTCACTGAAGGTTTTTATGGAGCAGCTTACGTAAATGTGTCAGAGATTGGTCCATGGATGTTATGCTTTATTATGTCTTATTGCAAGGGGTTGTGCTAGGTGATCTCTGAAAGTCCTTTCAGGCCCACATTTCTATGATGCTGTTTTAAAAGGCATTGTATTTTATGCTACCACCTACTGTGCTGAGGGTCTTGAAAAGGATTTTGGGGGCTGCTTGAGCTTTACAATTCTTCAGATAAGAAGTCCAATTAAATTCCCCTTCCTTGCAACCTAGAAAGGAGAGAGAAAAGTTTGTTTTACACTGTTCCTGATATATTTAGATTGTTTTTTCAGAAATGGAAATTACCAAGGAAAAATTTGAACTTTGTATAACTGCCCTTGTACAATCTTCAAGGGTTACGCATTTCAGTTAACACATTTCTCCCACTTTTACTGCAGTGTCTAATCATTAATCTGAAACTTCAAATGTTTCTAGGAAATGGAATGCAGAAAGGAGGAGTAAATTGGGAACACCAAAGAGATTCACTGATTTGCATGCTCACTTAATAAGGAGTTTCTAATTAGTCTGACTAACAATGCCAATATTTGAAAATATCAAAAAGAAGTTGTTATGCTCTTCTGTGATTCAATTTTGATCTTAATTATGCCTTCAAACTTAACACTATTCAAAGTAGGCTTGACATGAAATTATACTAAAAATGGATTGTGGATACGCAGGGCAGCAGCAAGTTCTTTGCAGACTTTATTGCTTTGAGTATGCCACTCTTTTTATTTCTCCATATACCTTTAGGGGGAAGCAGCTTGTGACCTGTTTTTTCACACCAGCTGACAGGGTGGATGTCTGGGGAATCAGCATTAATCCAGAAGTCATAGCAGTCAGAATAACCATCGAAATGTAACCTCATTCTAAATCCCTGCACCTACAAGCACAAGAAGTCTTATTACCATAAAGGGATACTGAGGTTAAATAAAAATAATAATTAAAAAGAAAAATTCCCCTTCTCCAGTTGGGTTTGTAAAACAAAGGAATTTTAAAATCCTAATTTACTTCTCAAAAATCTGGCTTTATGCTTTTCCATGTATGCTATTTACCCTTTTCAATTTAATTCAGTTTGGACCAAGAAAAATAAAACTTTTCAGCTTCACTTCCTTGTTCTCATGCCATAGAACTGCACTACAATGTTTGAAGTTGCAAAAACCACAGATTGATGATGATTATATCCAATCAAATCAATGCAATTTTCACTTTAAAAAAAATTAAGGTATAAAAATATTTCAATTTGCTTTCATTTCACAAAGCTTTCAAATCAAACACTGAAAATCTCATTCAGAATAGTGTCATTGGAACAACTGGGCTACTCACCCTAGTTAGAATCACTAAATAACAGCTGAAGGACAGAAACCCAAATTTAGGTCCTTAGCTGCAGGATCCTGTTAGCTTTCAGCACACTTTCTCTTTACAATTTATTTTTATTGTTTTTAAACCAACGTAAATGTACAATTTTTCACAAAGAAATACTATGCTGTTCTATTTCTTTAGAAAAAAAAAATCTATTAGCTCGAGTATGTTATCCATTTGAAAGGAAGTCTAATACAGGAAAAGCATGTACCTCAGCCACAGTGAGAACGCAACATAAAGATGGATGTTCAGGATCCAGGCCCTCTAACTTCATTCCAACTTTAAATCCATTTCTACCTTGTGGAAAGGATTGATACTATGGGAACAAGAATGGAGGAGAAAAAAAGTACTTTTATCTTTAGAGATACAACTCATTGTAGAATAGTTACCAGGAACATTGCAGGATAGAAAGCCAAAACCTAAAGGCTTCATGTTTTTTATTTAAAAAATAATCACTAGATTGTGTCAGTGAGTATCACTTTGGCCCAGTTTTGAACTGTATCCCATTCTCTGTCATAAAAGTGGCCTCAGCTGCTCTCTGCATCAAAAGGTGATGCTCAACAGACACACACAGTTATATGGATCAGGAACAGCATTTTCATGAACCACAAACATATTGCCCTCTAACATCCCATACACTCACAATAAAAGTGTTTGATCTTTTAAAATGCTAAACCTCATGTCTGTAAACTAAATCTTTCAGAAGATGCAGGAACAGTTTAAACTGTATTCAAGACACCGTCATATACAGCCCAATATGGAAGATCTGGCACAGACCAAACCGTCCGTGAAATTAAAATTAACTTTGCCTCTATCAGAAGTGGATCTACCATGGAGTCATTTTCCCAGCATAACACATTCCTTCAGACTTAGCAGCACAAAGTAAACAGGAACAAGGCACAATTATTGTGGAATAAGAGTCTACCCATACAGTAATTTGGGAATAGCTACTGCACTTAAAATTCTTACCTGAACTTAACCCAAATTAACACTGAAGTATAGACAAACTGTATAAAGAGCTTTTCTTATAACCAGGATTATAAAAAGTTAATTGGTAATTGCAATATATGAAAACTTTACATGACTTTCAATTCACTTTACTGTGGTGCCAATCCTGCATTGTGTCAAGTGTCTTCTGTTTCTAATGAAATCAATGGGCATTGAGAGAACTTAGCACCCTATAGGGGCAGGGCCTATATAGAAGATTCACTATATCCACGGTCGCTGTACTGATACATATTAGACACAGCAATTGCACATTACTTCTACCTCCACTTACAGTGATGACTTATTATTAAGATACTCTGTAATATTCCAAGATTTAAGGATCCAATTAATATAAATTGTTTTCTAATTAGGAGAGCTGAAAAGCAGCATTGCACAAATACCAGTTAGGTGCTAGATATACAAAAACCAACATTTAACAACTACCTTCATGGCTGTGATTTAGGGATTTCTTAATAATTGATTTACTTCAACAGTGAAGAACATTGTTTAGTGGTGGGCTCAAAAAGGGTTTGTAATTGTCTCCAATCCCACTGCTGCCTTAAAGAAACACTGAGATTAAAGACGAATCAAGTATTAAATAAGTCTCTTCTACCTAAAGAATTAAAGTGCCCCCACTTCAAATGAATTGTATTAATAATTTTGCACCTCTGTACTGGTTGTCAAAGAATTTCAAACTGGTTTGTCTCCAGGCATTTAATTAATTTCCTCACAGCGATGTTGAAAGACTAAAGTAGTATTATTACATTCATTTTCTGGATAGGGAAACAGAGGCAGAGAGGTTGGATAGCTGGCTCCATTTGCATGTGTGGTGGTGTACACTTGACTTTCTATATGTCGTCTTGAGAACATAGTTAAAAGTGAGGATAACAATTCTGTCTTGTTCTTTACAAATGCAAAGTGTTTTAAGTGCAAAAATCATATTAACCAATGGTACTGTCTTAGAACAATCATATCAAAAGCATTCAAGGAGGTGCCAACCTCTTTGAACAATTTAAATGGAGCAGCTGGCATCTGTTCCTCTTCTAAGTAGGAAACCCAGTTCCACACCTTCTTCTTTCCAAGAAGAACTGAATAATCAAAAACAGAAAGACAAAGAAAGTTTATCTCACAGAGGACAGAGTACTGAATGAAGGCATCTATCTCCTCTTACCCAGGAAACAGCCATTATTGCTGTCTGGATTAGATCCAGATGCTTGCCTACTTTCCCTCCTTGATAGCTTATAACATTGCTTAAAAGCATGTAGCTCCGAGTTCCACAAAGGATCTTGTTGAGCCCAAGGCCAAATACACCCTGTGGCAGCTTTCCCTCCTTTCATTTTCAGTCACTGGAACTAAACTCAGAGGCAATGCTAACTATAGTCATAAAGGAAAACACAAATTCCAGGCAAAATTTTGATTGTGTATATTTCTCATCAAAAAATATGCTACACTATACATTAGTTGTGGTATACCAACTCCTGGCAAGTTGCCAGGTCAGCACAGGCATTGCAAAGCTTGGACATCTGCATAATAGTAACATAAAAATTGGGAGACTATTTCCTCCATTCAATATTTCATAGAACGAATAATGGTTTGGGTCCAAAATATAAACAGCAGAGGAAAGTCACAGAACAGTAGCAGAAAATAAATCCAAAGCAAACTGAATGGAAAACCAAATAATTTTTAGTTTAATATAAGACTATAAACTGCCAGTACCAAAAGTATTTACTAGGGATAGGACTATTAGGACACAGATGGTGAATACAATCACAATGCAGGCAGGTGTTTGACTTTGGTCTAGCAGAACTGCACTAACAAAACACAAAGAATATACGCATTATATTTTAGGTACATTACATTAGAAAATCACCTCCAATCTATCTACAACTATTTTCTCCTTCAAGCATACAATGAATATCAGTTCTATCACCCACCAAAAGCTATAAACCATTATCCATTTATTTACATTGTGTTTTCTATTTAGAATTTGCTATTCGTGGTTGTGATCTGAAACCTACTTAAGTCAATGGAAAGAGACTCCTATTGACTTCAATGGGTCAGGCCACCTCTTTCAAGTTTCATTAAATGTGCTTATCAAGGAGGCAAAAGCCTGGGATACTCTTAGATGTTGTCAAAGGTTGATATATGGGAAGGAGGATATGTACCTAATAAATATTAGCTGTATTATTCTGAATGTGTAATGAACTCCTCTGTCCTTGCCTTCTTTGTTTACTCTTATCCATTCTGTAATAGCTAGTAAAGTTTGTGAACATTAAAAGGAGAGAGACAAGGAGTTTAACTCACCTTGTTTTACTGGTTTGGTGTTTCTGCGGTTTTTCATATTATTTGATTTATTCTTCTCCTAGAAAAAGAGACGTTAAGAACAATTAGCAATATTGTTGTTTCCTCCTTGACTGACCATATCTGCCCTGAGAAATGAAACATATGTAACATATAAATTAACAGAAATATTAACTGGCACTAAATATTAATTGTTTTTGGCCCGTGGGAGCATTAGTGCTCTTTATACACAGGGACCTACTTAACTTGCAGCAAAACAAAGCCATTTTCACAGCTTTGTCCTGGCATAAAGAGCCCATTTTGCGGGCATTTAACAGTGGCCCTGCCCCTCAGTGCTGATTGGCAGAGAGGCCCTGCCCCTCAGAACTGATTGGTAGAGAGGCCCTGGGAGGGAGGAGGAAGGGGGGGGACAGTCGCCATCTTGACTGCTGGCTGCCCTTTGTCTGGCCCCGTCCCTCAGTGCTGACTGGCAGAGAGATCCCGGGGGGGAATAAAGAGGGACAGCCACCATCTTGGCTGGTGTCCCCTTCATGCCTTAAGGCAGGGGTGGGTAAAATGCGGCCCGCGGGCTGGATGCGGCCCGCCAGGCCATTCTACCTGGCCCGCGGGGCCCCTAAAAAATGTAGAAAATTAATATTAATCTGCCCTGGGCTGCCTGTCACGCGGCCCTCGATGGCTTGCTGGACGGCCCTCTGCCCAAAATAATTGCCCGCCCCTGCCTTAAGGGGAAGGCTTGATGAAAATAAGTTTTTATTAAGTTTTTTTCCCTGCAGATTTCATGAGCAACCCTGGATTAGGTGGGCAACCCCAGATTTCACAGTATCCACAAAACCACAATTTAAGTAAGTCCCTATTTTTATTAATTTATTTATATAGCTTCTATCTCAAAAGCTCCCAAACTGCTTTAAACATTATTTCATGTATACCACTTAATGCTTATTTAAGCACATCATCCTGGTGCAATAGAGGACTGAAATCTCCCTAATATTACATTGGACTTGCTAGCTGCACTGCAAGATGTGCAGCCCATATGAGCAATCTCATTACTATGCTACAGGGTTTGAATCCGGATACCTTCCCAAACATTATACAACATACACAAAAAGACTACCAAAGACTTATTACACTATCCAACCAACACAAAAAGAAGAACTGGAACCAGTTACTACAGGATCAACTTTCCCAGCCACAAAACAACCCTCAGGAGAACACCACCAATACTGTACAACATCCCAACATCACACTTGATGAAAGAGAAGGAACCATCCACCCTCTAATGTTACGGACCTCTCCACACACACACACTTACCAAAGCTGAAAAATCTGTCCTCTCCAAAGGCCTTAATTTCTGTCTAGAAAAACCGGAATAAGATATTACCATGTGGAGAACTAGAAGAATTTTTCCAACTCCTCCTGAAGCAATATTTCCACAACCAAAAGTAATCCACTTTCAACATGAATTCATCTGGTGACAACATCAATGAAAACAAACAAACAAACAAAAACACGACACCAAAAAATCCCAAAACCCCTCAGACTGGACACCTTCAAACCTCAACTGCTACACTGACTACTTCGGAGAAAGAATAAGCAATGAAATACTCAACAACAAAACACCAGTATAACAACCTCTTCTTCTCAGACAGAAGGGCCACAGAATCTCTAAGATCCAACCACTACATAGGAATAGAGCCAGCAGATAAAAGAAAAGCTACAGTTATCCTTAACCATGAGGACTACATAAAAGAAGCCAACCGACAACTCTCTGACACTACCTACTATAAAAAACTAGAGGAAGATCCAACTCCCCTATTCAGCTCAAAACTCAAAACCATCATCACATCATTTCCATCTGAACTACAAGAAAAACTTCAGACCTTGATCCCTCCATTATGCAATCCAGGGACTTTTTACCTGTTCCCTAAAATCCACAACCAAGGAGACCCTGGCAAACCTACATTACAAACAATGGAACCCTAACAGAAGAAGTATCAGGTTTCACTGAATCCATCTAAAAACCGCTCATCACTCAAAGACCGAGCGTCATCCAAGACACAACAGATTTCCTGTGAACACTCAAAAACATAGACCACCTTCCCAGCAATACGCTCCCAGCCACCATGGATATTACTAGTTAATACAACAACTTCCCACACCAGGATGGCATCCAAGCCTGCCTCACATATCTACAAGAATGAGATTACAACTTGGAGTACAGACCTCAGGATGTCACTGAACTCGTATATTTATTCCTCACACACAAGAAGTTCAGTTTCAAGAACCAACACTTCCTTCCAGACCATGGACACAGCTATGCACATCAAAATGGCCCCCCCAATATGTCAAGCTTTTTATGGCCCACCAAGAAGAAGAATTCCTCAAAAACGGTACCATCAAACCCTTACTATACACGAGATACATAGATGACATCATTGTTTGGACTGAAACCCTGCAGTCTCCAATTGATTTCCACCAAAAATTCAACAATCATCACTCCTCCATCAGACTATTGCTTGAATACTCTTAACACCAGCATTTTCTTTTTGGACAGCATGATCAATACCCAAAATGGTAAAATTCAAACCACCATATATAAGAAACCCATATACCAACACACATATCTACTAGGGCTCTGCGAAGCTTCAGTCCCCAATTCAATTTGGTGGAGATTTGGTCCAATTCAGTGGCCAAATCTCTAAATCCGAATTGAACCAGGAGACCCTTTAATCTCTCCGAATTGAACTGGAACCCTTCAAATTGATTCAGAGAGATTTGGAAAGACTTGGCGATTCAGACGTAGACACAGCTTTAATAGACATAGACACTTCTAGGTACCAGGAAGCTTGTGAATGCTGTGATGCTGGGGCACATGGAGGGTCCCACAGAAGCGTGGGGGGCTCCCCAGCGCATTCAGCAGCAGACCCAGAAGTGGACCAGAAGCACTTCCAGGTCCGCTGGAAAGCACACTGAGGGCCCCCCCCGCATCCTCCCCGGTTTGGCAACTGCTGCATCTTGGGTCTGGGGGGGGCACCCAGAGTCCCCCCGCAGCCAATCGCCAAGCTGGGAGGTATGGGGGAGGCCCCCCCATCACACTCCCCGGCAGACCAAGAAGTGGACCAGAAGTACTTCCGGTCCACTTCGTGGGGGTGCCCGCATGCTTGGCTGTAAACCCAGAAGCGGACTGGAAGTACTTCCGGTCCACTTCTGGGTTTACAGCCAAGTATGCGGGCACCCCCACGCACTCCTGTGGGACGCTCCACCCACCCTAGCATCACTGCGTTCATGAGCTGTGCCTGGTACCTCAAGGTATGCAGAAAAAACGTTTAAAGCTGTGTGTACGGCCGAATCGGTGATTCTCCGAATCAGTATTGAATCTTCAGATTTGGCCGAATCGAATTGAGGACAGTGATCTGAATCAACTAGTCAAGTTGCTGTTCCCAATTCATGTCAAATCCAAATCGAATACAGCCCTAATATCTACAAAGAACCAGCAATCACCCTAAACACACCAAGAAAGCAGTAATTTACAGCCAAGCTCTCAAATAAAACTGAATTTTCATTGAGGAGAATACCCGTGATTGCCACCTCACAAATCTCAAAAGGGCCTTCACCCAACAAGGACATTCCTCCAGAAAGATAGACTGCACTTTTGAAAGAGCCACCTGGATACCACGTGAAGATTTGCTGCAGTACAAAAAGAAAATCCCCACAAATCACACACCACTAGCTATGACACATCACCCTTCCCTGGAACCTACACGGAAAATCCTCATACAACTGCAACCCACACTAGAAGACAACCCAATTCTTAAAAGAGATAATTTCCAGAACCACCCATCCTAGCCTTTAAACAAGCACCAAACCTGGCTAACCTCATCACCAAAAGCAAACTCCCTATGACCCAAACCACACGTTAATGGATCCAGGATGCCAGGACCAGAAATGCACAATCTGCCAACACATCTCCACCACCCCCACAATAATTACACCACACAACAGAACCATCACCATTCCTGGATCTTACATCTGCACCTCCACAAATGTTATATATCTCATCCAATGCACCAAATGCCCTAACAGAAAATACGTAAGAGACACCAAACAATAACTGTGTACCAGAATGAACTCACACCGAAAATCTACCAAAGACAAGAATACCCAATTAATTTTGGGTGCATACTTCTCAGAGGACAATCACTCCCTCTCTGATCTCTGTTCTAATAGTCAAAGGGAACTTACAAACCACCTTTCGTAGATGAGCCTACAGACTTCACTTCATAAATCTACTAGATTAAAAAAAAAAATCATGGACTCAATATAGACATTGGATTTATGACACATTACAACCTGCCTGACATCTGATTCACCAGGTACCAGACCTACTAAACCTGACCTCTTACATTTTTCTTTCCCTCCCCCCTTTCTTCTCTCTCCCCTACTTTTCAGCCCTTTGTCTTCCTAATTTCCAGTTATTTCCTTTTTTGCAGACAGCCTCTTTTCTACCTTGAATTACTATTACTGTAGAGGCCCCTTACTCACCACCTTTGGATTTTCCCCCCCTGCTTTTTCTCCTCCCTCCCCTCCCCACTGGTTTCCTAATTTCCAGTTATTTACAATCTCACTGACCTCCTGTCACACACTTAGCTTCTTTCATTCCTTGAAAATCTCAGAACAGCAGAGACTCCCTATGCCTGAAGAAGGGTGTTTGTGCCCAAAAGCTTGCTAAGAACTTTTTTCCAACTACTCAGCTGGTCTAGGAAAAGATACCACATCTACCTAAAGAACGTGGCCTCCTCATTACTATGCTAAGTATTCTATTCATGCATAGTTGCATCCATCTTGGTGAGTATGTTGATATATGGAGAGGAATCGTTTTACCAACCACTGAAGAAGTAGAAGCTCCAGTTAACTGCTGTTATAGAAACACCTCTAGAGATTGTATTTTGTCTTTCAGTGTCCCAACTTGCATAAGATGGCTAGTACCACTTCTTCTTTGTGGTTTTCAGACCAATGTTAGTTTACCCATGGTTGTCATTTCTTCTAATAAGGGCAAAACCTGAAATGCAGAGTTACCTGCCAAAACATGCCCACAACCCTCTTGGGAAACTGTTTTGGTTTTTTTAATTTGTGGGGAGGGAATGAGAAAGGAAAAGATGCAGAAAGAAAAGTAGTTTTGATGTCTTGCATTCAACCTCATAGCCAAATGTGCATAATAGGATGAATTAAACTGTACACAATGTTAGAAACTTCAGCCTCCATCACCAATAACCATCTGTGTTAAACAAACTAGTGGAATACACAAATACAAAAAACACTTATCAGCTTCAGTCCTGGGAGCCTGCATATTTGGTAGCAGAATATGGACCGTTCAAATAATGTAGCCCTGAAGGGAGTAAAATGCTTACTCAGAGCTAAGAAAAAACTGGGTTCCTAAGACTATCAAGAAATTTTTGTTTAGTCAACATTAATACAGGCCTCTAGTGACTTTAATATACAGTAAATTTGGCAGATTATATCGGTATCTATAGTATGTGCTAACAACTAATTCAAAGTTCCACTGTCTATTACAATTATTCACATAACATAGTGTTCTGGACTGTGGCTTTAGGTTGTATGCCTGGGGATAGAAATCTTGCTGTGTGTATTTTTATTACTGTAAAGGAGTCTCTACTTCTCTGGCATAATACACGTAAATTATAGGTATGGGCAAATTACAGGCTTCACACTGAATTTTGACCTCATGTCAACTTTTCACTAACCTAACTCCATTGAATTCAGTAAAGATATTTCTAATTTACACCCACGTAATAAGATCAGATGCAATTCTGAAAAATCAAGCAGCCTGCATGCAGCCCCCGTGTTTCTGGTTCGGGTTTTCACTGTACCGATATGATCTACAGGAGATACCTTATTCATTATAATTCCCTTTAATCAAAATACGTGCCAACCTTGTTAGCCTCCTCATCATCTACATTTTCCTCATCATCCTCAGAGTCCAGAAGCAGCTTTCTCTTTCTTCGGAGCCGCTTGAGAGGTCTGTCAGCCTCGTTAACCTGAGAATCAGTGCTGGCATTAAAGTTTCTGTTATTTATTCGGTTTCTGCAGTCACCTGGGATGTCTTTGGAATTCCTGCAAAAACCCACCATTTCAAATTAAATTAAAAATTACAACCAGCACAGAGACAGCAAGGGAAAGGAACCTGCGCAAAGGATAAGTAAATGTATTGTTGTGAGAAGCACCAGATTTTCTATCCGAGGTACTTCTGTAGCCCTCATTACCATAGTGTCTGTGCATCCCACAGCCTTTAATGCATTTATCTTGGCAAAGTATATCCTGAAAGACAGGAATGTATTATTATATGAACCTTATTTTTAAATGGGACACTGAGGCATGGAGAAGCTAAATTACCTGTCCAAGCTCATACAGATAGTTTGTAACAGAGCACTAAGTTGAATCCAGGTTTCTCATGTCCTTGGCTAGTATCCCCTAGACATCAGACTATCCCACCTAATGAGACGTGCCAGACAAGCAGACCTAGAAGCTTAAATCCTTCATTTATCTGCTCAGTAGATACAGCACAGACAGTAGCAGCAGTCTGACTTGGGCAGCTGGAACAAGGTAGTCCCCTTGTTGGCAGCCTCGGCTGTTGGGCCAAGGACTGAGATTCTGGAAAGCAGTCGCTTCTCATCCTTTCAGGTAGTGCCTCAATGAGAGGATGAGGACCATCTGCAGGGCACTGTAAACTGGCATTGCTTCTGCCAGTGCTCTGATTGTACCCTGGTCTATTGATTTTGCTCCTGTCATTGTTTTCTCATGCAGATGTTCAATTCCACTCAACTTAAAATATTATTAAACTTAAAAGAATGCGAGATTTGCTTACTTGTCCTTACGCTGCTGGGAGCAGGTGCAAAACTTGTCATTCTCAAAGCAGTCCATTTGCCCACAGTTTTCACAGGCTTGTATGCCAGTACTAGACACTTTGTCTCTGGGTTCTGCTGAGAAAAGCAATGAAGAAAAGAAAAACTTAAAAGCTTTGTGCTTCTAACACTTTTCTTATCCAGGGGGCTCTGTCAAAGTCCTTTACAAACTTCTGTTAACTACTTACCTCACAATAGGACGGTGAAGTTCAGTTATTATCAGTGAGCAGGCATATAAAGGAACTGTACCATGGTATTAATCACCAACTTCTAAAGCATCTATGATTTTTTTTTAATTTTTGGAGAAACCCCACGCTCTGCAAGGTATCAAAGAATGATTTAACCCCCAGGCTGTAACCAAGGTCCAATTAGAAATCTATTTTTCTAGTGCACCATAACTTCACAGCCAAATGCAAAAGCACCTTTGTTTGAAATGCTGTCAAATGTGTCCACCTTTTTGGGGGACCTGTCACTTGGATATGGCCTAGTTTTAAAATTGCACACTGTGGTCCATGGAAACCTCTTTGCTACAGGGCCTCTGGGAAAACATTACAGGTATTACGAGAATTCAAAAGTCTCTTTATAACAATGCTATACACTAGCAAGAAAAATGTATGAGCTGAAAACAACAAAACTAGAAAATATACCATGAGAGCCATCACTCCAATATTACACTTATTTTTAGTCCACATTGATTTAGGTTCCAATGAAAATTTAATCCCGCTTTCATATCTCAGTAAAAAACAAACTATTTTGGTCCATATTTTCAGAACTTAATACCAAAGTATTGCATATTTTGTTCACATGCAAATAATCTAGTGCACAAATGATATACTTGAGAATACATGGGGATACCTATACAATCAGTCTATTATTATTATTATTATTATTATCCTGGATGCAGGTGCATATTTTGTGTGCAGCCTTACCTGTTTTGTGTCTCACATTTTTGAAAAACATGTTCTTTAGTGCTAAACAAACAAATCTGAAAAATTATTTTGTAGAGTTTCAATTACTTCCTATCCTCAATCATTGATGTATGTAATATCCTGTTAGGAGACTGACAAATTTGGTATGTATCTGATGGCCCCAGACGACGCATCCCCCACAAGCAGGAATGTGTTTGCCTGGGGACAAATAGGAGCAGCACAAAATATGCAGTGCACTGAAAGAATTAACATGAGCTGTGTGAATTCTGTGGTGCCTAAAAAGGCTTTTAGGTGCCGAAAACTGCATGTTCCTGCTTGTGTGGACACGGCCAGAGGGGCCAGTATTGATGTCAGATGGCTTGGCTGGAGCAGGAGCACACACAACGGACAAACAGAATGCATGTGAAGGGACAGGGTTTAGGTTGTAGTACACTGAAGAGCCACAAATTCCAGAGACACAAGACAAGGCATATAAGGCAAACTTTTTTTTTTTTTTGCAAAAGCAATGCCTGAAGAGTCCTGCTCTCTTAAATGCCACACTGACAGGAGAATTTTTATTCTTGGGTTAAAGGGAGCAAAACTATCTTAGTGATCAATTGATCATCCAACACCAGATTTGTAGCTTGATGGAAAAGTGCCTCCTAAACTATCTGATGGAAATGAGAGCCATCCCCAATAAGGCCAGTATGGGTATATGTGAATACGTGGTCTCTTGTCTCTCAAGTTTACTAGGAATTTTGATATAGGAAGGACCAACAGCATGTGTCAGAGCTAACAACTTCCCTGACATACAGCATGGCTAAGTACAGACAGTCAAAAAGCCCAAGCAAGAATCAATTCCTCTAAGCTGCACAGATTGAACCGATAACAAACTGAACTAACATTCAGTTTTCAAGTGGGAAAGGCAAGGGGAGGCCTGCACTGACCCAGGCTGGTAGGCAGGGGATGCGAGAGGGCGAGAACACTAGAGCAGTCTCCCAGCCCGCTGGCCATTGCAAGCCCAGCCAGGTGAGGCCATCCCCAACTGGCTCCCCAATACATGCCCCCAACCCCCTGCCATCCCCCCACAGGGGATTAAGGACCCCCTGCCCAGTGCCGGCCCACTTTCGGGGAGCCTCCTCCTCAGTAGGTGTCCCCCAGCATGGGTTCCCCACCCCAGGCAGCCCTGGGGAACCATTTCCTTTTCCCCCTTCCCAGCTGCCGACTGCTTCAGCCACTGCCACAGGAGGGAGAAGAAGTCCTTTGGGCTGGGTGCCTACCCATGCAGCCCAGTACGGGGGCACCAGGGAACCCCTGTCTTGGGGGGCTTCCCTCACCCTAGTCCAGGGCAGCCCCAGGGAGCTGAGGGGAATTCTTCCTCTCCTGAGTCCCACAGCTGCTTACCTTAGCCCCTGCAAGCCTCAGAGAAGCCTGGGGCAGCCTCAGGGAGTAGAGGGAAAGTCTCCCGTGCCTCTGCAGCTGGCTTTGCCTCAGACTCGCAGCAGTGGGAGAACTCCCCTTGGCTCCCCAGGGCTGACTGGCTAGGGGGGCCCAGGCTAGGGTAAAGGAAGCCCCAAGGCACAGGTTCCCCAGTGCCTGTGCCCCTGTCACTCCTAGGGCCTTGGGAACTCCTTCATCCTCCCTCCACCATGGGGGCTTTCCCTTCCCCTAAGCTGTGTAGGCCTGGGCTAGGGGGAGTCTGGAGGTCCATTCCCCTGCCCCTCTCCCCCAACCATGGGTTGATGGATGCAGGCAGGAAGCAGGCTATGGAGCAGAGGGGCAGGGCCATCCCTGCTCCACTGCAGTAGACAGCACAGGCCAGGGCAGCAAAGCATCCTGGGATGCTGGGGGACTGTGAGTTAACTTGAACCAGGAAGGGATCTGAGACAGAAGTTCCATAACCCGGTTTGACCTAAATCAGTTAAGTCTGATACTATATCCATCTAGGTTTATCTTAAACTAGTTTTGGCCATTTTGAAAGCAGTTTATGTACACTGAACTTCTGCTCTGTTACAGGTTTAAACCAGTTTCCGATTACTTAAACTATTTTATGTGTAACTTCTGTCTCTGGCCCATCTGTCTTGTTAACACAGATTCCTCATATCTGGAGTAAAATAATGGCATTTGACTTTCCAGACAAGCAATAAGAGATCCACAGCTCTCTTTCCCAGACCAGAAGTTCTATGTGAGGATGTATGGGAGTTATCTTATCATGTTCCCTCTCTGCTACATGGGAGAAAATAAAGCAAGTAGAACAAGCTGATTTGGTTCTCAAACCAAAACAATGGTTCTTTGAGTCATTCAAGTAATGCTGTGCTCCACTATAGAAGTGTATAGGTCCTGTCTCTGCAGGGAATTCCAAGATTAACAAAGAACCTTATAGATTCATAGATGCTAGGGTCGGAAGGGACCACAACAGATCATCGAGTCCGACCCCCTGCCTAGGCAGGAAAGAGTGTTGGGATCAGATGACCCCAGCCAGAGATGCCTATCCTTATGTGGAGGTATTCCATGGTAACTCCCAAAACCACACAGAAGAGAGTCCATCCTTACAGCCTGGTTTATTTTTAAGCACCTCCTTTGGTCTTACTGAATAGCTATGCCACTCGAGGTCACCTGAGACAAGAATATTGTCAGATACTTACACTAGACTAATGGAGGCCAACTTTTTTGGCAGGCATGCCACAATTAAGCCCCACACCCTCCCTGGGTGCCACTCAAATACTCTTCCCCTACTTATTCTGCTGCTCTTTACCAAATGCCCCCTGCCCAATCTGCTGCTCTGCTTTCTACTCCCTACCCTATCTTCTGTGCTCTCCACTCTCTCCCCAATCTGCTGCATGCCACATACAGAGGCTGTCCGTGCTATCTGTGGCATGCATGCTGTGGGTTGGCCACTCTGCTCTAGACATAATGTAAACTGGCAACAAGCTATTGCCTATGGCAGGGGTTGGCCGGATGCGGCCCACTAGGCCATTCTATCTGGCCCGCAGGGCCCCCCCAAAATTAAGAAAATTAATATTCATCTGCCCCTGGCTGCCTGTCATGCAGCCCTCAATGGCTTGCCAAAACTCAGGACCCCAACCTGCAGCAGCCCTCCACCTGAAATAATTTCCCGCCCCTGACCTACGCTATCTCATGAACCCTAGAGGCAACACCCAAAAATTGATTAATCACACTGGTAACCAGATAGCCTGCAAAGGTTGGCTAAGTCTTCCACTGAACCCTTTTAGGAGAACAGGAACCAAATCACTGAAGAAAACCGGATAATACAAGGAATCACAGAAAATTAGGAGTTGGATCCTTCAGATGTAGATGTCAACCAGAGGTGCTGCTGTTGCCTAGTACTGGCAGGAGCCACCAAACATTCTGGAAATCTCATGGACTAGTAAGCATGTCTTCTTTCCTCCAGAAAGACTAACTGCACAGCTCCCAAGAGGACTTACTGTATAGCCCATAACATGACTGCAGCAACTGACACAGTAACAGCTGGATAAAAGTACTGAAATACCAGACTATGGCAGCATCCGAGTTCCTGTCATGGGGACTCCAATCTGTGGCACAGAGCTAAAGGAAGAGGTCCAATGCAAGCATATATGCATGCTCCAGGCCCAAAGCACAAGGACCAGATAAAGTATTAGGGAGTTAACTGTTCAGGTACTTGTGCTGCGAGATTCTAACATTGTCTGAGGCACATTTGGACACCAAGACATCCCAAAACACTGGGGATGTCTGCTGCCCCGAGGTGGTCCTGTGAACCAGTTGTTCCTACATGATCCTTGGCAGCAACATCCTCTGAGGTGAGCTGCTGCCTAGCACCAAGGAAAGCTGTTATCCTGGGGCTCCCTGGTACCACACCCATGAAGTGTTAGGTTGAACCAAGGCTGGGATAGCATTTAAATAAGATTCTCTGATTGAGGGCCTATGACAGCACTTTGGGTTCACACCTTTAGTTCACACTCTTCAGCTGACAGGTCTTCCATTATTGCTGTCTGTAGGAACCAGGACACTTTAATGAAATAATTGTGGTGACCCACTTTCAAACTATCCCAAACAACAAGAGCCAGGCACATCACCTCAACTGGGGACAGGAACTTCAAAAGGGCTATGTCACAGCTGTACAGTTTAGAGTCAGGTAACAGCTCCTAGAAGACCAGAGGGATAAAAAAAACCCATCTGAAACATTCCTAGGTCTTGATGTACCTTTCTCTGGGAGAATACTCAGCACTGCTGTTCCTGAGTTGGATTATAGTGATTTCAGGCAGCTAATATTCTTAGGTCACTGACAGATGTTATATTAAAGGTGCAATGGGATCTGATGTGCGATCCCAACAATCGCACTTCTGGCCATGCCACATATGCACAGCAGGAGGTGCGATTGTGGGATCAGACCCTAATCATGCCATACTACCAGTAAAGGGGGAGTCTGGGATCATGATCCCAGGCTCAGCTACACCAGCAAATAGCAAGCTTGTCTCCTCTGTACTTCTCCAGCTGGGAGCCCTAATCATTTGATCAGCCAAAGGAGTGAAGGAGAACCAAGGGCTCCATGCATCCCCAAAGCGGGGAGCCCCCATCAGCTGACTGGGTCTCCCAGTCACAGGAGTGCATGGAACCCAAGCTCCCAGCTGTGGGACCATGCAGGAGCCAAGGGCTCTGATGTACTCTCTCAGCTGGGAGTCCTGACCAGCTGACCAGCACTCCCAGGCTGGGGAGGACACAAGAGTCTTGAAGAGCTCCAGTGTGCTCCTGGAGGCTGGAAGCGCTGGCCACACATTCAATGCAAGGTGTGATGGGAACCAGCTGTAAAAGATACTGCACATCTTTTGTGTCAATACTTGACTAGTTAATCACTTCTTAAACATAACGTCTGGCAGGGGCCTTAAGAAATATGGCTGTTTCTCACACAATTCCTACTAACGATACAAATTCCAAGACTGAGGATCTCGCACAAACAATGGACTAGACCCTGGCCCTGCTGTGCGTGACAGAACTGATAAACAGCAGTTGCAAAGCCAGCTCAGTTGTTTACCGAACAATTTCCCCTACACAGGGAATCTCTGGTTGACGCAGTGCTGTGCCTTCCACTCCAGGCATACTCTAGAATAAGGCATGCAGCCAGCGGAAAGAAGTCATGGCTGAAACAGCCACGCACTTCAGCAATCCCTGCCTGCATAAATGGCCATTTCGTGGGTGTTGCAAGTAGACACAAGTTTGAACAGCCCTGTCTGGCTCTGAGCAGGTACTTGCTGGATCCAAAGATGTAGCATGGAATTTCTGCAAAAAGAACACTTACCTTTTTCTTTTTTATAAAGGGCTTAAGGCCTTTGGATGAAGAATGTGAGATAAGAGCTAAGTACAATTAGGGTTATATAGGAACTAAATTAATTCTAAATGCTTTAAATATATTTACTTCAAAAGAGATAGCAATTCACAACAGAAGTTATATCAGCAAGCACTGTGTTGTTACAATAAATACTGTATTTCTTTAAAGATGCAGTTCTAGCATCCTGTTAAGATGTAGTCCATCCCTCATAAAAAAATCTCACCTTCAGAATCAGTGCCAGAGGCAGCAGTAGTGTTGATAGCAGCAAGAGTCCACGTGCCAGAATTAAGGCCGTCTGTGCTGGTATTTATTGCTGGGACCGAAAGAGATTTTATGGCTTCCGCTTCTACTTCAGTAATGATTTCTAGTGTTCCAAACTCACTTAAACGGAACTGTGGATAACAAGAGAAATCAAGCAAATAAAGAAGACTAACAAACAAAACAGCAGCAGACAGGCTTGAAAGAAGAAATGATAGTGCATGAGATTCAACAAGAAGCAAGTAGATCCGAGACAAAAAGTGGAATTGGCAAGAGAAATGGATTTACATACAACACAGCGTCACAAAAACATTCTTATTTTACCAGAAAAATGCCACTCCAGTGGTGAACACACACATTATTGGTCCATATGTATAGAGAAGTGACATTTATCCTAGTGTGCTTCAGATTTTTCTCTTTATGTAATTTAGATCTATGTTCACTTTAGCAAACATGCAAGAGCAAGCTGTACATCATCAAAGGGAGTAGCAATTTAGTTAAATCCCTGTTCTGAATGTTCAGGGCTAATCTGCAACAAAGAAATAGACGTTAAATGTTATTACTAAATACAGCAACTGAATTTTAAAAATCTCATAGAAAGTAGGAAGCTATCCATGTTCTTAGAAGAAGTTACTTACCAGGGATTGTAGTTCCTAGGGGAGGACTGTTCCAATGCTTGTAGAGGAGTCCTCCCCCCATCATGCCACTAGGCTTTAAAAACCTTCTACAAATGGAGTCCCAGTTTGGATGGCATGAGCACTCCCTCAAGCAGTGTGAGGAATATAAGAAGGCAGGCAGTTCTCAGCCCCTTCAGTTTCATCTGCTAACCCCGAGTCCTACAGAGAGCAATCCTCCTAGAATATGGGAACGCGCAGAGGAAACATTCTTGGTGCACAGATACTGGAAAGACTCCTCTTTCTTCTTTCATCAAGGTTGCCTCTCCATAATTCCCCTTTTGGGAGTTTAGCAAACAAAATCTTCACTGAAAAGAGGCCCTAATATGAGGATGGATCAAAGATTCTGAAGAGGCATCCATCCTCAGAAAATACTTGTCCTTTGAAGCTCAAAGTGTAAATGTTCAGCTTGCTGAATAATCCAAGAAAGAGCTCTCTGAGACATGGCCAACAGCTTGCATGGGTATATGACCTTGGGGAGGTGGAAGGGCACAAAACACATCACTGAAATGCATTTCCCCGAGACCAGGGATGTCAAAGATATGGCCCATGGGCTAGATTCCAGCCTGTAGAGCCCTATCATCTCACCCATGTGATTTCTGACCGGCTTTCCCACATGTTGCACATGATGAGCAGGGCCAGCCTGAGGCATGCCCTACATGCAATGTGTGGGGCCAGTCTGGCCCTGCATGCTGGACCCAGCACACAGACTGGTCTGTGGGCCCAATAGAGCCTGCAGCCCCAGAAAGCACTGCTTATCTAGCAAGTTGCTAAGTAGTGCCAGTAAATATGCAAAGATCACCAAACAAAAGAAGGATTTTTCCCTGACCAGGGATTAACTATCAAAATAAATACAAGCAGACATTATTTGATTTCCATAACCTCTGCAATATGCAGATGGCTACTCCAAAAACAAAACCAACTGCCAGAATTTGTTGACATTTGCAGATTGTGAATAAAAACTCTGTAGTACACTAACTTATTGGCTTTACATTCTTCCATGAATCATGATCGTTCTCCACCTAGCCTCTCCATACAAAGTTAAAAGTACTAGACCTATTCTCTCAGGCAGGTCTCCACCTTGCTCCTTTCCTCTTTTCCTCCATGTTCACAATATCGCAAGCCAAACTCCATCATCATTTTACAAAAGCCCTGCCCTATGCTCTCTTACTTGATCTAAGGCCTATATTTCTTCATAGCTCCAAACATATTGCAGTCTTTCTAAAAGAACCTCTGCCTCCTCTGCAATCCCAAAGTAACAGAGAGAACATTATTTTTATTTCAGTGAGAGCAAAAATAACGCACCCCAAAGAGATGGTAATTATATATGAGATTCTGATTGTGTTTTCTGTAAAGAGTCTTTGCATCAATTTAATGAGAAAACTACCGCTTTCCTGAAAGGGCAGAACAGCAACAGTACAATGGATTGCAGATACTATAGGCTAAATCCTCCATAGAAATGCTTATAATAGTAACAGACCAGGATTATGAGCAAAAGGTCACAAGAAGTTTCACCAGAGCTCTGATGCTCCATTAAAACCAGAGTTAACAACTGAAGAAAGGGAGGGCATTAAAGCAGTCTTATATTAAGGAACTAGCTTTCTGAAGCACAAACCTTTTTGTCCATAAATCACCGATTCTAATCCAGCCTAAATCAGTAGTGATGGAAGGTGTTACCATGCAAAGGCAGTTCAATGGCTGACCCGAGGTCTCATGAACAAGTGTGGTTCAGTCCAGTTACTGCTGACCCCCACCAGAACAACTGTGACCACTGAGAATTCTGACTTGAGGCTGAAGAATGACTAAGCCATGGAGCTGAACTCCACTCATCCCTGGAGGTGCTCCCTTCTGGCCTATGATGGGAAAGCTACTTCTGCTGCTGCCTGTGCTGTATCTGCTCTGTAGGTGAAAGAAGATTTTAATCTGCAGAAATGTCAGTGCAGCCTACTCATTAACACAAACTTTAGCTGAAAATACAAAACTGAAAGCAATGTTCCTTTGCAAGGGGCAAAAATGGAACTACAAAAAATTAACAGGAAATGCGATACCTCTGACATACACAAGGGAGTTAAAAAGAGACAAATAAAAAGAGAACTGGACAGTGAAAAACAAGGAAAAAAAATCATTTTGAAGCATAATGCTGAAGTAGACATCTTGTAAACAGTTAATAATGCTCTATTTAAACTTTGATACCATGCCCAATGACAGCATTATTTGAGGTCTAATCCTTGTAAAATTATCAAATAAATATATATGGTTCTTTTCATCCTAAGAAATCTCACAATGCTGTACACTCTACACTGTTACACGATAATCAATTAAATGCAGCCATCTCTGAAGAGGAACATTATTGCTGTTTTCAAGAACACAGCAATATTTCACAGGAGGTTTTCTTTTAGGAAGCAAAGATTAATGACTCCAACTGGAAAGTGCAAGGTTTTGAGAAAATAATAATCCAAACCACAACTTGGAAAACCACAGGTCTAGTAGGAACTCTATGAAGCCGATTCTGTCATTCCAGTTTTGTGTCAGTGTAACTCCATTGATTTTAGGACGCTATGGGGATCCAAACATTTCAGACATATGAGGTCACCTGAGCTCTTATCCTTTTGACTTCCTCCGTTACAGCACTGAAGAATTTTCTCTGTAGTTTAAATTGAAGTTTGAAACGGATTAAAGGTTTTTTAAGATAGAGTAGTGGAGGAAAACATGAAAAAAGACAGAAAAAAGACTAATGTTGTTATGAGTAGCCACTGATTTTGGATACCTAACATGAGCTGCTGGAACCGTACAGGTTCTCATCTCTAAAAATACCATATCAGGTTGTCACTGTAGGTAGTTACCAAAAAACAAAAACCTGTAACTTGTGTAAATTTGGCCTAAATGTTGGAAGTACAACTATTTTTCCAGTCATTTGTAAAAACACAGTCATCCCAGTTACTTTTTTTTGTACATCAGATATGAGAACATCAAGCCCTAAATTTTAATTATTATTTATCACAGTTATATTACAGAAACTTTCAGTAAATAAGAAACGTGTAGACAACTGACAAAAGCTGAGCCAATAATCACTGACATATGAGAGCAATCTGACCTACAGATACCAGTGAACACAGTCCTCACTCATGCCATGTTGGCTTTAATGCTATTTCTGGCCTGAATAAGGCACTGTTGAATTGGCAGGATCAGGCCATACATTTTTGTACAACAATGTAAGAACATTCTTAAATACATCCTTGAAATGATCTTTAGAAGCTCTGAACAGGAGTCAAGAGAAGGAAAAAATGACTAAGCTTCCATAAATCTCACAAGGAATTTACCATTTGATCAGTAACCCCCCAACTTTGTCTTGTCACAACAATACCTGACATGAGATAATCATTTTAAAGCAAGACTTTTTTCTAACCAAACAAAGAACATTTGCTATTGTAGTGTACTATGGAAGGTATGACTTTCTTTTTTTTTTTACCCTGTTCCTTGGTTTCTTACTTGTATGTTGCTACCTGGCAAGGTAGCAATGCCGTCTTTCCAGTCTAAGGCACCCATTACATCGAAGTCTGCAGTCGAGTTGGTGGCAGGTTTTCTCTCCGAAACATTCTGTTCCATCTTTCAGCTTAGGCTTTTAGTTTTTTAAAAAAATGTTTAAAGAAAACTAGGGACTGGGGGGGGAAAAAAAAAAGAGGTACAGAATCAACAGGCCTGCTGCTTACATTTCATGAAGGATTTAAGAGTGACGCTTATGATTCATATGGCTTTAAAAAGATGGGGAAAAAGGTCAACTTGCAATTTGCCCAGGCACTTTTAAGTATAAGTATTAAAATGCAATTCCAGGACAAAACAGTATAACAGCAAGTTGTGAGACAGCCGGTTTGGATAAGTAGTTATTGTCAACTTTACAGAGCAAAATCCTGATCTCTCTCAAATCAGTGGGAGCTTTGCCACAGATGTTAACAGGACCAGGATTTGGTTCTATGTTAACAAAGACATATGTGCACTTGTACACACACACCCAATCTTACAATATCCATCACAGTAGCATTTGTGTGCCATATACTTGGGCTGTCCAACTGGTGGCCCACAGGCTGCATGCAGTCCACAAGGGATTAACGTGCAGTCCCTGGGTTCTCACCTGGCCACCATTCTTTCCACTGCTCCAGCTGCAATAGCAGCCAGTCTTCAGACTCTCCCCTCCTCTCTCCAGTTGCTGCCTCCTGCATTTGCCCCAGGGGGAAGGGCAATGTGGCAATAGAGAGCTGAGGGTCAGTCTGGGGCCATGCCCAAGGGAGACAGGGGAAATTGAGGCCACATGCCCCAAGTGGGAATTATGCCTGCATAGTCAGTGAGTGAGGAGGTGCTCACACAGGTGTGCAGTGCAGTGTGGAGGAGCATCCACATGGCATACCTGGTGTAGCCTGCAAGGAGAGTGGCCCCCTAGGCCTTAGAAGTTAGACAGCTCTGTCCTATATAATTTTAAGAGCAATATAATTTAACTCATGCTGGCAGATCACACTGCACTGCTATGGAGCTCCTATAGTACTTACGGTCTATGAACTACTTCACTGTAACATAAAATAAAAGCCTCCTGTAGAAGCATTAGCTGAAAGCAATTTTGCTAGTTGAACTAAACATATCTGATAATAATAAAATAGCACTTTACATACATTAACAAGTTACTTGTACCTTCTTATTGCTTTGCATATGTGACCTGAATAACTCGAATACTGAAAAATTAAAACTAGTTATTAAAACATTCATATCTTTTTTTTTGAAAGGACAGCTTTATTATTTTTTCTGTCATTTCTCATTGCTTTTTCATATATACCCATGTTAAATTTAACCTGTCATGTGGAAACAGGTCTGAACTGCCTAAGGGAAATCGTACAAATCTCTCAATACAACAGATCATCTGCCTGTTATGAAAAAAAATGTTTCAGCGGAAGGCAAAAACTCACCTTTGAGGCAGGACAATTCTTGCTGTACAAGCAATCATGAATCTCCAAGATCAAGTGTCTTAAGGAGATCTGTATGTATAACTTGATGGGATGAGCTTTGGTAAATACTACTACCAACCACTTTCATTTAAAACTGAGTCCACTTCTGACATCAACGTGCAGGGTCTCACAACCTGAACATTTCCCTTAGGACTGGTTTTCTCTTAGTTAATTAAAAAATTCCAGTGAGGACAACTCCAAAAGTCTGGCAAGATTAGCACCATATACACGAATTGTAATGTGTCAGGCTGATGAAAACAGGAATCAGTTAACTAAATTAATGGTCCAATTCTAGAAGATGTTAAGCACATTCAACTCCCACCGACTTCAACAAGAGTTACAAATACCTAGGATCAGGCCCTTGAAGCCTCTAGTTAATGGCTGAGCAAAGACTCCATTAAGATAACACAGAGATCAAAAGAATATAATGCTGCCATCTGCCAAGGCCACATGGGTACAGGTATCCTTTAAGTCTTCTTTAATTTGATTCAGCCATTTCAAAAGACCTTCACAACAGTTACTATTTCATACAGACTTCTAAAGCTAGAAAGCCTGTTTGTAGTCTACAGGTTTGATGCTAGTCCCTGCAAAGATGGAAAGTATCACTGTAAGAGGTGTCATTTATCAAATTCACACTTTAAATATAAAGGATTTCTAACAACAACTAATGCCCTCAAGCCTAGGCTGAGGATGCGCTGCTCTAGCCAGAGGACACGAATTTTAAACAGGGTCAAAGTTTACATTTGATACAATTTTTGTTGGTGGTATCAAAGTATCATTATTTAATTTGGTGATGGAGTGTTACCCCCTAAACCAAGCCAGAAACAGACAACTGAATCTCCTAGGGTCTGTTTTCTATTCCTATTTCTATTCCTGTCACTAACAGTATGACCCACCTCAGGCCTCAGCCCACCCTGTACTAAAATGTAAGGTAACAATACAGAACTACCTCATATAAGGATTAATTATTGCTTGTTACAGACCTTTGGATCTAAAGCATTGTGCAAATGCTTGATGTCATCCCCCGTTCCCCCCATTCCAATTTTAGCAGCCCAGTGCTGCAAAATCCAGAACGCTCCCAACAGTCAATGGGATTTGGGGGCCACAACAAAAAGCATCTTTTAGGATTTGGTCTCAGGCCAGTGGCAGCGTTCTCACTGGAGTAGAGAGCTTTGAAGCCACTTAGCTTAAACTAACTCTTTCAAAGCTGTTCTATGTGAACTGTTTAAAACCAAACCAGGCAAAGCATTAGAAAAAACACAATATATGGAATAATCTTGTACTTGCCAGCCGGGACTAGATAAAATAGGCCTTTTTCATCTCTACATTTTATAAATCTAGTTAAAAAAAAAAACCTAGAAAAATATAATAAATTACTTTTCTTATAATGTTCCCTTTATAATGTATTATCAGTATAATCTATAATAAAACCAAGATAGCCTAATAAAAGGAAACAAAATGAGCAATTAAAAGGCAGCAGAAACCAACTAGAAAAATTAGAAAAACTTTAGTCATAAGAACTTTTCCCATTTGCCCCAGTTTGTGATGGTTTTTCTTTTAATTCAGAAACATTACAGTGCTAAAAGAATGAGTGCTCTATAATTACAATTTACAATACAGCGAAGCTAGGGTGAAAAATTTAGCTGTAAATAGTTAGGTCCAATTCATAAACTGACCAATAAATGACATACTGGCAGATATAACAGAAGCACAGATTTTGCACTTTACCTTTTTTTGGGGTGGGGGGGGTGGGGGGGGTAAAAAATTTCAAAATTTTATCTTGTTTCTGATCCTGATCCTCGATACTGTCTTGGGCGAGAATAGACAGCCAAGGACCTTCAAAGGTGCTGGGCATTTGTAACTTCCACTGTTTCCATTAACGGCAGTTATGGGTGCTTATTGCCTCTGAAAATAAACCTAACTTCAAGCAAACAAGTTTTTAAATTTGGTACGTCTCATCCTATTCATGAAATGAAAACAAGTTAATACAAAGAGTTCTGGCAAAGCTGTTAGGCTTAGCTAATATTTGCTCTAAGTGCTTTACATACAAATCTATGTAAGGTCTAATAATACTTAAGACCTTCAGGGAAAGGAGCCACTTTCAGCAAGTTCCAATTCACACATTATTAGCCTGATTCCTCACTACACAGGGATGTCCCTGTAGCTGCACCAGTGTAAAACTGAAGCAGTGTGATGGGGAAATAGATTCAAAGACTTCAAGTCAAGTAATTACAGTATAAAATTCTCAGCCCCTCTGGCTAAGCTTCCATACAAGGGGAGGCAGACTTCCACTGAAAAATACTGTGTCAAGAAAACCATCTGATAGTCTGTTGTCCTGGGAATAATCAACTTATAAATATCCTTTCTTTCCAAAAATAGAATGGGGAACCTAGCTGAGCTGGTCATTTTATTTCATAGAATAAATCTACTAAAAAAGCAAGAGTTCAGAAAGGTCTTTGTCTTCCATGATTGACTGTCTGAAAGCTCCATATTACCTCAATTTCTTATGAAACTTATTTAGAGTATCTAACAATTGCCTAGCACACAATGCCAATAATTGAGTCTTACACAGCCAGTAGAAAACTAAATTACAGTTTAAACAGAAGTAAAAAAACCGCTTAGACTTTCTCCTAGGAGCAGCTACTCTAGTCTCAAAAACTGTCTTGCAAAATAACACAACACAAAAATCGTTTTCCTGTCCTTACTCTAACAATAATTAAAGATTACCCATAAAAATTATTTCTCACCCTGGACAAGTAATATTTTGTCAGGTTAAACTGGTCTTACTATCAGGAAAACTAACTTTATAACCAGCATCATCAGGCTAGCCGGAAATGGAGCCCGCAATGGAAACAGATCTGCACCAATAGTTCAATAAAAAACCTCAGCAGTCATCAGCAAGCATGCACTGCGCAAGTACAATACTGTTGCTCTTGCTGTCTTCTGCATCAATGCACAAGAAATCCAGGCTACAACCTAAAATTTTACTCCAGAGTCGGCCTCCGTTCATTATCCTTTTCATTGCTTTTCAAGTTCTCAGCAGGGGAAAAGAAGAGTCCCATTTATGAAAACAAAAGCAAACAAAATGTTACTAGTTTGAAAGACTAAAAAAAAAACACAAAAAAAAAGATGGGCTCGGGGATAGGGGTATGCTCCTGTGGTTAAGACACTTGGTTGAGACTTAGAAGAACAAATTTGTTCCTACCTCTTCCATAGATGCCCTGAAAGCAAACCACTTTACCTCTCTGTGTTTCAGTTACCCACCTGGGAAAAGCTTACCTCCCAAGAACCGTATGAGGCTAAATTAAAATCAGCATGATGCTCAGATACTGTAATGTTGGAAGATTAATAAAATAATACCAGATGCCATTTGATACTAAGTACAATTTATAAGCTCAGGAAACAATACTATATGAGCATGTTTCTAAACACAACAAATGAGCTTAATCTGGCAGTAAAACAGGACCAGCTCTGTAGTCCACAGAGCTCTCTTAAAAGCTACTGGTCAAACATTCACTTATGTTAGCTGACAGAATCAAAGCTCCAAGATAAGCAATAACTATACTCCTGAGGAAAGCAGAAAATCTCTCTCTCCCCCCCCAGCCCCACCTCCCTTCCCTTTCCCCCTCCCTTTCCTCTCCAGCCACAAGCCACTTTATATTACAGGAACATTTCAGTAAGCAAGGTAGCAAAAAAGAAAGCATATGTCAAGTCAGGTGGAGCAAATGCGATTCCAAGGGTCAGTGTTTCAATGCCCCAATTCACACATTTTCTATTCTGTTCTTCAAGTCTCTTCCCGTTAAGTTCCCTTCAACACGTGATCATTTGCTTTGCTACCCTTCTCTTCAGATTTGTATAACAAGTTGAAGTTAACTTGAAAGCAGTCTTTTTCCTGTCTTTTTTGTTATAGGAACTCAATGAAGCATTCAGTGCTATACTGAAAAACATATTTCAGTCTATTCCCAGCAGAAGAGGAGAGAAGTAGTGGACGGTATAAAACACATTTGTGTGTCCACAGAGTTAACAGTTTGTGTTCAGCTACTGTACGTGAAGAACAGCAGCACACACTGCATTAATTTTATTTTTTATGACTTGCATTAAAGTGTTATTCCTGTTGGGGCTCTTTTTCTGATTGAAAGAGTTTGATTTTTTAATGCTCACAAAAGATTACAGATTGGCAATTATGAAAAAGAAATCCCTCTACTTAACTACAAAACAAGCATAGTACAAGCAGTAGCACCACAAGCTCGCCTTAAAAATATGCCTGAAAAGATCAGCCACTGGGGCGGGGGGAGGGGACAACAGGAAAATGTAATAGTGGTCCAACTAGTTCCAGTCTCCTTACTGAAATGGTCATCAAATGGGCCATTTGTACTTAAAAACAATTACATATTTTATAAGTTTCAGCCAATGTAGCATGAAACTTACAGAGACACACCTGGAAACAGGTGTTTGGGCCCCTCTACACATGCACGTAAAGGGGCATAATCCACCCAATTGTGCCTCCTGCTATGTCACACGTGCATGGCAGGAACCATGACTGTGGGATCGTGCATTAGTGCATCACGCCTTTACCTGCACGTGTAGAGGGGCCCAAACACCTGTTTCCAGTTGTCTCTCTCTAAGTTTCATGCTACATTGGCTGAAACTTATAAAATATGTAAAAAACCCTACCCTGTTTTTTGAAGGGAAAACAAATATTTAAACGGATGCATTTAAATTCAATGGAGCTACAAGTTAGCGACATCACAATGAAATATTACCCCATTACACGTGCACATAATTAAAGTGAATAATTGAAAATAATTAGTGAGTCCATCCTACAATAAGAGAATGCCATTATCCATATTATTTCGTTGCCCTTAAATATTTCTAAACTTACAATAAACACATATTGATATATGTTTCCATATAAAAAGGTCAAGGAAATTGCAAAGCTTTATGCTAGTTATTTTTTCCTATGTTTTAAGCCCACTTTATTAAATTATGTTTTTGCTGAAGTTCATCTCATATATCCTCTTGAGATGGCACATATAAAATTAATCACATAAAAATATCAGTTTGGAGGGGAATAATACAACTGCTCAATGTTCAATTTTGGAATAATTGCTTTTTAATGTATGCCAAACAGACATTAATAGCAACTGTTCTTTACAAGATTGAAATAATTCACCTTCAGGCCAAATATGAAAAAAGTATTTTAAAAATAGAAGAAACATTTACAGAATTAATCAAAGTAAGACTAAAAAAGTAACGGCATTTTAATGTGTGTAAATACATAGGATGGTCATTTAAATTTATTTGACTTGAAGTCAATAACTAAAATTAATCTAAGCACCTACATTCTATAGCTGCTCAATGAAAATTGCAAAATGGATTTTTTTTTCTAATAGCTATTTCCTAAATTGTTTGGTGGTAGAATGCTGTAAAACTGTTCGTCTCAGATTTAGCACTACAGTACTAAAATCTGAAGAAATTAAAGTAAAACCTGGCACAGATGGTGATATAAAAAAATCCCAAACTTCATATGACTATATAGAAAAAAAAAAGACCCCCCCCCAATAAAACAGCAAATGCCTTCTCCACATTAAATACCACAGGAATCTGAAAAGCAGTTGTTGCTATTTCCAGAAAAAGTTGCATCCAAAACAAACCTCCCTAAAGAAAGACACTATTCCTTGGCTGAGTGTTTTCTTTACAGATTATAATATATATTTTCATATTCTTTCCTAGTTTTTAATATTTTATACATGGGCACACACACTATTTGATCTCCCTCCTTTACTCATTTAAGGCTTAAGCAAATCATGATATAACACTATATTTTGAAGCTGAGGAAACAGTGACGAGGAGATACATTTACACAATCAATAATATTATGTTACCATAGAAGGGCCCCATTCAGCATTTAAGCACATAGTCCTATTAAGCTCTAATGGACATTATACATACTTAAAGTTAAACTGCATGTTTAAAAGCTTTACTAAATGAGTCTTATAACTGGCTCCTTTTATAAAGAGACCAGATCAATGACTGTATTATGTCTTATAATTTACCTTTCTGTTTAAAAAGGTTAAGCCCAGTTCTGGACCCTGCTCCAAATTACATCTGCTTCTTTCCAGTGACTGTTTAATGTAAAATGTATATAAAATTATATGCATAGGAAGGACAAGATACACATGCATATGCAAAGACGAGAACCCAGGACTCTCCTCCTTGATGTGAATGCCCTAAAACTAGGGGCTGGCAACTTTAGCACCCCCATGGGCCAGAGCTTGCAACCTGGTAGGGCTCCACAAATCTGATCAGCCCCCCACTCCTCTGCCTGTCAGCTCAAGTGCCCTGTGCCTCCCCTTGTTGCAGTTACCCAGCCCCTCTGCTGTGAGGGCAAATGCAGGCATGAGCGAGCAGCAGGGAGGGCTGCGGAGGAGATGGATGGTTCTGCACAGGTGTGTGCCACCCAATCCCCTGTGCTAGGTTGGACTTTCTAAGTCAGCTCTAACCTTTTCACAGACCAAATCTGGCCCACGGGCCAAAGGCTGCCAAACTCTGCCCTCATCACTAGGCCTGCTTGGCAGCCACGTAATTGGGCCCTGAGGAATTTTATGTCCCATTCTCCAAATTGTGTGACTCGCCATGCCAGACATGCACTCTAGCTGCACCTACCACACACACGGAAAAGGTAGCAGGGGAACCAGGAACTCCCTACTCCAAGTGGTTGGGAACTTTAAAAAGTGGGCTTGCAACTGGGGATCCCAACAGCATGCCTGCTTTTTAGAAGCCCAGGGTGCCATGAGCCTGACACCAAGTAGCCTTTCCCTGATTTTGGGCTCATGACATCCTGAACTTTTAAAAAGCAGACACGTGCTCAGAGCCCCAAACTGAATTCTGGCCATTTTTTTTTTTAATTCCCTGGGCACCATAAGCCCAACAAAGGGATGAGGCTCCCCAGTGTCAGACTCACGGTGTCCCACACAGTACAGCAAGGGATGGGGGAGCTCCCCCAACCCCCAATACATGCACTGGATTAAAGAGAGGCCTACCATGAGCAGCAGGGACAGGGGACTCCCTCATCCCCAGCTGCTAGCACATGGCAGTTCTTTACATGGAAGCATGCAGGTGGGGATGAGGAACCATCCCCCATTCCCAGCTGTACTGTGCCAGATGCCTCTTTAAATGGGCATGTACAATTGCAGACGGGAGAAGCTCCCACACCTCTGCTGTGCACCCATTTAAAGAGGCCCAGTGTCCCAAGACCCAGAGCTGACCTTGGGATACAGCTGGAGGCAGCTGGGTTTCGGATCCAAAACTGCCCCCTGCCCAATCCTGTGGAATGGGCAGGGGGCAGCTTTGTCCCACACCCCAAGCCTGCTGTGAGCCAGATCTGGAGTTTCAGCTGAGTGTCAGAATCTGTTACTGGATAGTCCTGTTTCAGGCCTGATCCTGAGGATCAGGTAGGGGAAGACTGTGTTCCAGGTCCTGAACCTGCCCCATGCCCTGAGGCTCCTAGACCTAGCACCTTAAAGAGCCTTACTCTTCAGCCCTAGGGGGATGCAGGACAAAGCAGCAAACCTGCTAGGTCATGGCAAGCCTAGATCCAGATGCCAACAGTGACTGTCAGCATTGGAAGGACCAAGGCAGCTTCTGGCCAGGTTTCAGACCAGGGATCCCAATGCTGACAATCAGCTGACTGTCAGCATTGGGATGTCAGGACATGCCACAAATTCAGTTTTTGACTCCACACAAACCGCACAGAAATGTTCCATATATTTTGTGGAATATTTTGTGGCTGGTTTGCCATTTTATGGCACCAGAAATTTAATGAATGGATGACACATGTCTATTTATGGTTCAATTAATATGTTAGCTCCATCTTACACTATCTTTTCTTGGCCTCATGAATCTTGAATTCTTTTAGAAAATGTTTGTCCTCAAGAAATGTGTTCCACTAAACCATTGTACCAACTAGTGCTGTTGCAAGATGTGCTGAATCCCCTTTGGGTCCACTGCCTTCTAAACCAGGGAGCATACCCAGAAGGTACGTTTATTAAATGCCAATAAATCCTGAGAGGCAGAGCCTAAGAGTGCATGTGCAGTGCCATGCTAAGACAGCTACATCAAGGATCAGCAACCAACATCACCTTTAGTTTGGGCAGTGCTACGCTGGAAGTACTTTGGCTAGCTCAGTGCAGTGCTGCACATGTATGATACTGGTGCTGTATTGGGATGATATTGTCCCAATTTGTCATGCCATAATTTTAGTGGCTTCAGCTAGAGCTCTCTCCTTAGACATTTATCCTGGGGTGACCATGAACCTAGGACATCTATGTCATGGAAAGCACTCCAGCCACTGGGATACAATATCTCCTACCACCACCACCATCTCTGATAGCCATGTTTGAAAAAGAAAGCAGAAAATACTGAATTTGTAAGATATCTAAGGCTATGAGATTCAGGCATCACCAAGTCCAGTTTCTGGACTCCAACGGAGCTTATATGCTAGGCTAGGCTCTTTTTCTACTTGGCCCGGGGCAAAAATGCACATGCAGGCACTTAAGGACCTTTTGTGATAGACTATGTGCTGATTGTGATATGTCTGTGTTAACTGTTCACATTGTTACATAGTATCATATGACTCAGTTTATCTCCTTGGCCTTGAAACGGTGGGGTCCTCAGGGATGGCTCTGGCTACGGCTATGCCTATGGCTCTGTGACCGTGCCAATGTTGCCTAACGGGAAGCCTTTTCCTCACCTGCCATGTCTTACTGGTAATTATAATAAATAGGGAGGCTGCCCTCAAGTTTATGTTTGGGCATGGTCCTGATGGACCCCACTGAACCCTGTGCGTTCTTGGGCCCCTTTTTGGGTCCCACTCAAAATGGATGCCTCATGGGACACCCTCAGCCTTATGGGCTAGATGCATGGCTCCAAAACTACCCTTTTACCACGTCCCAAGCCTCACAGATGGTATGTAAATGCCTTGATGTAGCTCAGCCACTCCTTCGTCACTGGGCTCTCTGTGGCCCTGTCTCTGCGCCCACACTGGCGCTGCGCCTGCTGGTGCTGGGGTCTCCACATTGTAGTGCGGCCCCAATGAGGCCTCCTCCTCCCCAGTAGCCTCCGTCTGGTCCACTGGTTTATAAACAGCAGCCAAAATATGAGCTCCTGGGCTATAACATAATACAACCAGTTCAGGGTACGCTCTGTCCCTTTCAAAGAGTCAAGCTTCCTCCCAAGCATTAAATGCCTTGTAGCCCAGGGTACCTGGTGAATTTCTGGAGCCCCATTAGTCCTACAGGCTGCATATCAGACGACCACAGCATCTCTGGGCAATTCTTCTCTACCTGGCTGCTGCCAGAGAACTAGCCATTACTGGCCTCAGCCCTGAGGTTTGTGTGTGCCCAGGGCCCTGCCTTCTTCCGGTCAGCTGACTGGGTGCAGGTGCAGGCTAATTCCCTTGTTATCCTGCTGCCATAGTAACCTACACCTTTGGGGTTTCTGCTTGGCTCCTAGGGCCCTCTGCCTAGACAATTTCTGCTCTTAAAGGAGCAGGCGCTTTAGTGCCCTGCAATAGGCCTGTGCACAGGGAAAGAGAGTGTGAAAGCCAGGGCTGGCTAGGTGCAGGACAGAGACAGGATGTACCTTTCGCAGCACCAGTTGGAATGACTTTATTAGACATAACAAGAAAGGTGAGATGCCCAACATCCAGAAGGGGTCAAGATAAACATGACAGCAGGAGAGCAGGCTGGAAACAAACAGCCTGGCAACTGCTCTCAGAAGAGTTTGGGAGACTAAGAGAAACAGAAGCTCTGGGGAGCAAGAGAGACTGGAAAGAGAACAGATGAGTATTTGCTGCCCAGGCTGGACTGGGGACAGAGGGACTACTTAACCCCTCTGGAGGAGACAGAAAACCCCATGCTGGCTGACCTATGCCCCAATAAATGCCTTTACTGAAGAGATTGTTTGCTGTGCTGCTTGGGATTATGGGTTATGCTAGGTCATCCCAAGAGGAAGGGAAGTCCTTCTCTCAGGAGCAGAACTGGATGCTCACTCCTGGAGCCAGTGCTACGGAGAAGGAGGGACGGTGAGAGACCCAAAGGCTGAGGTCTCCAAGTGGGAAAGAACTTGGGTTCCTCTCTTACTCAAGAAGCCAAGTCTAGGCTGTTTTTAAGGGGTACAGACAAGGCCACAGGAGGCCTGAGCAAGCAAACCTTGAAGGGCACTCTGTGACACCTTTCCAGCTTAACAGCGTGCTATTGATTTAGACACCTCCAGGTTTAGACAGAAGCTGAAGCAGGGAGAGGATGCCATCACAGTTTTGGACTTCTATTTAAGTTTTTTTTTTTACATCTTGCCCCTAGTGTTTTAAAAAACAGCGTTAAGACTATATTAGTCTGCGGTGTCTCAAACGAGCCAATATATTTGGATCAAAACTTGTGGCAGAGGATAACACTCTGTCCCTGAACCCGACATCTTTACTCATGTTGAATGAATGAGTCAAGTCAGCAGCAGCAGACCCCCCTCAAAGCATTACAGAAGCAGTTCTAATTGGAAGCCTCTCTCATAGCCGAAAGCAACATACCGAAAAGATGGGAGTTTGCACCTGGTTGAAACAGAACAGAATGATATAATGCAACGGGTGTGCTGCAAGGAGAGAGTCCCTTGTTAGGAAGATAAGGAAATACATGTTGATGGGATTTGGCAAGTGTTCCTGGTTTCATATGCTATGATTTTAATCTATTAAATTTTCAAGTTCTTCCATGGTCTCTCAGATGAAAAAGGTCCGTTATGCTGGTTAAAAGTTAGAAGTCAAGATATTCTTGCTTCCCATGCCCCTACAACCTCACCCAAAACCAGAAAGTGGAGTCATGCAGAATAAAAAAAATATAGGGAAGAAGTGACAAATCAAGTCCATGCGAGCAGGGCATGGTGAAAGAAGTGGATGGGAGAAGGCTGGGACAGACATCAGGGATGTCAGGGTGGCTGCCACATGGGACAGACCAAATACTGCATGATTAAAAAGACACTATACACATCCTGGATCTTGTCCACCAAAGAGGGTTATTTACTATCCAGAATTCCTGGTCTCCTGTTGCATTGGCTCCCCAATCCCCTTTGCAGGAGGTAAATGAACATACGCAACACAGCTCTGAAAAGCAGTGACAGTTGGGATGGACTGTTTTAGTAGATTACTCGGATTATATGTCCTCAATGAACAAGTGAACAGCCCCCAGGGGATCAACTGCCTCCTTTCAGCCAATAAATACAATTGCAACATACAAATTAACTCTGCTGTCACTCGACTTCCTTAGAAATAACCTTCACTTTCAACAAAATCCTGCCTTCTTGCTGAAATAAATTATGAGGATTAAAATTGTTTTTAAAATTATAATTTAAATAGTTTGAGACAGAAATGCCCTATGAATCACATGCATATATTTTTGTTCTGCTTACACTGAAATCTCTTTTAATCTTCTACTCAACAACAACAAATAAATATATATTCTAGGAAAGAAAGTATTTTGTCTGTAAATTGACTTGCCCTCTGGAAAATAACTGTCAAATTTAGAAACAAACTGAAACCAAGGGGTTTAAAAACAACACAATTTTGAGCTAGGAATTAGACTAGCTAATTAGACTGCATGCCCATACACCGTGTGAGGTACACTCATGCTCATTATCGATCTTTACCTTGCTATGTATTTATAATAAAACAAGACAAAGGGAAACCTTTCTGCATAGTCCAGCAACTATTTATACTGGAACTCTTTTACACGACTCAAAACCTGGGCTCAATTTTGACACTCAGACTCGTGCTGAAATACAGCTCATTCTACACAGACTCAATGTTAATAGGACTTCTTGCCACTTCAGCTCAACCTGACCCACACAGGACACAAATGATCAATTGAGTTTTTATTTTATAAGAAGCTAGTCCTGCAAACAACATTGTGAACCATTTCTTAATTACTATGTTACTCTATTGCGCCAAGTCCTATATAAGAATATAGACCATGACAATTCCTACCCAGAAAAGTTCGTTTTCTAAACAGACAAAAGTTGGATGGGGGAAAACACAGAAACTGAAAAGAAAACCCACGGAAGAAAACATCAAGCCCAGCAGCATTTCTAAAATCAAACACCAGCTCTGTCTCGCTTATACATATTTTTAAAATTGTATTAAGTCATTCAAAAAGCTGATAACAACCGAAGAAGGGATCTTGTGCAATTCTGCATAAAGCTTCCATTCTCTATGCCTTAAACTTAACTGCACACCCAATGTGTGTTTTTGCTGATCTACTCAGTATTTGAATAAATTATACTAAGTAGCTTCATATTAAAAATGTAATCTTACTCCTCCCAGCACCAAACATCACAAAGAGGTCCCTACACCATGTACTCAGCTTCATCAAGAGCTCTGATAATTATTTCTGCATTAAATATATCTCCCTCTTCATCTGGCACTGGTCTTCTCTCCCTTCATAAAAACTTTCCTCTGTGAAATCCTATAAAATATGAACTTTCATTTCTACCCAGGAGGACTTTTACAATCTTTTCTCCAATGCCTGATGAAGGGTGTTTGTGCCCGAAAGCTTGCAATGAAAGACATTTTTTTTGTTAAAAATCTTGTCGGTCTCATAAAAGATATCATCTCTACTACGGGTCCTGATTTCATAAAAACCTTGATATTTTTGGTTCGAGCACCTCTTCCTCAGCAGATTCTCCTTCTAAAAAAAGCCCCTCAATAGAGCTGACACAGGGGAGAAATGCTTTCCAAATCTTTTTCGTCTCACTCGACCTTCTCCCAGCTCGCTCTCTCGCTGTTATTACTTTCCAACCCATTTAAAAAAAAAAAAAAATCTCTTGGAGTCCAGGCGCTGGCCCGCATACAAGGACAAAAAAAGGACATGTAACACCTGTGGCAAAAGCAGTGACCACGAGCGTAGCCACATTGCATATCACCATGAATAATACAGATGAATACAAAAGCATAGCCGCACCGAATATAATCATTAATAATAAAGTATAGCTGCATCAAATATAATAATAATTCTTGCATGATAATTGTATGATAATAGAGGGATCAAAAAGCCCCAACAGAATAAATCTCTGCTTTCTATGAAAGGCTCCAAGATTCATTGCTCGAAGCGAGCGGGGCCCACGCGCACATTCAGGGGCGCTGTCACCAGTGTTTCACGCCACGCACGTGGTGGCGATCACGGCCCTCCCCCGCGCCCCACGGGCACCCCGCTCCCTCCGCGGCCCGCCACAAGATGGCGGAGACGGCCAGGCCCCGCCCTCCAGCAGGCCCCGCCCCCGGTTTAACCGTTGAGGGGGGGGTGGCCTTGCCTCTGTCGCATCCGCGCCCGGCAGCTCCTGCCCGGTCCCGGCGCTCACCTCCGCCTCTTCCTTCCTTCCTTCCTTCCTTCCTTTCTTCCTTCCTTTCTTTCTCCGCAACTCCTGGGACAGTTTGTTACCAGAGGGGCCCGGGCAGCCACGCGCATGCGCGGCCGCTCGGCGAGGGGCGGGGGTCCTGGGGGCGGGGCCTTGGGGGCGGGGCGAGAAGCACCTGCGGGCCAGGCTGTGTCCTGCCAGAGGGGTGAGAGGTGAGTTGCTGCTGCCGCCTCTGCCATGCCAGGGGGTGTTTGCTCTCCCCAGAAAGTAGATTTTTGTGCATTGTTCACAAAGACCAACGCCTCTGTGTGGAGGTGCGCTGGTTTGCTAAATGGATACGTCAAGTTTTTAAAAAAAAAATATCTATGCCATCAACTCGGCAAAAAGTCGGAAGGGATGGGCACGGTTCTTTGGGTAGACGCGAGCTCCTCTATTAGACCGAGTGGGGAGTTGGAAAAACAAATTTGTGGCACGCTTTCGGGCGTGGTTGCCCTTCCTGAGGCAAAGGGAGTGTCTTGGAGTCTCCGAGCAGCAGAGACTCCCCGTGCCTGAAGAAGGGCGACTGCGCCCAAAAGCTTGCCACCAACTTTTTGCCAACTACAGGCAGTCCTCCGACTTACGACACAACTGGTTCCTGAAAACAGATGGGCTGAGCCTGAGAAGGCTAGAGCCTGGACAGGTGGGGTGCCACCCCCTTCGACCCTACTCCTGGACCTACCTGTGACCTGGCTAGCTGGCATATACAGGCAGTCCTCAGACTTACAACACAACCGGTTCCTGAAAACCACGTCTGAAGTCGTTGTAACTCGGAACCAATTTTCTCATAAGAAACAATATTATAAATGGGGGGTTGGTTCCTAAACCAAGATCCAATACCCTATTTTCACCAAAAATACTCCAGAATGTTGTACATTCTCAATTATAGATGAGTACTATAGCTACATTAATGTATTTATATTGTAAATAGCAATTATATTGATTTGGAAGGACTTCTTTGAGGTGACTTAGCTGATCTTTTTGAAGGGCTCTTGGCTGGAGTCTCGGCTGCAGGTTTTTCTGGAGTCCTGCCTGCTTTCTTAAAGGCAGTGTCCAAGGAAGTTTGGACAGACGTTCTCCAAGGAGAACGTCTGTCCAGGGAGATGCTCCCTGGATATCTATCTATCTATCTATCTATCTATCTATCTATCTATCTATCTATCTATCTATCTATCTATCTAGCGAGATGTAACTCAATATATTTGAGTTACAATGTTTTCCACTTACAATTTATAAACATTGTAAGTGCGAAACATTGTAACTCAAAACGTTGTAAGTCTCAGACTGCCTGTACTCAGTTGGTCTAATACAGGGTACCTGGCACAGGTGCCAGAGTGTGGCAAGCAAAGGCATTTTGCTTGGCACACATGCCACAGGGCAGATGGCAGGAAAGGGGTTGGGGCTGTGCTGCTATAACAAGGATTGGCCCGCTCATGGCTCCCCCACTGTCTGCCCCTGGCACACCAACACCTTACAAGTCAAGGTTGTGGGTGCTTTTGACACTGCCCAAAAACATTCCTTCCCGCCAGGGTGCTGTGAGTCTAAGTCCAGGAAAGACTGTGAAGCAGTCAGATACCCCTTCAGCAGGGCCATGTGAGTCTTTCAGGCCTAAGCTCCATTACACAGTTCTGCCAGCATAGCTGTGCTGGTGACAGGTTTGAAAGGATCATGCCCTCCTGTGATTAACTTCACTAGCTAATGTCGGCTTCTGCTGCACAGTTCTGTTCAGAGGAGCTGGTGTGAATGGCAGCAGAGAAAAAACTTTGACCATTGCAGCTGTATCTGCACCGGGGGCCATCAGAGAGAATCAGCTACCCTGAATGGAGACTGAGCGGTAGATACCCACTCTGAGACGTGAGAGTCAGGGTGGGGAGAACTCCTGGGGAGGAGGATGCACAGGGAACTTCTTTTCCTGGGTCAGTTTTGCTTGGCTGCGTGGACTGGGAAAAGGAAACATCAACTACATTCTCAGGGCAGCAGTGCATTTGCAAGGAGCAAGGCTAGATATAACCCTCTGTCCCCTAACCTATATGCATCTTACATGGACTTTACAGAAATGAGGCCCTCCTATTCCACATGGGAGGACAAAACTATCTCGTTACTTAGAATATTAAGACATGTCAATGTGTGGAGTGGGGGGTTTTTTTGTTTGTTTGTTTGTTTGTTTTTTTTGGTGAGGATCTAGATATTACCCATCCTCTACAGACATTGTGACACAGAGAGATTGTTATATTTTGCTTACTCCCTTACCATTTTTTCATGTAAAATACCCCGCCAAGCTCTTTGCATTTGTTAAAATTGTTTTTCTTATTGTTATTCTTTGGTATTTGAGTTTTGAAACAGTAAAAATAGGGTTTTAAGTGACACGTTTTGTTTTGGTTTGTTTTGTATTGAGAAGGCACAAAAAATATCAGCAGGCCTCAAGCTGTGACAACTTAAATGGAATGAGATTTCTGGAAAATAATAAATGAGGTTTGAAATGGCTCATTTGAAACACACATCATAATATTCCTCGTCCCTAGAGTGAGATATATAAAATGTTGCCTTTAAAATTAGTCAGGAAACAAATACATTTCTTACCTCATCTGCCATCAGAGATTTGATTCTAAGACCAGATTCTGCATTCATGCAAATATTTAATTTTAAGCATGTGCAAAGGCTAGAGTTTTGGAGATGTATGGAAACCTAAGTCTCATTGAAAGTCAATGAGACCTCAGCTCCCAAAGACCAGAAATGGAAGTTAGATGCCTAAACATCTTTCAGATTCTGCATGTATGTTGCTTCTGAAACTGGGATTAAGGTATCTGAATGCCTTGCAATGCCAAGTGAAATTAGACCTACCTTTAAAAAACTAGGCTTAAATGTTTGCATGATCAGAATCTGATTTTGACCCCAGTTCTGCAATATCGAATCACAAAATCATAAAAAATTAGGGCTTGAAGGGACTTCAGAAGGCTATCTAGTCCAACCCCCTGCTCAAAGCAGGACCATCTCCTGCTAGATCATCCCAGCCAAGGCTTTGTCTAGCTGGGTCTTAAAAACCTCCAAGGATGGGGTTCCACAACCTCTCTGGGTAACCTATTCGAGCGCTTCACCACCCTCCTCATGAGAAAGCTGTTCCTAATATCTAACCTAAACTTCCCTTTTTGCAACTTGAGACCATTGCTCCTTGTTCTTTCATCTGCCACCACTGAGAACAGTCCAGCACCATCCTCTTTTGAACACCCTTTCAGGTAGTTGAAGGCTGCTGTTAAATCCCCCCTCAGTTTTCTCCAGACTAAATAAGCCCAGTTCCCTCAGCCTCTCCTTATAAGTCATGTTCCACAGCCCCCTATTTTCACTGCCCTCCACTGGGCTCTCTCAAATTTGTCCACATGCATCCTGAAGTGGGGGGGCCCAAAACTGAACACAATACTCCAGATGTGGCCTCACCATTGCTGAATAGAGGGGAATAATCACTTCTCCTGATCTGCTGGCAACACTCCTACTAATGCAGCCCAGTATATAACCTTCTTTGCAAGAAGGACACACTATTGGCTCATATTCAGCTTATTGTCCACTGTAACACCCAGGTCCTTTTCTGCAGAGCTGCTGCTTAGCCAGTCGGTCCCCAGCCTGTACCGTTGCATGGGACTGTTTCGTCTTAAGTGCAGAACTTTGCACTTCTCCTTATTGAACCTCATGAAATTTCTTTTGGTCCGATCCTCCAATTTGTCGGGGTCTCTCTGAATCCTAGCCCTACCCTCCAGCATATCTACTACTGCACCCAGCTTGGAGTCATCTGCAAACTTCTGAAGGTGCACTCCATCCCATCTTCTAGGTTGTTGATGAAGATACTGAACAAAATTGGTCCCAGGACCAACCACTGGGGCACTCTAATTGATACTAGCTACCTATTAGACATCAAGCCATTGATTACTACCCTATGAGCCCGATGATCCAGTCAGTTTTGTATCCACCTTACAGTCCATTCATCCAACCTGTACTTTCTTAGCTTGCAGGGAAGAATATTGTAAGAGACTGTATGATCCACACAGGTAGATTCCACAAAAGAGTTCCTCCAAAATCAGTGGGGCTCTGCTTTGGTGAGAAGGGAAAGTGTGAAAATGTCATTTTCTGAGTCAGAAGTAGGAGGCAGAATACATACTGAATGCATTAACTTCTTCTCTTCCAGAAATTAGGGCCCTTTACACTTTAAATCACTCAGGGTAAAGATAGAAACATTAGGCTTGAAACGTATGTCGCACTGGTTTTGCACCAATCTAACTGCATTGACTTACAGTGGAATGAATAGGGAATAACTCTAGTTAAGTGTGCTCACTCAATTTAAAGGCTCATTTTAAAACTATAAACTCTTTAGTGCTGAATTGTTCTTTACTGCATTTTTTGTGCAGTGCCTTGTACCATCTATGACTTCCCCATAGGCAATATTATATACCAGATACCACATAGGACCCAATCCTTACCAGAGTTTCTGGTTGCTTTTATAATAGTAATAAATAATAATTAATATTCAGGTAATTTAAGGCCCCAATATAGGCTTCTGTTATGGCAAATTCTAACAAATAAACACATAATGTATCTGTATTATCTAGATATATTTGTTTTTGTTTTAATTGTAAATAAAAAAGTTTTGTTGCTCTACTTCAAAGTAAATGTTAATGTTAAAAACCATGGTCAATATTTTAAAGGGACTTGGGTCTTTGGATGCTTCAGTTCTTGGGTGCCCAACTTCAGACTCATGGAAACAACCATATTTTCTGAGGAGGGAGTATTTTACTTTGTGAAAAATCACAGCAAGCAACGTGTTGGGGTCTCAGTCATCTTAGCACAGTAAGTAACTGATAGAAAAGTGCCTATTTCATACCTCTCTCTTTTCCAAGTTCACTCCTTGTGTTTGTAAACAGCACAGTAAAAAGAAACGAGCTTCCTGGGATAAGCAGAACACATTGCAGCTGCTTACTCTAGAGGTTCGTACAGGTGGCAGCTCTAGACAAAATCTTGCCAGCCAAATCTGCAATTACAGTTACAAAAGCAAGACTGTCATGATGGGTGGGTAAGCAGGGCATGAGCCCCAGACTAGGTCTAACAGAGTGGGGGAAGTTATTTGGGGGAGCAGAAAAAAACAAGGGCATGTGCCCTCTGCACTGCATCCCACTCCTCACCCTGCACCTTTCCTTCACTGACTTTGGCTTCAGCTCCGGCAAGGGGGAGGGCAGAGCAGCAGAGGTGGTGCATGGTATAGGAGCAGTGGCTGGGACCTTGCTGCTGTTGGGAGGGGGGCAGATGTCACCTTGGTTCCTTGTTGCTGAAAATTGGTATTTAAATGTTCACTCAATACACATTTTGGTGGCATAAAAAGGAGGTGACATCCTCCCTCACAGCAGTGCTCCTGCATGTTTGCTGAAAAGTGACCATCAAAGTCACATTGGAAAGAGTCCATATTTATCTCCTTGCAGGAGCTAACCTTTCAAAGGTGCTGAGCACCTTTAATTCCAATTGCCATTATTGGCAGTTGAGGGTGTTCATGAGAGACACTTGGCTGGATCAGACCCTAAATGATTTGGTGTCAAATTTGAGGAGATAGCAAAATGATGGGTAACATGATGCTTTTCATTTATGCTAAGGTCCCTTTATGCTTTTCTGGCAATTATGTTGTAGTAACATATGCTTATAAGAGGCCCCTTTGCACTGCCAATTAGAATCAGGCTCAGTGTTTCTACCTGCAAATCCATGGGTCTGCATGTTCAGCTCTCTTCTTTCTTCTTCATTAGCAAGATTATCTGCACCATGCTGTATTTACGGTATTGTCACTACTGTCATTTCTTAGAATAGAAATTTTTAAAGGGTTCTGATGGGACTGAATGGCTCGCAGGACTTGGAATGTGATATGAGAGCATTTCAGCTCTGGTTGCTTCAAGTCCCACAAAAATCATTTACTCCTGAAGATTATTAATGTCAGATAGCTGCTCGTTGAAATCCTGTATGTAAAACAAGGATGCTGAGCTTAAGGATAGTTCTGAGGAACATGCGTCTACCTCAAAAGATTGTTAAACTTAACCAAATGGCTACAAACTGGAGTAACTCCTAATGTAGGTCACTCCGGGGCTGAGTATTCTTGTAGGACAACACGGGACGAACTTCCTACTGTCACCACTGCTCCATTTGGCCCTGTTCTGTTTCATGACACAGAACATCTCTCTTCAGGTCAGTCTTTCTAGGCCCTTTCACCTGCACAAACTTGACGTACGCATTCATAAAACCCATCTCGAAAAGTTTCAGATCTCTTTCTGTCTCTATACCACTCATCCAAACAGTTTGTATTACTGAAATTGCTACCTGTGTGGAACTCTCATACTTCCCATAGATGCAGTTGGCCTTTAACCTTCACTTTCTGATGAAAAAACCCCTGCCCCAGTCCTAAATTCAAACTATTAAAAAAAAAAAAAAGTGCAGTGAAGTAAAAAAATCTATTTCAAAGCTGACTGCTGCTAATTTTTAAAGATCCTTCTCAGTTCAAGAGTAAATATTCACTAAGAAACTGATATTTCAGCTGATTGCTTATCTTTGGATGCACATTTTATTTATCTATTGCTTATTTTGTAATTGTGACTTGTAGAGAGATTAGTTCCTGTAATATACATAAACGTTATGGTGCTGCGCTATAATTATTCCAGTAGAGGTGCTAATCTCTCTCCTTTCCCCAATGCAAATTCAAGGAATACAGTCACCATGAAGGTGGGGCAAAGGCTCCCCACAAGAATGCACAGTATGAAGAAGAGGGGACAGCAATTATTGCAATAAGATGCAATTATTGCAATAATTTAACTTTTTAGGGCCTGTTTTAGGAACATAGGAAAATTGGGCTGGAAGAGACCTCACAAGGTCATCTAGTTCAGCCTCCTGCTCAAGACAGGACTAATGAGTGGTTATGAGTGGTGCTGGGCAGCTCTCCTTTCTGCGGTGACCTTAACTTTTCTGTATTTGTACCTTTAAGGATTTTGCTGTGTGGGGTTGTGAAGTACACAGTGGGTGCATCTATATGTGTGCATTTACTGCACAGTAACTAAAATTACTGTGCAATATGAATGCACATCTACACATGCATGCCCATACTGCGCAGTAAACATGGTGACATACATCAACTTGAGCATAAATTTGATACCTGCATCATGCAAGTATCAAATTATATCCAATTAGTTACTGCACAGTAGCGTACGTGTAAATGCCTTACTGTGCAGTAACACTGTGTGTGGGGACTGACTTGGGACTAAATGTGCTAACATTTAGACATGCTAAATGTGTGTGGACTAACTTTCGTCCCAAGTCAGTCCACACACAGCATTAATGCACTTTAATGCCTGAACATGTAGACGCTGGCCTATTCCTACTTTCTGTGCAGCAATTTACTGCACAGTAAATTTAAGCCAGCATAAAAGCATATGTAGACACACTCAGTGAGAACTGATCATTCTTTCCTTTTTATGGCCTCCCAAAATATGAGAAGGGTACACTCAGTTAACTGATTGCAGTTTAGAACAAATATAAAGCCCAACCTTTAAGACAGGGTGTAAACTGCTCGTGGCACCAACAGTTATAGGAAGGCAGGGAATTGACTGCTTCAGCTAGATTGCCAAAAGCACTAGATGTCAGTCACAGAATATCATCTGCAGCACTGCAAGTTAATGTAAAGGGTGTCTAATAAGCCCACATACTTCAGGCAGTTCAATGATCACTAGGAAGGGTCAGGAAGGAAATTTTCTTCCCATGTGCCGCATAGTTTTAGCTACATTGTGGAAGATATTCATCTTTGCCTGAAGCCCTGCTGGGGGCAGAGCACTGGGTTTCATGAATGTGTAGTCTGATCAGCTGTGCCAAATCTATGGGGACAGATTCTGTGATGTATTCTATTGACTTCATTGAGTTCAGTGGGGCCACAACAGAATCAGACCTTGCCCTTTATTGCGCAGTTGTCAGCATGTTTATGGTTTAGCTGTAGTCTTTAGATAGTCAATTATTAATAATGAAAGCTTTATATGTATTATTAAAAATGCACTTACATAGGTACCTTTGTATCAGGATCCAAAAGTTCTTTACAAGACTGAATGAATAATGCTTTGCAACACCCATGAGACAAGTCTGTATGATAATTCCCATTTTATAAATGTGGAAACTGAGGCACTTAACAATCAGGTAACTGGCTCAAGGTCACCAAGTCAGAAATGGGAAAACTGGGAAAAGAATCTAAGACTCCTGGTTCCCAATCCCACTACTCTCTCCAGGACGTATCACTGTCTAAACCTGCAAAGTTTAATTTGATTCCCCTTTGAACTAGTTATTCACATACCTTTTATACCACCCTGCCAAAGAACAGCAGAGAATTCACTAAATCTCATTCCCCCTAATCTGCCATGGATCACACAGGGAAAAAAAGAGTGACTTAAAAATGACCATTTAATTTTTTTTGCCTTCCCAGAAAAGCTTTTAATACTTTCCTTTTTTCTTGGACAAAACAGAAAGTAAAAAGTGGAATTAGGAAAGTAAAAAGACTCACACACGTGAAAAATGCAAACGCTGTTCTCTTAGATTCCACCTCTGGAGGCTGTTGTATTCAGATAAGAGTTTAGCATAATGCACCCACAGTGATTGGCATGGTGGCTCCACTCACCTCAATTATTGCCACTTCTTTTCTTTAGGCAAAAATCTGCTCTGTGCAAACCACTGCACTGACCTGAATTAAGAAGAAAAAAACAAATATTGCCCCTGCTTTTTAGTTTTGAGCCCCTGCTCCTCTGTTGTTTATTTTTTATGATTATTTGTATTAACAGAGTGTTTTGGAGGCCTTGTTATCTGCCAGTCCCATCCTAATTCCCAGTTTCTACCAGCCAGACCAGACTGGTCACTCTGCATGTATTTAACAGGATTAAAGAGAAAGAAAATCCAAGCGATGGAGACGAGCCACTGAACAAATGCTTTGGTGCCTGAAATGTCAGAATGGAGCCTGATCCAAAATGCTCAGTGGAAGTCAGCTGAAGTCAGTGGAAAGACTCGCATTAACTTCAATAAGATTGGTTAAGCTGTGCGTTAAGGTATATTTATTTAGCCTAGAAAGCCTGGTCCAGTGTCCCAAGCAGGGATAAAAGGCTGGGGTTAGACACGTGTAAGTTCCCTCTACACTGGTGTGTAGCTGCTGACCTCCTAGGCATGATTTTTCTTATGCTGCCTCCTCCAGTGGTGACTTGTTTTTCCCCAGTCTGATGGTGGCATAGGTATGGATTTAAAACAAAATCAATTTTACCCTGTGGGGTGAACTCCTGGCCCTGTTGAACTTAGCGGAAATTTTGCCGTGGATTTTAACTGAGCCATGATGTCACCTTAGTTAAAGACATAAGAGCAGACTGTACTCTCAGTTAACCCCAGCAGTGCTGGTAGAGTCACTCTGGTTTTACACCAGGGTAAGTAAGAGCAGAATCCACCCTGTAATATTCAAAAAACTCTGGAAACAGATATTTGCTTAAAAGGTCTGACAGGTTCTTAGCACTAGAGAGGTCCCTATGCAAGGTCCCCTGCAGGCATTCAGCATGCACAAGTCCATGCTGCATAGGAGTCACTAACTAATCACGAGCATCTCCCGACAAAGCCTGCAGGCTGATGCTGAGCTTCTCAGTACGTTGTTGGCAGCTCCCATATCTTGCCTTCTAAATGTGCTGACTCTCTTCCCAGGTGTATTTCGGATGATTACATCACCCTCTCAGCCTAGGTACTATTGTCAGGTGATAGTGCTTGTGCAGTATTGTAGCAGCCTTACCTGAGATCTGAGGCTCCAGAGTGCTCTCACATGGTGAAACACAGTATCTTGCCTAAAAAGATAACAGTATAAATGGACAAAGGCTGGATCATTACTCCCATCTTAGGAGATTTGTGGGGAGGTAGAACTGAAACACAGAAAGGAAGTGACTTGCCCAAGGTCAAACAATGAATCTGTGGCAGAGCTGGGTACCTGCCCAACTACCTAAATCCCAGTCCTGTGCCTTTACAATAAGTCCATCCTTCCACAGCTAGCCTCCTCATTATGCAAATGGGAAAATAAATACCATTTCATTCTGACTACTCCAAAAGTATTTTCCAAATACCGTATAACACTGCTATCCAGTCTACATGGTTTTGTCCATCATTGAAAATCAGCAGCTTTTTGCAACATCATATGATCATTGAGAACAAGGCAGGAAAAACTTCGTATCTAACTGAAAGTGCAGGGAGAATTTAGGCAGATGAGGTTCTTTGGGTGAATCTGATATCTTTCATTAGACCAACTTAAATAGTTGGAAAACTATTTTTAAGCAAGCTTTTGGGTTCAAAAACCCTTCATCAGGCTAAGGAAATCTCTGCAGTTGGTGTGTGCTCTTCCTGGATGGAATGAAAAATAAAGAAGCCAGAGGCTGGGCTGGTATGCAGGACAGGCAGTCAGTGAAGATGTAGATTGAGGAGCCAATGGGTGAGAGACAGGCTGGGTGGTGGGGAGAGAAGGGGGATGAATAGTGGAGAAGTACCTGGGTAGTCAGCTGTCAGGCAGGTTATAATGTGTCATAAATCCAATGTCTATATTTAGTCCATGATCTCTAGTATCCAGGAGGTTGATGAAGTGGAGTTCATTGGCTCCTCTCTGGAAAGTGTTTTATAAGTTTCCTTTTGAGAGATTGGAGAGAGAGTGGTTTTCTTGTGAGAAATGTGCCCCCACCAGTAATTGGGTGTTCCTGTCTTTGATGGATTTCCGGTGTGCGTTCATTCTGGTGCGCAGTTGTTGTCTGGTCTCTCCTACATATCTTCCATCAGGGCATTTGGTGCATTGCATGAGGTATATTACATTTCTGGAGGTACAGCTGTAAGATCCTGGGATGCTGATGGCTCTGTTGTGGGGTGTAGTGATTGTGGGGGTGGTGGAGATGTGTGGGCAGGTTTTGCATTTCTTGTCCTGGCACGGTCTGGATCCATTCGGTGTGTTCTGGGCTTGAGGAAGTTTGCTTCTGGTGATGAGGTTGGCGAGGTTCGGTGCTTGTTTGAAGGCTAGGATGGGCGGCTCTGGGAAGACCTCTTTAAGAATAGGGTCTCTTTCTAGTATAAGTTGCAATTGTTTGAGGATTTTCCATACGGGTTCAAGGGAGGGGTGACATGTCATAACCAGCAGCGTACAATTAGTGGGGGGGTTTCTTCTGTACTGCAGCAGTTCTTCACATGGTAGCCGGGTGGCTCTTTCAAACGTGCGATCTACCTCTCTGGACGAGTGTCCTTGTTGGGTGAAAGCCTGTTTAAGATTGGTGAGGTGGCAATCCCGGGTGTTCTCTTCAATACAAATGTGGTGGTATCTGAGGGCTTGGCTGTATATCACAGCTTTTTTGGTGTGTTTAGGGTGATTGCTGGTTCTGTGCAGATATGTATGTTGGTCTGTGGGTTTCTTGTATAACGTGGTCTGTATTTTATCATTCTGGATCCTGATCATTGTGTCTAAAAAGGAGATGCTAGTGCTGGAGTATTCTAGAGAAAGTTGGATGGTGGGATGGTGACGGTTGAATTTCTGGTGGAACTCAATCAGAGATTGCAGGTTTTCCGTCCAAATGATGAAGATGTCATCGATATATCTTAAGTGTAGCAAGGGTTCGATGGTGCAGTTCTTGAGGAAGTCTTCTTCCAGGTGGCTCATAAAAAGTTTGGCATACTGTGGGGCCATTTTGGTGCCCATAGCTGTTCCCATCATCTGGAGGAAGTGTTGATTATTAAAAATCAAATTGTTGTGTGTGAGGATGAAGTGTATAAGGTCAGCGATGTCTTTGGATCTGTATTCTGGGTTGTAACCTTGTTCCTGTAGATATGTAAGGCAGGTTTGAATGACATCCTGGTGTGGGATGTTGGTAGATAGGCTGATAATGTCCATGGTGGCTAGGAGGGTGTGCTGGGAAGGTGGCCTATGCTTTTAAGTTTCCATAGAAGATCTGTAGTGTCTTGGACAAAACTTGCTCTGTGGGTGACGAGCCGTTTTAAGATTGATTCAACGAAACCTGATATTTCCTCAGTTAGGATCCCATGGTTGGATACGATAGGTCTGCCAGGGTTCCCTTGTTTGTGGATTTTAGGGAGCATGTAAAAAGTCCCCAGGTTAGGTAGTGGGGGGATCAAGGTCTGTAGTTTTTCTTGTAGTCCTGATGGAAATGATTTGATGGTATTGTTGAGTTTCTTGGTGAAAAGGGGAGTAGGATCTTCTTGTAGTTCTTTGTAGTAGGTGGTGTCAGTTCTGCTAACTCTTGGGATATTGCCACGAGTCACGATAGTTGAAAGTGTTGAAATGATGCTGTAGCCATGTTTTTTCCCCTAAAGTCCCAGGTGTGGGAGTCAAATGAGTACATGAACAGCTCTGTGTTCTTTCCTGAAAGAGTAAATTTCTAGCCTTCATGGTTGTGGAAAAAGCTTAATAATGACTGTATCCTAAAGGCTCAAACCCAAAGGTATAATTAAAAGAAACTTAAAATTATTATTTCTTTAAATCCTATGATTTTTTTAGCCAGTGCCATAGTTTTTGGAGGGATGGAAGTCGGGGGTGGGGGAGGGGTTGTGAATGTTTGGCTTAGCAAACAATGAGGATGTTAAAACATAGTTAGGGCCCCTGCTTATACAAAGTGTGTCCCTGGGTTCTGAATAATCACAAGTTGCCAGACTTTGACACCTAGATCATTGGATCAGTGCAGACTTGGATGGACTTACATCACCTATTACTCTACACAGGTTCACCTCCTACACAGAGAAGGAGGCATAGAGATGATTAGACCAAATTTTGCCGAGGTGGCCTCTTATCATGGCCCCAGGTCTTGAGTGCTAGAAATGCTAAACTCATATATCCACTTGAAGTCAATGATAAGCTGTCAGGTTCCAGCATTTTCAAAAACCAGGCTTAGGGCGTCTAAAATTGCACGCACAGAATTAAAATGTAAATGATTTTTCCAAGACCACTTGATGAGATGGTAAAGGTGGAAATAGAACCCATGAGTCCCGATCACATCTTTAACCAGAGCAGGAAACATCTGTTTGGGCAGTGCCTTAAAAAGCATACTTATAGCAGTAAGCCCAAACAGCTCCTTCAGTCTATCGTTACCAGGGATCCAGGCCTTCTGTTCTCCATGGTAAAAAGCAGAAAAATGTGGGTTTTCTCATTTTAAGGAGAAAATACAAGTATTTTCTCTTTTAAAAGAGAAAACCGCAGGAAATGATGAGTTTCCCCTTGCAGGCTGGCAGAGTTCCAGCTTAGCTTGCAAGGGGTTGGGGGGAGTGGGAGGAGTGTAATCAGGCAGGGGGTGCCACGTGCATATATGTGCGCACACATGCACGTGGCAGTCAGGCAGCATGGAGAGCAGCTCCTGCAGCTCCTTGCAGGTAAGTCTGGGAGGGGTGGGAGGGGCTGAGGCCCCTGTAGTGAGGAAGAGAGGGAGGGAGGGAGTTGTGTAGGGCTGGGGCTGGGGTTGCTGCCCAGCTGGGATGATGCATGGGCTCTGAGCCCCATGGCCGGGCGGGAATGTGCAGCTGCAGTGCCTGGCTGGGGGCCAGGATGGAGCTGTGGGTGGCTTATCTTGGAGACAGCAGGAGGGCTGGTTCCCTGCCTCTGCGCACACTCCAGGAGGGGCCACGGGGGGGTCTGTGCCCCCCAGATCTGTGCACAGGGTGCGGCAGATGCAGGCTGGCCACTGCAGGTCTAGGGCTTCCTGCCCTGCTGCACTCCCTTTGGGGACCTCTGCAGCCCAGCGGGTGGTACCCTGTGTGGCAGGGCAGGAAGGCTCGATGCCACTGCTGGGAGCCCTGTGCTGCTATGGTGTAACACTCCCTGCCTGCCTGGCAGCATCGGGGGTGGCAGTGTGGAGTTGCACCATCTGCTGCTGTTGGGTGGGCAGGGAGCACCTCATCGTGGCAGTGTGGGGTTCCCAGCAACGGCACCTCACCACTCCACCCCGCACTGCCCTCCCACGCTGGGTCCCACCCGCTAGGCTGTGGAGGCCCCTCGGGGAAGGGCAGCATGGCAGGGAGCCACAAGCCTGCACCTGCCAGCCTGCACTCCCCCACCCATGGGCTCCGCTCCAGCCATGCCATCTCTGGAGAAAGGGGAACTGGGCTCTACGCTCTGCTCTCACATGCAGCAGCTGTCACCTCCCATGGGCAGTAAACAGGGCTCAGGTGCTTCTGGGGGGGCAGGAATGGGGACAGGGGACTGTGGACCCGCGTCCCTGACCCCGTAGCCCTGGCAGCTGGGGCCCACTCCAGCAGAACTGGGGAGCAGGGGGCTGCAGGCATGAGTGAGGGGCACTAGCAGGGGTGGGTGGGGGAGGCTGTGGGTGAGGAGTGAGGGGCACCAGCAGGGTTGGGGGGCTGTGGCTAGGGAGTGAGGGGCAGTGGCATGGGCAGGGCATGGGCATATTAGAGCTGCTCAGTGCCACAAAGCAGGGGTAAAGGGGGGCAGCCACAGCTGGACCTGTGTCCTGGTGGGTAAAGGGGGCAGGAGGAACTCTGATTTTTCCATGATAAAAAACCCCAAATCAAACTCCAAAATGTACAGGTATTTAGAATGTATTTTATTATAGTGATTGAGGCACTGGTAGGCTTCCAAATTGCTTTAAAATTGTAAATATATCAATAAAACCTATCAGTAAAACATTGCATTCAACCAATACCTATATATATATAGTGGTGTTTCATTTTAATCACAGAAAAATGCGGATATAGGGTTTTTAAACCAGAGAATTTTGATTTTTAAACAGAGAAAACCAGGATCCCTGATCATTACACATTTTCATGATGAGTATGAATATGTATTACAATCAAGTGGCATTTCACAGAGCTGTTTTGTGCGTGGGTGAAACAGTTACACACACACACACACACACACACACACACACACACATATTTACCTGATAGAGTGCAATGGGAGTTAAAGTAGTTATTTCTCTGTTTTCCAGTTTTTTCCCCACTGTGTTTCAAACCTCTTCTGATCTCTTGAGGAAATATTTACTTTCATGCTCCATCAGAGCAGCACTTCTGAGTTTTTCTGGCCAATCAGGCAAATATGCTCTCAGGCAATGTTTTCAAACAGGGATTTTGAACCAGAGAGATAAGTCTTCTCAGGCGCTCGTCTCATTAATTGTTACATGCTTATCATATGCTGTGTATGACCTGAAGTTTCTGAATATATAAACAAGTGGATGCAAATTCCTCCGGGCCCTCAGGAGCTGAAGGATGGGTCGCACACCTCTGAGAAGACATGGTCTCTCTGGATTTCCAATCTGACCGTGGGCGGGTATATGGATCCTGCAACCTGAAGCAATTCTCCTCAGGAGGAAAAAATAGTTGCTCGAGTGGCTGGAGGCAAATTCAGAATAACACGTGAAGCTTCACTGACTTCTAGCCACTCATATCAGCATGACCCTGAGCCAGCGGGGTGGATTGCAGTGCTGTATCACAACATACAGCTGGGTAAAAGCTAAAACCTCAAATCTGAAGCCCCTTTTCTAAAGGGTTTCAATTTCTAACCTCCCTCCCCCACATCCAAATCAGAGAAATTTGGGTTAGAGGTTGGATCTAGAACCAGAAGAGGACTATTTCCCATTTCCAGTTGGGCTCACGACGGTGGCCATTTCAAGCAATGTCATGAAACTGCCACCTGTCCAGGCCTATATCGTGCCAGAACTTTTCACATGACGGCACCATTTAAACCGAAGACTCACCCAGAGACCTTCACACCAAGCCTCTGCCTAACCCTGCTACCGATCCCAATAAGGCCTGCCTCTGCTTTTAAACTGTTGGCCTTACACATTCATCATCTTTCCAACTCACGGAGGATCTAAAATCCGCTCCCTACAGGAGTTGCTATTGAACATTCGGTCACTTTGTAGCTGGAGCCTTATCTGCTGCTAGCCCTGTGGACAAAGATAGACCGACACAGCAGGGTGTAGTTTTCATCATCCAAAGGCTGGGAAAGCTTGATAACAGCAGAGCTATAGACAGAGTTGCAGCCATTGGAGCAGGAGGGTGAGGGGTGCTGGACCCGAGAGCCCTCCCAATTTTGATAGTGTCATTCTTTCGAGAGTTTCTTCGCAAGAAGGGGTCTTCTTTTTTATGTCTTCCAGCTTCTTATAGAACCAACTGCTATAGCTCACTATAAAACCAACTGATGCTCTGATAGCATCCAGCAACAGCAGTGATAAGTGTGTACATGCAGTGTCGCAGGGGGCCCTGAGCCCTGCTGCGGGAAGGAAGGGCAGTATTGCAGAAAGTGAAGTTTGTCTTGTTTGTTTGGCACTTCACGTTAGCCCTGAGGGCTAGGGTAGCTTGAAGGGGAGGAGGAGGCCATGAGCGGGGTGCTTGGGAGCCACTCCATTTTATGAGGGGCTATTGCCTGGCTAGAACCCTGCAAAGGTCTGGGAGCGGTGCGGGGCCGAAGTCTGGAAAGGGCTAGAGCCCAGACAAGGCCAGCAGATGGGCTAAGGCTGAGAAGGCCTGGACAGGTGGGGTGCCACCACGCTTCGCCCCTACTCCTGGACCTATCTGTGACTTGGCTAGCTGGCATATACTCTGTAGGCTGCTTGCATGGGGTCGTACCCCTGGGGGTAGGAAGGGGAGTTGGCTTGGTGCCAGAACTGCTCCCTGGGAAGTTTGAGGTCATTGGGTGGAAGGTTTGTCCACAGAGAACAGGAGGGTGAGGGATGGGACACTGCTCCTGGGATGCTGGAGGACTGCAATTTGGGTAGCTCCTTTGTGGGGAATGGCCACACATGAATGTTACATGAGCTAGGGAACGTGGCTCGGAGATAAACCTGACCTGGAGTGGCAAAACTTAAACTGCCTAAAGTGAGCTTAAAACTAGTTTCAGGTGTTAATGTGTGGATGTTCCAGGAGGTACCTAAAATTAGTGTGTACCAAGGTCCTTAGAATGACAGGAAAGGGTTAATTCTTTAAAGTTCCCAAAATTAATGCTTGCCTACAGTTCAGATCCATACTGGAATGTAACAAAGCAGAAAACAAGCTAGGAGGACTGGGAGTTGCCTAAAACGATTAAATGGTTAGTATTGATTAATATTTACACCCTCTAGTTTCTTTATTGAGTATCTGTTCAAAACTATTCCAATCAGGGTGTCCCTTCCCAGCTGCCTTGGAAGCTGACAAGATACTCACCGACTGTATATATATATATTTATATATATATATAAAATCAGAATGGTAATATGCTAAAATATGAGAAAAAGAAATAGTAAGGTGTTGCTTAACTGAGATTGGATCATTCAAGGAATGATGCAAGTATAAAGAAATATGTTTTCAGGAGAACTCTGGCTTTGTGTAGCTTGGCTTATATTCCATCAGTTGCCTTGATGAAGTTTGATTAACACTCATAGCCAAACTCAGCAGTGGGGCTGGAAGAAGTGTCCCTGGAAACTGCAACGGTACAGTAAAGAATGGAATGAGAAAGATAATGTTTCAGCATCATCTGCAACACCTTCCTGTTCACACTATCTTTTAGTGGTTATTCCTTGTAGGCAAAAAATGGGTGCCCAACTGCTATACAGAAGAGGGTGAATGAATAGACAGATGGACAGAGACACGGACTCCTTAGCCATGGCATCTAGGCGACATGCAAGTGCTACACACAAGCAACTCGTTTACAGCTTCATTGATGAATAAACTGCCCCTACCATTATCCACTCTATCCTGATGCTGCTCCAAGGCCACCAAGCTACACTGCCAGCTTGAATGATGAGCTTCAAGGCTGCCTGCTGCAAGATTGAATGCTATAAAGCAGTGATTCTCAACTGGGTTGCCAGGGCATCCTGGGGTGTTGGGAAATCCTTTGAAGGGTGCCTCAGAACGTGTGAGGAGATAAGCAGAAAAAGGGAGGCTCATGTTCCCCCTGCTTGGTCATTTCCCCACCCTACTGCCTGGTTCCTTTGCAAGGAGGTAAATACTATAATACCAATAAATATGTTTTTTGAAACAGGGTGCCACTCAGTTCACAAAAGTTATAGAGGGGGCCCTTGAGTCTAGAAAGGTTGAGAACCATTGCTATAGGGGCAGGATGCCCAGGGCCAGGGCTGGACATTGCAGTGGAAAAGCCCAGCTACCCCCACCAGAGCACCACACAACATACTTAGAGGAATGGCTCCATCTCCAGCAGATGGGAAATGCCACAACTGAGCATCAGTTGATAGACAGATCTGTAAGTCATGACTGTGAGAAGTGTAGTATGCTCAAATCCCCCACCAAAATTAATGAGTGGTTGAAGGCTCAACATCCTTCAGGATGAAGCATGGCTAGATGGTTCTTACAGCCTTCATACCTTGCCACCAAGAAGGGATCCCCCTTACTGAACTGCACATGGACAGATGTCACAGTGCTTGGAAACCTGAATGATGATGCTGGGCCAAATCGCCAGGTGGTATGAAAGAGGGTAGGCCTATTGCCTTCAGCAGCACCATTCTGATTTACACTGTACAACAGTAGCTTCAAATGCACTTGGAAACAGAGACTCTGTGATTACAGCTGTTCTTGCTTCTTCTGAAGTTACAGGATTTCCCATGATAATTGTAATTGGTAGAAAAGAGGCACTTAATGTTCTCCAAGCTCTGAACTAAGGATGTGGTCCAGAGGCATGTGGCAATTTGGTAGCGATGGATCACGACCCAAACTGCCTCCAAAGATCAGCAGGGGAATTCAGTTCTGGTTTGTTCTGGGGCAGGACAGACTTCCTTACAATTATTGCAGGAGAATTCAGCACTTTGTAGCATCCAGTGTGGAGGAAGCCATCAGAGCTGGGTTTGATCTCTGGAGCTGACTCAACAACTTCAGCCTTTTCCTCAGATTATATATTTTTAATTGTCATGCAGGAGGTTTTGACAACTATTACAGGGTTCCTTTGATGGCCTCGGTTTTGTTTCTAACAAGAATCTGTATCAGGAAAAAGACACCGTCTGACCTCATCCCACCTCACCCCAAACAGACTAGCCAGCACTGAGCTCAAAGATCATCCAGACCAAAGCTCTGGGGCAATGCTTTGCCATGGTTTGCCTGAAAGCTTCCTGGATGCAGGGTAAATGCCACAAACCCAGTAAATTCAGAGGCACCAGGAAGGTAGAGGCATAGAGAAAACACATGGGAGAGGAAAGCAGACCAACTAAAGAGGAAGAAAAGTCTGAGGCTCATCCTCTACCACACCTAGTCAGCACTGTGTGGGGCTGAATGATCTCTACTTAGATGCAAAGGCCATGCCTAAAGGAGGCAAGAAGGACAATCCCAGACTCAAACCCTAAGGTTCACCATAACTCAAGTGAAAGCCAAGCAAATGCCAGGCCACAGTGGTTGAGAAAACCCATGCTAATATATGTTCAAATGGACTGAATTCACAGGCAGGAGAGAGATGACAAAATACAAGGCTGCTTTTAATGATTTCTCTCCTCCCAAAGAGACTGGTGATAGAAGAAATCATCATGAAGGTCTTCCCTCCGCCAAATATAAACTTCTATGGAGTCTTTAGACAGGAGAAACTAACCCTTTTATGTGCTAAATCCTGCCTGGAGATTGGACTGCTAAAGCCTGTCTTTATTTCAGCTACTTTGTGGAGAAGGAACAAAGCAATCGATTGACAGGCGCAAAGGTAACAGGGTTAGGGACCATTTAAGCACACTTCATTAGGCAGTTCAGTTCAGATGCGTCTCTAGACCCATTCCCTGCTCTCACCAGCCCCTCCTTCCCCTGAGATACTCCACAAAGTCCTCTCTGGTAAAGGGCACACAGCAGGGGATTAGCAGGTAATCATGGAACAAGCCTCTTTGTGACTGTCCTTTCTGAAATGGATGGATTTGGGTTTCTAAGAGGGAGGAGGGAAGGGGGAACTGGTTACAGCCTCAATGAGCTTGAATGTCTTTTACAGGAGTAACACTGGGAAGAGTAGCAATTAAGCAGCCAACTGAATATTCAGCACAGGGTAAAACTAAACCTTCATCCTGTTACTGGGATCTAGAGGACACTTTTTTTTTTTTTGAATATCAGTGCCACTTTGTGCAAACAAGAGTCTTTGGGTAAATGCAACACCTTTTATTAGACCAACTAAACAGCTGGAAACATTGTTCTTTGCAAGCTTTTGGTTGCAGGCACACAGACCACCACCCTATGCCTGAAGAAGGGTGTTCGTGCCCCCAAAACTTGCTAAGAACAATTTTTCCAACTATTTAGGTGGTCTAATGAAAGATATCACATTTACCCAAAGAACCTGGTCTGCCTATGTCCTTAGACCAATACGGCTACAACCAACAGCTTTATTGTGTATGTATATACTTCCTTCTGCTTTCTGAACTTATCCAAGATAGGGGCAGAGGCATAGACTGCAGGGGGATTGACCATGTGCCTGTTGGATCAAGGGCAAAGAAGACTTTTAAAGGAGTTGTAGGTGTTTAAAGTTGCACCGAGGCACTTCCTGGGATTTTCACAAGCCCCTGGTTGCGCAGTAGAATAGGCTACTGTGCATTAAAGTGCATGTATAGACGCACCCATTGAGACCTAAAGCGGAGAATCCATGAAATCCCTCCTGCTTCATAACAGACTCTGCTTCATAAGACCCCAAGGCATGTCTAGCCTGACATTTGTATCTTATTACATGTAGACAGTAACTTAGCCTAAAGGGGTTGAAGGCTTCATACAAACCGGACTGTCTAAGGGGGCTCACACTAATGCAACCCTAAGGGGATTTTTGGTTAACATCATACGGAAGATTCATTAATGGATACTATGAAAATTCAAATCACAGCTGAGATTTTGAAGTGACGAGTGAGTCTGCAGCTAGTTTTTATGGTGCACACCTTGAGACATTTTACAAAAGATTTATTTTCAAGACGTGCCAAGCACCCATCCTCTAAGAAGATGAATATCTTTACAGCATCTGGCCTCCAGGACCTAAACTTCATTGTCACTTTTAAACATCTTATCCTAAACTTTCATCTGTAACATTCTATTAAATATATTTTTAAAAACTAACACCACCTGTTAGTGAACTGTCTGTCCCAGGCTGATTTGTTTCTGTAAAGAGATTATGAAACAGGAGGGATTTGATAATTACAAAAGGCAGAGAGATTCAAGTACTGGGCACATACTTGAAAAAGTCTTTTCCTTCCTACTTCTAAGGAAATTAAATATCACTTCCCCAGAGGTTTTTCATGATGCTGTGGTAATATGACATTTGATTAAGTCTGAGCAAGTCACCTAGCTATGACCTTGCTTAAACTCTACAGCTCTATTTTAGATGATGAAAATTATTCTCGTCCATATGTCATCACTTCATCTTTTATATTTCAGAAGATAGAGATTTTAAATGACTAAACTATACAGGATGTTCCCTGCTGCTCTAAGAGTTTCCAGTTCTAAAGGCTGTGATCTTCATGGTAGTGACACCAGTCACTGGGGACTACACTGACTTTTTAAATGCCAGGGAAAAAAATTGAATATGGGTCAAGCTGAATTTCACAATTGAAAGCAGTAGTTCTAGTTCCAGTGGGCACTGAGGAGTCCAGGCACCTTGGTTTGATTCCTAGGCTTTCCGCTGATTCAGAAGTCATGTGGGAAAACGAAGGAATGTTGAAGGTAAAGAAAGTTAGGATAATACTTACAGAACATCACAATTGGCAGCAGCAGGGATGCTTTTGGTCCCTGTCCCCAGAGTTGACAGGTGACATCTCATAGAAGCCATCATCAGTGGTAGACCTTGGTTCTAGTATCCACAGTGTCCAGAAGTCCTGGGAATTTATGGCATAGGTGATTTGGGAACAAACCCTGCACCACCTTACTCAAGTGCGTAGTATTATAGGCCACAGCAATGCCAGAGAACAGCTAAGGACAGAAGCAGCAGACACTGTGCATAGCTGAAACTGCATGGGCCATGTCTGACAGCCAAGGGAATTTAGGTAAGCTGCAATTTGGGCAAGACGACAGGGCTGGTATTCTTAACTCCTCTTACCTATCTTTGATGGGAGAAAAATGGTCCAATAAAACTAGGCCAAGATAACTCTAAGCCTAAATAACAATGCAATCCTACTGTACGGTGAGCACAACCAGGTAATCAGTGTGTGTACAACAGTGCCTGAAGGGACAGCATAGCCACCATAGATAAGGAGCTGATGTAGCAGTCAGGAAGCTTGGCATTTGTCTCAGTCATTATTAATTCTTTGTGAAACTTCAGGTCACTTATTTCTCCATGGACATGGACACCTTTACCACTTGCACTGGTTTAAATCAGTTTAAACGTGAAGCAACCAGACATACAAGCCTGTTAAAGCAGTTTAATGCTGCCTGGAACAGTTCACAAGCATACTAGGAAAGCCAAGTACTATTTTGAACTGGTGCATTGTGAACTGGTTCGGCGTTACCTTTGGAAACTGAGTGTTTTGTGACACAGGCTTGGTCAGTCCTCCGGGCATCCCACGCTTCAGCATTTCTCTCTGCTCCCTTCTCCCTTCGTGGCCCACTTCTGCAAGTGGCACCTCTGGCATGCAGTCAGAACTCATGTTCCCTACCCACACATCCACCTTTCACCACCTTTTGCTAGCATTTGTTAAATTAATGAGCTCCCTCACAGTGCTTGTTCTGTAAAAGCCATTTAACAACCAGCCGTGTCCTCAATCCTCATTTGACACAGGCCCCCATCACCTCCCTCCTCCCCCCTGGAAATTCGGAAGCACGGATCCAAGAACTACCCCTTCCCAGGCACTCCAATCAGGCAAACACACAGCAGACTTTGGTGAACTTCAGGCTATCAAAGTTTACTGAATTTGTGTTTAGGAGAGAAGGGAAAGCAGAAAAGTGAAAAAGCCCCAGCCCCAGGCCACCCCAGGATCCCCAAAGCACTCCCTCCCACCCGCCCTTGCCTATATTGAGGCCCACTGGCCTCGGTGCTCACTCACACTGTGCGGTGTCAGAACAGCAGCATTGCACACACCATCGTGAACAGGTTCCCAAACAGTGACATTTGGGAATTGTTCCATTTTTAAGTGCATCTGCACCCTAGGTCCCAGCTCCTCCCCTGTAGAAAGAAGCACTAAGCATATCTTAAGAACTCTTCCATGAGGCTTGTAAATCCTAGCAGCTCTAGGATTTACAAGTGGGAGGGAGAACTGGAGTGGGATTGTATTGAATAGGAATTTGTATTCAGTTTTGAAAGCAGTGCTCCCTCCTCTCCCACCTCCTGATATTTAGGAAGGCACACCATTGGTATTTAGGATGCACTGCAAATTTGGGCAGGATGAAATTATATGGATGCATTGAGAGATGTTTTAGGGAGTCGGTTAGGCAAGGCAGGACATGTCTTTGGTTTCTGTGGATTTTTTTCTTCTGTAAAACATCCTGGATCTGGGACAGATGCTTTGAACGACAGAGAGGGCTCCACAGGTCTGGGAAACCAGTTGCCAGGCAGGATTCCGGGTTAAAAGATTTAAGACCTTTGCAGCATCATAAATTCTCACAGAACTCATGTTTACCCAATGCCAAAACAGTCTGATATATAGCAAACCTCTTAGGACAACTTCATATTCTACCTAAGAGTTTTCAATGCAATTTGGGATAATTCCCCATATGCTACTCAACTTGTCTGCCTTTTTAAAGCATCACTGCAAAAAAAATCAACTCTTCAACCTGTGTGTGAAGCAGTGTGTGTAATACAGCATATACAATTCCAAAATACTAAAGTCCCATCTGTTTCAACCATATATCCAATGTACTGATGAGTTTTTTAAAAACACCCTTGTGTTTTAATATGTTACCACCTGCAAGGGCTGACCAGTTTGTATTTGCTACTCAGGGAAGAGGTTGAAATTGTATAAGCTCAGGTGAGGTAATTTTTTAACTAATCAACCGCTTTCCATTTAGCATGGGGATATGCAAGTGGGCACTGATCTGCAGACATTATACTATTTAGCCAGCTTCTTTACAACTTGGGTTCAGAGGGCAATTAAAAAAAAAAAGAATTATACTAAGGAACCCAACCCTAGGGAACATGGGGGTCACAGGATTGCCAGATGTGGTCTGTATCCCATCCTAATGTACCCCCTTCTCCCTCGACAGATACACTCCCCCTTTATTAGCACTCACCATTATCTATCTTAAGATGGCCCTCTCTTCCCCGCAGGAAAATATGCTCAGTTCTCTCTCATCTGTTCCAGGTGCTCCTTATAAAAAGTACTGCAAGTTTTGAGAAAAAGGCATGAGTACCCTCCCTGTATAACCACTGGCCAGCCTCTACTATTGGCCTCAGCCAATTCATGGTCTCTAAACAGAAGTCTGCCGTGTTTAAGATGAACTTAACATTACACATCTTGGAGGCTTCCTTTCCACATTACCACACTTTTGAATCAAAACGGATTTCCCCCCCACCCCGATCAACACTACTCATGGGGGTATGAAGCTGGAAATACACTGCCAAGGTATATACGTGGGTGCCAAGGAACTGATATCCTTCCAACAGACAGAGTGCTCATGTCATACTTCCTACAGGGCAGGATCCAGATGAGTGCTGGTACAGCTGCACTGTATACATTTAAATATAATTTCCTAAAACAACTTAAGGGACTGTGAAATCCAGTCCGTGTTCCAAGCAGGTGCAGTATCTGAACCTTCTTTGAGTGCCTGTGCTGATTTCAGTTTCCATGCTATTTTTCTATTTTATCTAGTGTTTTCCTCTGCTCTGCTGCTGTGTGAAGGTCCCTATCATCAGGGTAGATGGGGTTTACAGTAGAATCAGTGGAACTGACTGCACAAGGTAAAGCAAACACAGAAGTGTGTATTCCCACACAGTCTTTCAGTCAAGTCTAAACCATGTTTTCTTGCAGGCACCTTTTCCGCACAAAAATTGACCCCCAAAATTGAGGTGCGTGTATTAAATCAGGGCAGCTGATTTTTTTGCCCAAGACAGAAGCACCTTGCTTTGATCCCTGCTTTGTAGTGCAGCAGCTCTGGTATTACTCTTCAGGCAGCTGATGGAGTCAATGGCCCATTGTTCTTCACAGGTGTTAAAGATCATCTCTCCTTTCCAATGGTCTTGACCTTCCACTAATGAAGCTAACCTTTCTTAGGGGAAGTTTACCGTCTGCTAGGGTTTTTGGTCTTGTCTCCTATTTCACAGTTCTTGAACTCTTTTCAAGATCAGAGATCCATCCATAGAGACCAGTTTTCAGCAGCAGCTAAGCAGGAAAGGGAGGGGAGTCAGTTGAAGATTAGCCCCTGTCCCTGCTCTCTCTCACTGTAAGGAAAATTTTATTTTATTTATAATGCCTTTCAAAAATAAAGTGCATATGATATTTGGGATATGTTATATTGCGAGAAAAATACAGTATTAACATATCAATTGTCTTAACATTTTCTAAATAGACTATTTCTCTTTAAGGAAGAAAACTTATTTCAGCCCTTCATACTATGAACACTGATACTGCATTTCTCTCAGTCTGATCAATAAAAAACAGGATGGCTGGTTTCACTTATTTCTGGTTAGTTGTATTCTAGCTATTTGTCCTAGCACAATGTTGCAATTACAAGCAGTGAGATAAAAGTTTCTATGTAAACACATTATTTTAAAGTTATCCTCAGAAAGCCACTCCTAATGATTTTAAGTTTTCTGAACATAAAACCTGCATTTTGGGCCTCTGTGAGAGAGTGGAAGAAGAGCTGGGTGAGGGACCAAGGCCACTGGAAGGGAGAATACTCACCGCAGGTGGACTGGAGTGATGGGAGACACCACCATGCTTTCAGACCTGCTGCTCTCTGGATTGGCAGAGGGAACCCACAGAAAGGCATTTGTTGTCCCAGAGCAGGATGGCAGGGGTGGGATGCCAACAAGCCGGGTGATGGGACATGCCGGGCTTCAGCAGCTGATGGGATCCCAAGTCCTCCAGTAGGTGGAGAAAAGGAGCCTGTTAAATCAGAGATGGCTGAAGGACCACAGTCAGGAGCTGACGAAGGAGTGCTGGGGAACAGCAAGGATCTAGCAAGCAGAAGACAGATGTAGTGAAGACCGTGGCAGGCCAGACCACAGTAAGAAGCTGGCATGACTGGGGAGTGAAATAAGAGCCCTAACCTGGGCAGGGACAATCAGAGGGCTGTGGATGATGCAGCCTCTCCTTCCTTTTGTGTTACTGGGTGTTGTTTTCATTTTGATAAGTCTCTGTCTACTGTGCCGGGGAAGGGAGCAGAGAGCCCCAAATGGAAGAAGGCCTGTGATTCTGGTGTGCAAACTGGGTGTGAGACCAAGTGTCTGTTGAACAGAGACCGATTTAATTCACGTGGATTACTGCAAGGGTGCCTGTTATATTTATTCAAAATAAACAACTGATTTGACCCCAGGAAGTGTTATGTAGGCGATTAGCTGATGAGCTGTATATGGACTGGTTTGGAGAGAGAGTGCCCTATGAGCAGAGGTAACCTGACTTGCGTTATTAAGAGACTTTTATTTGACTCCATATAAACTGATCTAGGATGTGGGCACTAGAAACCATGGATTAGTCAGTTCGCATTGCAAATTAAGAAACTCGTTAATGAGCTGATATAGTGAGAGAGTGGGTCAATCTTACTGTGTGTGAATTAATCTAAGCTGGTAGCCTAGTGGTACCTGAATAAACTTGAATTCTTTTGGGATATAACCATTGTCCTTCCTCTGGCTAGCGAAGACCTGCTGGGATTGCGATGGTTCAGTGAAAAACCTAGGTCAAAGACACTTACCATCTTGCATGGTATGGAAAGGGTGGAGTGTAAGGGGAGGAGAAACCCCACAAGAGCTCCCGGAAGGGCTCAGAGAGATTGTTGGCCTTTCTAACCCCAACTCCCAACTAGATTTGAAGCATCATCAAGACCTGGTGGGTGAGGGCAGAACATCTGAGATAGAGGATAGCAACAATCCCTGACTATTCCCCCAGATGGCACACTCAAGTAGAACATCCAGAAGGCGAGGCCCCCAACCCTACAGTATAACATCTCGACAGCCTCAACTCTTAGTTCAAAGAAATATACAATCAGTAGAAGAAATAACTAAACACAGCATGACTGCATATAAACCATCATCAAATGTTGTCAAGCAAAAATAGTCTTTATTCAAATTTTATGGAAACAGGGATCACTTTACTTTGCAAGACGGGGGGGAAAAAATAAAATAAAAAAAATTTAATATAAAACAAGGATATTGTCACAATACCAGAATATGGAACTCTACTTTTCCCCACCCCCATGGATTACTGAAGGTATCTATTTTCCTGACTGTGCTATTCACACCTCTGTAAGTCCAAAAAATATGAAACAAAAAGTAGTATGAAACTTAAGACTTAGCACTTTCACTAAATGGCAAACATCAAAGGGCACCAAATCAAGGGCAAAGATTGCTGAAGTCACCATACCTACCTATCAGTCATCATTCCAACCTCATCAACCAATTGAAGTACAGTGCAGCTTCTCTGTAAGGCTGTTCTTGGAAAACAAGGCAATTTTGGTGGTCTAGGAAGAATGGTGTTATAAAGGGGGAATCTTTCTACAGGATAGCAAATGAGCTGCTTAGCCTTGCATCAGAAAGCATTACAGAGAGGGAGCACTGTATTAAACAATTATAGACACACCATTAGGATAGTTAAAAATGTACAGCATTGACATGTGTTCTACTTCAATCACTTGTGCTACAACTACCAAACATGTACAAAAGACGTCTCATATAGTTCCAGGTGTGGTTGCAGCAAACTTAGGACCTTGAGCGAGATCTTGATCTAGATCGGGAGGGTGATCTAGAGGGAGACCTAGATCTAGACTTGGACCGGGACCTGGTTTTAGAAATAGATTTTGATCTGGAGCGAGATTCTGATTTGACATTTAGTTTAGACTTAGAATTTGACCGAGACCTGGACCGAGATTCACGACTTGCGTGCATGTCCTCACTCTCGCTTTTTACCTCCTTTTTGTCAGATTCTGGTTTTAGATGCTCCTTGTCCTTGGACTCTGATCTGGATCTAGACCTGGACCGCTCGTGGTCTTCCTTCTTTTTCTTCTTGCTACTAGATTTGCTGTCTCGCTTGCTGTGCCTTTTGCTCCTCTCGCTTTTGCTGCGGCTCCTGCTTCTACTCCTGCTGTCGTCTCTGCTCCTCTTCCTTCCTTTCCTCTTGTCCTTACTCCTGCTACGACTCCTGCTCCTGCTCTCATCTCTGCTCTTGCTTTTGCTCCTGCTTCTAGCCTTACTGATGCTCTTCTCCCTCTCTTTACTCCTACTCTTCTCCTTACTCCTACTCTTCCTCATGCTTGTCCTCTCCTCTTCCTCTGTTCTCTCTTTGCTCCCACTCCTGCTCCTACTTTTGCTCTTACTCTTTTCCTTGCTGGGGCTCCTGCTCTTTGCTTTCTCATCGTTGTTGTGAACAGCACTCTCTGCTTTGTCTTTACTTTTATTCCGGGTTTTCTCTGCGCTCCGGCTGCGGCTCCTACTTTTATCATCTTTGCTTGGACTCCTGCTTTTGTCCTTTTGACCTCTGCTACGGCTCTTGCTTCGACTACGGCTCTTGCTTCTGGAACGGGACACAGACCTGTAAAAGCACAAATGGATGGCCACACATTAGTCTTTTCTATGTGGTTTAAGGCTGGTTTGCCTTGAATTGTAGTATGCAGATAAAAAATAAGTGTGAGAAAGGAGCGCCAATGCTGCAGAGCTAGGTCAGTGCCTCTTATATTTAAACAAGTGCCCCACTTTCACCCACAACGAAGGTGATAATGTACCTGGATCTTGATCTACTCTTGGAGCGACTGCTTTTGCTACTGACGCTGCGGCTCCTGCTCTTACGAGAGCGTCTGCTTCGAGAGCGAGACCTGAAACAAAAGGAAATGGGTTAACATTGGGTCACTACAAAACCACAAAAGGAGAAGCCTCTTTGATTTGGGGTGAGTAAGAAGCCCCAGCCTTAAAGAAACAGTGGTTGCAATGTTTTCAGCCATTTCTACTCCATATTTCAGAAAGCTAGCAGAATGCTTTACAGAATAAAAGTTGTTGACATTCCTAAAGTGCCCATCTTCATAACACTAAATACATAAATACATTCATTCCCACCTGTAGGAAATGTTACATCTCTGAGGATGAACAGGCTGTCATTCTGAGAAGCATGTCTTTAGGAACGGGAAGAGAAAATGACTCTCCAAATGAACATGGAGAAATTCTGGATGGAGTGAATACTGTTACCCAAGACAGCTTAGCCAGGACAAGATGCCTCCCTTCCTTCAACAAGAGATGCTATGGGACTGATGACCAGTAAAATCTGTGTATTGTGGGCCTCTCAGGATAGGTGGGCTAGAATTAGACATATCCCCACATCTGACTGCAATTAGATTAGAACACAGAGCCTCAGCTGTATTATGAACAAACGTACCTCGAATGGCTTCGACTTCTGGAATAGGAGCGGCGCCGTCTTGACCCAGGTCTGTCTTCTACTAACCTAATCTTTCTGCCATTTACTTCTGTCCCATCCAGCTTTTCAAGGGCTCTTTTCATATCAGAATAGGATTTGAACTCAATCACACCTTCATTTTTTCTGCCTTTATGTGCGTCTGCATATGTCACTTCACCTGCCTGACGCATATAATCCTAGGAGGAGAGGACAAAGGAAAGAAAAAAAACAATGTCTAAGAATTCACAGATTTAAGCTGATTGTTTATTCTGCCTGCCCACTCTTAAGTGCAGAAACATTTGTTCATTTGAAGTAAGAGAAAAAAGAAGAAGAATAATTCACATCCACACCATCTTAGTTTTAATTAAAGGTTCAAGTCACACTGGAAGTTTTATCCATAGAGTGCTGACTGGCAGGCTCATACTGAAGTTCCTGAGCAAGCTAACAATTGCTGTGTAATTTTAGTGCTAGAACTAGTGAAAGGTGACTGGCTTAGAGGTCTGTAACAAAACAAGGATCATACAGGCAATGACAGCACCAACTTTTCTTCAGCTACTGCTTAGACAGTGTACCTGCTCACCTGTGGTAAACTCAGTCTCTCAACTCATTCACCCCCTGGCCTCTCAGCTTCAGCTGCTCAACACAGTATTTGGTTTTGTGACTCATGCAGCTGGTTATCAGGAAGAGATATTACTCTGCCCAAAGCAAGCTGGCCGACAGGGGAAACTTTCATGCAGTACTAACTTAGGCTGCAATAGGGGCTGTATGTACAAATGAGAGGTTTATGGTTCATTCCTACGGCAAGAGCAACTCAAAAAAGAACCCCGCTGAATCCAGCACAGCATTGACCAGTGCATGCTCCGTTTAAAGCATTTGATACCAGATATCCGAAACGTTTACAAATTAAAACAATAAAAATGCTTAAAGGTTGTTAGTATCCATTTGAACTACAACTACACAATCTGTTCTGGACAGGCTTGTAAGAGAAAAAAAAAAGGCTTGTGTGGAACAGGAGGCAGTTTCGTGATGATGTTTATGTCTACACTTTACTGTCTCGTTCCAAGAATTATCCTAATTTTAAAAAACAAGGACATTGAGGCAAAGGGGTCAAGTAATTTGTTCGACCCCTTTGCCTCAAGGCTTACAGGGTGCCCATGAAAGAGTCAAAGCTCAACCCAGATTTCTGAGCCAGTCCTATATGAAGACTCCTCAGCCATGCTTCTGATACGCTGGCAAAGCTCCCAACAGTTATTCTTAAGGTACAACATGAAAAAGTAAGTATTTTATAACCATGCTTAAAGCTGTATTAAAGACATACTCTCCCCCATGTTTCTCATGTAACTGGGATGACTGGCGACTGGCAGCTTACAAAGAAACTTTATAAAGAGCACTTATATGACTGAGGGCAAAGGAGAAAAGACAAAGAGAGAAGACACTTGGCACATGCTAATCACAGCCATATATATGTACCATGGCCTATTCTGTGGGTTACCCTCAGCATTCCCATAAGAGTCATTTCCCCAAGGAGAGGCTCTCTCTGTCCCCAAGCATTTTCTTTTCAACTGTTACTTTGTATGATTTCCCTTAGCGTGCAAGAGAATTCGTCTCAGAGTTTCTTCAAAAATGGCCGAGTTGTTAAAAGAGTAAGAATACAGTTTTTTGGCTAAGATAGCTCTAGCTCCTCCAATGTAGAAGAGACTGAAGTCATAGGAACATAACTCACAGATGCATCTTTCCTCAGTCAGAGTTGACTGCAGCAGTTTAGAGACGAGACTTTTTTTCTAAATATATCTTAAGGCATGTTAATTGACCTTTATTAAATGATAAAATGAATATTCTCCAACTGGTCCACTAACAGCATGCATGTATACAGATTTAGATGTAGTAGGTATTTCCACTGAGTGCATGACACCTCAGGATCCTGTACAAAATACAGGTTTTGAAGAACGGACTATTTCATAAGTGTTGTCCTCTAATGGGCACATATTATACATGTTAAAATGAGAATCTCTGAAGTAGTCAAATATTTACAGCGCAGGAGGTTTAAGAGACTCATCATGGAGAGGTCCTTTAAAACACAAGGCTGGGTTAGTGTCAGGGTAACAGCCTGGACAAGCTTTCGTTAACCCCAGTAGAGCCAAACCATTTGCTCAGCCAAGATGAAGAAAGGGGTCCCATACCTTCAGATCTTGCCAACTGCAACGGCTTGACAGATTTTCCACAATCAATCTGTACTCTGTACGGGTAGGAGGACCGTACTTATCTCTTCCACTTCTTCTATAACCATATCCACCTTTATAGGAGGTGACAAGCAGACAGCAATACTTCAGCTAGGGAAATGGAGTGGCTTAGTTTACACCCCAGACAAAAACTCCTCTGCCCAATATACCAGCAAATACATTTAATCTTCACCCCACCCACTAGTCTAAACTACATTCTCCTTGTTTAAAATATAAAATTACAGAGATAAAACATTAAAAAAGATATATAACTACAATACTTGCACATAATTACAAGATGTATAATCATATAGTTACAATTAAAAATTAACATGCAATTAAATTTAAGTTATTAAAAATTTGTTTAAATAAATTTTGAAACAAGAAACCAAATCACTAAAGCCAGTTTACTAATGTTACTTACATTGATTAAAGGTTTTCTGAATATCTGACATGAATAAAGATTTTCAGGCACCTATTTCAGTTTAATCTCATCTGTCTCTAACCCTTGGGATCCTCACCACCCAGGTCTAATGGGAAAAGGTTGCGGTCGTCACATGGCTTCCTTTTTTGGTCAGCCAAGGGCCACAAAGGTCAAAGAGCCACTCATGGAAAGGTAACCCAAGGTCAGCAAATGGAACAGGCAGTCATCTTAGCCTCAAAGGACTCTTTTAATTAAAACATTGAGGTCTTTGTTAAGTCTATGTTAAACAATCACATTACAAATAAACCATTCAAATATTTAAATAAAAATAACAACAACAATAAATGGTACAAGAAATTGCATTCATTCATTTATCAGTTAATTAAATTAAAATATTTTATATACAATTAACAAATAGATACATATTCAGATCAATATTTACATTTACAATTACAAAAGCAAAATAGTCAAACTTCATATCATTATCTTTTAAAAAATTACTTTTTTTTTTTAAGTAAATATTTTATAAAAAAAAAGTCACTGAGATACAAATGCATTTTAGTGCTTACTGCGTCCAGAACCATAACTGCTGTCACGACGTGGGCCCCTGGCATGTTCAACAATTACTCGCTCTCCACAAAGGTCTTTGCCGTTTAGCTCATAAACGGCATCATCTGCATCACGCAGATCATCAAACTCAACAAAGCCATACCTAGGAGGAGACAGAGACTGTTCAGGAAAAAACTACACCCACCCAAGGTGTCTATTTATCAACAGCAACTCACATCAGAGTAGGAACTTCCACTGCCAACGAAGCTTGGGACTCGGTTACCTTGAAGCAATACTTCTCTCTCTCTCTCTCTCCCCTCCTCCCTTCCTTCCCCACCATTCAAACCTTTGTTGGCCACCAGTGGCCAATTCCTGAAGACTTCAGGTCAGGGTCCCAGCCCAAGGATCCTACTCCTCAGTTTGTTGGTCTACAAGGTAGAAGAGGGCTTAGTCATCAGCGTTTTACTCATTGTTCTACTTGGCTTAAGGAATTTCTCGATACCTTGGTACATCCACGTTTGACACTGAAATATTACTCCACCTTGTGTCTGGAAGCTGCTTGTGTTCCTTCCTCAGAAAATGCCAAAAGAGGGCAAAATATGAATGGATGCCAGGGAAGGGGTTTATCAGGAAGGGTGACTGATTTCACTCTTCACTGTGGGCAGTACTGATGTGTTTGAGTAAGAAAAAGGACTATGTATGCCTGGTCCTATTGGTAAAGAACAAGTTTCTAGATAGTCTTGTGTTAAGGAGCTTCCTGGATAATACTGAATAAAATATAACACTTGAGGATGCAATCCTATCCGTACTGGTCATGCTGAAATCCCACGCTCTGAAACTATGAAGTCTGTGTGCAGGGTCCCTACAGGATTGGCCACTCACCACTATTACATTCACAATTAAAAGACTTTGTCAACAGCTTTAGATTTAGAGCTTGCAAAATGCCCACACAGAAGAGCTTCATACATGCATAATAGCACTGTGATCACGGAGCTCTCCACAGGCATGGCAATCTGCTGGTCAGAGCAGATTGCAGCCAGGGCTGTAGTTTGCATAGCAAAAAATGCTGTGCCTGCTTTGCTAACTGCTCTGAAAACACAAATAGGGAAAATGCAAGTTAGAGGAAGCCAATAAGAACATATATTTTAGAAATAGGCCTTACATTTGAGTGGGCATTTTTGGCATTCCAGGCAACTTGCCCAAGGTCACACAGCAGTGCTGGGAACTCACACTTCCTAGATCCCAAAACTAACTGTGCAGAGAGTTTATAAATACACAAATAATTTAAAATTAGACAGGTAAACCCCAATTATCCAAATGAATAGGGGAGGGGTGGAAGAGGGGACAGCATCAGAAACTGCTGACGACTTGGGTGCAGATAACAAGAGTTTACCCCGCTTCACTTACCCTGCCACGACCCAAGTTCAGGCGTCCTAGTCTCCCCTGCAAGAGCTGATGATACCACAGCCCTGTGCAGCACCCCAGGGAGCCCCGTTTCAGCTGGTTGCAACATCTCTGGCTGCTGTAGGGCAAACAGAATCCTGAACTCAGGTCTTAGCAGGCAAGTAAAAAAGGAGGAAATGGTTTTCAGACATTTGATTTTCAAATTTGTGTATAACTGTAATTCAAAGTCTCATCTCTTCTCTTAGGTCATTTCATTTTTAAATACTTTCACTTCCTCCTTGAATGCCCTAGTCACCAAGAAAACTACTACATAAACTTTAAATATTTAATCAAAATGTTTAAACATGAAATTTCTCATCCAGGTATTGCAAATAAATAATCATTGTAGCTACTTCTTCATGCAAGTGTGGGTAGTCTTTTAATAGTGAAGCAAGTGTGACTTTGAGCTATGAATTCTGAATTACTTACTCACAGTCAATCTACCAACAAAATAGTTCACATCTAATCTTGCCCCATGCCTCGTCTGCCAAAATAAAGCAACTATCTCCTTATCTTTATACAGATCTCAAATGCTTTGTAATACTGTATTTGTAATAATGACTTCACTCCTAGATATTAAAGTATTTCCTATGTGCCAGCAATCCCACAGGAAGGTTTTAAAACAAAAAAAGGACAATAAATGTATTTTATTGACGCTTTAAGGATAGGGCTTAGGAAGCTAAGCAAGATTTGGCCAGAACAGCAGATTAAGAAGCCTCCTCTTTCAAAGAGCACACCAGGAACCGTTAGTGAGGTGTACTTAAGCACTCCATGTTACGTATCAGCAAAAACAGGACTGCACCAGCAGCCCAGCACTGCATGGCACCAGGTTCAGCTACTGAGAAGCTAGTCACCTGTAAAGATATACAAATACCACCTCCTACAAAATGCTGGTTTTCTTTGAAGGGCTCCAATGCAAGTGCAGGGCAAATCCTGCTCAACTGCTCCCTCCAAGGCAAGCAGGCTTTTAATAATTGCTCTCTATGGCTAAGTGAAAAGGAGATCAACAGCATAACATGCGAGTGACCCTAGAATAAAAAAAAGTATATAAATGACAGAAAAGGAGAATATAAATAGAAGTAATCAATTGCAGGAAGGAATTTTCTAGGTGTTTATAAAAATGGTAAGGGAAAAATGTATACAGCATACGCTATAGAAAATAGGTGATTGCTTTCAAGTCATACTACGCACAGCCCAGAGATAATAAGTAATATTGATCCACACCTCCCTTAAATATACTTCCCATCTTAAAGTTTAAACAACATGAATTAAGATCCCTTAGAAGGATAGTTTAACACCACAAGAAACCGCAAGTGCTGACAAAGCCTTCTCCAAAGCAATCTGAACCTGCTGTTATATGGTGGTAGTGCAAGTAAATCTTCTTTTAAGTGTCTACTGTTATTACTTTAGATGTGGCATAAAACTACTTACTAAAAATGTCAATGCAATTTACTTCAGATAATGTGAAGCTACATCATTTTGCTGTCCATGTATCAAAAAAGGAAAAAATGGCAAGAGCACATATCCTTATTTCTAAGCAATTCCAGTCGATTGAACCACCTAAAGAAGCTTTTTATCAAAGATGAAGGGAAATGGGATTTTTAAAAATTGTTTAAGGTCCCAAATAATAAAGGGCAGCTGAGTCAGTCACACTCCTTCCTATGCAGGGCTTTGAGGTACTGGATTCATACCAGCTGGCTGCATATACTCCCCTCTACTTGCCAAGATATTCAGAGCTAGTAAGGTTCACTTCTATGGCACACAAGGTGCTACCAAGTTTTCCTGCTGCTCCTATGGGGACAGTGCTATAGCCTTGAACAAGCTGAGCTATGCCAGTTCTAAAGCATGAATCAAATGCTTGAGCAGTGTCAGTCTAAAGCAAGGCTAAATATGTCTACTATTTCTTGTCGCTTACTGACTTACTCTGCAATATTTACTTGCTGCCAGTGTGCATTCCCGATTTAAGGTTTGATTTTAATGAGATGCTGAATGGAACAAGACACTTGGCTGCAGTATCGTCTTCCTGTCTTCTCCGGGACGTGGGGCAGTTTGCTCAGACCAACCGGGGCTCCGAGATCACCCTAGGATTCTGTGGAGGCATTGCTTAAGGCAGCGTTTCCCAAACTTCGGGGGTTTATGCCCCAACACAGTAAAATCGGCCACTCTCACATCTCTACTTCAGCCACCAGATTTGACACTGTGGCATTTACACGATTTGTACATATGATGCTTTGCCCTCAGTTATGCTCCCCCCCCCCCCCAGGCATCTTTCCTGCCCCTGCAAGGGGGTGTGCCCCACAGTGTAGGAAACACTGGCCTAAGGAGATTCAAAACTGTAGTAGAAAAAAGGTCACCTGAGCTAAGTACCGTGCTGAATATAACTTGCCCCATGGCTCCCGGAAGCCCTTCACTGGGACAGAAGAAGGCAGGACAGGGTGGCACCTTGCCAACTAAATTGTTCAAATTCCAGAGACTACAGCCTGCTTTGTCAGATGCTCTGAACAGGGGAAGAAGATTCAGGTCGATTATCAGCATTTTTGTCTGAGGCCTAGAATCAATTTGTTTTGGTTAAGACATCCCTGATGTTACTTTCTACATGTGATTTTTTAAGTTAATTCAGTGAATTCAAACTACCATATTTACTGGAATCCAAGACAAGTTGCTTTCCCCCCACCATTTAATATGGGGGGGAAAAGCTTTGCCTTGAATCTAGATTGGGGCAGGCTGCTGCTGTGGCTCCAGCGGCAGCTCTGAACCTGACCCAGGCACTGAGTTGGAGCTGCCACCTACCACAGGCTGGGGCTGGAGTCACCATGTGCTCTGTGCCCTGGGCCACAGTCGGAGCATACAGTAAGTGCAGCACAGTGCGAGTGTGAGTGTGAGCACATGCACTGGGGGGGGCAGTGGACAGACTAGGGCAATTGACCAAGGGGAAAAAGCAGCAGGGAGATAGGCACTAGGCGGGCAAGCACCAGGGAGCACATGCACAGGGGGAGGAGGTGGTAAGGGGGACACAGGACTAAGGGCAGAGGTCAGGCCACAGCAGTGGGAAGGGGACTGGAAGGAATTTAAGACAACCTTCCAGTCCTTAGATTCTATACATTTGAAAGTCATAACAAATTTATAATTTCCCATGTACAGAATCCAATTACTGGGGAGGGGTCATCTTAAATTTGGGTAAATACAGGAATAAGACACTCCTCTGTGGAATTACACACTTTCTTTGGGTGGTGGATCACAAAGTCACTCCAATGCTACTATAAGCAGCAATCTAGCAAGGACATTTTTTCTTTATTGTAACAGCCTAGATAGCAAAAGCACATTAAAAATAGTTTCCCTTATAATCTTCATTTGTCCATAACTGAAATTCTGTTTCTACTGAAACAAAGAAGTTTCAGGAAAATCTGGAAAGGAAAAAAGGCACACACTGTTCTGCTTTCCTCAAGAAGCATCTCCTATTATCTTTCATTGTATGGAGTTAAATGTCCCTCTCCCTCCCTCCCTCTCCCTGCTAAGTTAGATACTGAGACTGCAGTTAAAATAGTGAAAGGAAAAGTAACAGTCTTATCAATCATAAGCAGTGATTGGTATCCCAGATAGAGTGGCCAAAAGATAGGAAAGGAGTAGGGTGACCATATTATTTTTAAGGAAATTTGGGACTCCCCCCCCCAAGCCAGCCCACCACTAGCTGCTGTTCAGGAGGAGCTGGGCTGGGCAATACGGGCAAGTTGGCGCCAATCTGGGACTTTTCTTTTCATATTCACCAACCAGCAGGGATGGCCTATGACATCTGGGACTGTCCCTACCATATGGTCACCCTACAAATGAGGTTCTTTGTTAAACTATTGTCTCCTGTTCATTCTGGGAAGTGCTCCTCTGCTGATTTGATCTATGCTACTGTAAAAATAGGCATGCCTCTCATGTTAGATGAAGGCAAAATTAGGACCCCAGGAAGCAGGCTGCAGGAGAAAACAGACACTAAGCACTAGGGCCTAAACATTTAAGGCCTAAACATTTTACAGGTTTCAAAACACCCACTTAACTTCCTGCCAGCCTCCTAGCTTTGATTGGATACTAACCACAAATCATCCAAGAGCAGTTTACTCCAAATCTCCAGCATGGTGATGGAAGGGAAAGTGGTATCATTTTGTTAACTTCTGTTTTATGCCTCATGTTCAAAACGTTGGAAAACTGGTGAAAAATGCCGATTAGTACAAGAACATTAAACAGATCCTCTTAGAAACAAATCTCAAGATGACTGCTGGCCAGCAAAGCCTAAGAGTTTGTAAGGATTTCAGATAATAAAGACTATGGTTAATTGCCTACTCCAATATCTTTATGGCTAGGTAGAAAATGGATTGGACACACAAAAGCTGTGATTATAGGAAAGACTTCACCTGATATTTACTGTAACAGTGTCTTCTTAAACAGAATCCTGTTTTCCCCCTGCCCCTTAAAGACAACCCTGGGAATCTGTTCTGCTCAACAGAACTGTGTTCCTTTACACAACATAGCCAATTTCAGGCCAAAGCTTAAGGGGGTTGCTTTTATTTAAGGTTAAGGTTTTTTACCAACTCTCAAACCAATAAATGCCACAAACAGAATATTTAATGGTGCACTACAGGGCTAGCAAAGAAGAACAAAAGCATAAGGCAACCTATTGTTGTCCCAGCCGATCTAAATGTAAAGAAATAGCACAAATGGTGAAAAGTTAAGTTAGTGTCAACAATAAAAGAAAACCTGGCATAACACTGCTTTGGCATCTGCTAATCTTGCATTTTTGACAGAAGTGGGGGAACTCTTTGGGTCAAGGGCTTGATCTGTATACTGATCTGAAATGTGCCATCAACCTTACAGGCTTTTATCCAGTGGGGAAATGAGGTATGAAGTCGGGGACTTAGCCAAGGAAAGAGCAACCCACAGGCAGAAATGGAATTCATGATTCTCAGCAACTAGGTCTTGTGGTAGGTCTCAGCTGTTTGGTTTTTTTTAAATGATCAAGAAAAGTAACACCATTAGAAGACTGCTGAATCCATGTACATGTTCAAATCCAGAAAAGGGAGTCTTCATTCCCTACAAACTTCTGGGTGGCTTTCAAAAAAAGGAGCGAGAAACTTGCCATTTAATTTGTTGGCCGCAGTTTGTCACAACAGTGCCATAACCCTAGCTCTGTGGTAGCACATACACTGTCTAGTAGACTCTGGCACGCTCAGCTCTAGTAGCACAGAGCAACACCTCCTTCCCTCAAAGAGGTGAAATGACAGAAATATGATCTGGAGAACTTTGGATGATTCTCTTCGCAGATACCCATAACCACCGTGAGTATGATGATTCAACCTGAAACTGGTTCTAGTTTCTGGATGTTGCAGAAAGTGGAAAGGGAAAAAAACAAGAGTTTTAAGAGGCAGGGCTCAACTCCTATCCTGCCCTCCTATTACAACGTCGAAGCACTGATGACATCTCGGCAGTTCTTGACCATTTGCCTCCAAGTACCAATATGAGTGCTGCAGCTCGAGGAGGGAAATGATACCTTAAAGCTCCAATTACACCCCCCTCCAATCCCTCCCCAGGCTTGGATCAGCAGTACAGACAGCCTTGTGCATCTTCAGCCTAGGACAGATGTTACTCAACTGGACATACACTTGAGTTTTAAGAGGTGATGTCCATATTTATAATTTATTCTTGGTACATAAGGGTTGCCTGTACTCAAGACTGGAGTCCTTTGGCAAGCACGGTTTTTTTGTTGTTGTTGGGATTGGGTTTTTTTTTTTTTGGGGGGGGGAGGAAGAGGGGAAAGAGATCACACATGCTGCAATGCCCTCGTGTTCCTGTACGAGACAGAGACTGCAGTGAGCGCAACCAGAAAGCACCCAGTTCTTTCTCCAGCACAGAACCCAGTTTTCCAAAGGATTTCAAAGTCGAGAGGAAGGAGAGCAGGCTGTGCAACAAACAAAACACAAGAAAGTGCCAGTTGCTGCACAAGTGCTTGTCCGAGTACCTGTTCTATTTTTCATGATCCGAGCAATGAACTGATCTAAACACACCATATAAAACTGCTTTGCTAAAAGTAGCACCTGCTCTGGACTCACCCACTAATGAATAGCTTTAGTAAGAGTATGGATGGAGTGCTGGGAGATGACCCTGGGGATGTTTCCCAAGGAAACAGCTTGCGTGCTACTGGAGCAGACTCTAGAGCTGGAGGATCCCTAGTTCCTAATAGTTTGATACAGCCCACAATCCATTTAGAAATCTTTGGGTAGAAGGCCTTTCACCTGTTGGGGAAGGGGATCCTCAGGGAAGCCCTAAAGGCAAAAAACTAAGGCCCCACACAAACAAGAAGGGCATACAGCTTAGATTCTTCAAGCATGAAATTTGGGAAAGAAGGTACATAGAATTACATATCAATCACTTTTGGCAGAAACACTTGGTGTAGCCACTAAGACAGCTTATCTGTATGCAGGACTTGCCTTCCTTGTGAACATGTATACCCCTACCCTCCTCCTATCTGAAGTGACTGTTAAGAGACTATGATGCCCTAAGGGCTCAAAGAGGGGATCTCTGAGGTGCACTAGCAAAACTGAGGTTACATAGGGGGAGGAGGAGGAGCGGGGTATTGGCAACAGTCCTGGTAGAAAAACTTTAATAAGAACCCTAAGTCAATGGTTCTCAAAATTTTTGGACTCAAGGCACCCTGTGGAAAATGCCACCTCTTAGTTTTCACTAATTTTTTGACTATGGAAAAATCTAGATCAGTTTTTCTGCTGCAAAGAACTAAGACCACAACAGATTAGAACGTTTCTGGCGCTATGAATTCCTATCTGAAATCTCTGGGTTTCTTTTGTGAATCGTGTTTCACACCTAATACTAACATTGCATGCTACCTCACGGCACCCTTGAAAGGCTCTCGAGGCACCTACCCTGGTTGAGAATTGCTGCTGCAAGGGTTCTTGACAGAGGTGACAAATATTACCATGCCCTTATAGCAAGGTGGGAAAAATGTTAATAGCTATAAGATATATCCCTAGAACTAACACAGCACCAGAGGTCTTTAGTGAGAGCAGATAACTTAAAACAGTAGACGTCTGCATCCCAAAACACTTTTTAACCAAGATGACATTCACATGTTGTCAGATTTTGGAAGTATGGGCTCATGTAGGAAACGGTTCCCTTGGTCTGAGGCAACACATCTGGAATTAGAGATACCAGTTTTGTAGGATGGATCAGTAATCGCATCAGCTCTAGCTAACAGAACTGCTGTGGCCTGCAGATCATCAGGGTGACCTTGGCTTATCTGATCTTTTTAACTATCTTTGGGAGCAGCAAAACTGTTGCATGAATAAATGTGAAAGTGATTCAGGGCTCTAGTTCTGAACGGGACAAAAAAACTGACTTGTCTTTTTCCTATTTTTACAAACAGGTTCATCGATGGATAATGCTATTTTTTGGAAACTAATGTAGTTACTAAAGGGTCACTTGTCTCTATACTCCAGTGAAGATGACCCAAACTGTCTTCCAGAGTTGTCTGCAGACCTGGAAATTTAATTGCTGCAAGAAACATCCAATGTTGAACATAGCAGTTTCATAACTAACTGCATCTTGGCACAATGGAGATGTTCTACATATATACAGGAGAAGCTCAATCATGACAATTGTGCATCAGTCATGAACTGAATGGACTGGAATAGTTCGTTAACTTCACCAAGTTCTGTTTTTGTGGAGAAAAGTTTCCCTACAAGTCTGTTTGTCTCCTCCTTAAAAGTGGTCTAAGCACCTTCTCCGGGCCCCAAAAGTAATATATTTGTTACTGGCTTGGTTGGAAGGTACGGTGAGAAAGGAACATCTCTGCACAACTTGTTGGTCTTCCTGTTTAACAAGAACAGACCATCTTGTTTAATTAACAGAACATGACCAAACTGTGCACACTCAGTACATAAGTGGATTTTATCAGCCATGCAGGCTAAGAGGGAGGCGTACACCCAATGGAAGGGAAGGGCCATCACCAGGGAGGACTATACCTCGGTTGCTCGGGGGCGGCTGCAGGGGGTGGTCAGGAAGGCCAAGGCGGAGATGGGACTGGGACTAGCTACCTGGATCAAGGACAACAAGTCCTTTTTTAAATACATAGGGGGCAAAAAGAAGGTACCAGGTAACGTGGGGCCTCTGCAAGATGCTAGGAAATCTGGTTGTCACACCAGACGACAAGGCTAACCTATTTAACAATTTCTTTGCCTCCATTTTCCTGAGCAGGGACCAGACCAGCCTGTCCGCCGGGACCCCCTCAGGCCCCGGGGGAGGCACACCCAGGCCTAAGATCAGTGAGGATCTAGTCAGGGAACTTCTGGTGGAGCTGGACGTATTTAAATCAGCTGGTCCTGACGATCTCCACCCCAGAGTGCTGAGGGAATAAGCAAAGGTCATTGCGGGACCCTGGCACAGCTTTATGAGCACTCATGGTGCTCTGGTGTGGTGCCAGAGGACTGGAAAAGGGCCAATGTGGTTCCCATTTTCCAAAAAGGGAGGAAGGAGGACTCAGGAAACTATAGGCCAGTTAGTCTTACCTTGATCTTGGGTAACCTTTTTGAGAGAATTATCCTGGCGCATGTTCACGAGGGGCAGCAGGGCAGGTTATGCTTAGGGGCAACCAACACGGGTTCATTACAGGCAGGTCCTGTCAGACCAACCTGGTGGCCTTCTATGACCAGGTCACAAAATCCTTAGACGCAGGGGTAGCAGTGGACGTAGTCTTTCTGGACTTCAGGAAGGCCTTCGACACTGTCTCTCACCCCATTCTCATTAATAAACTAGGGAACTGTGGCGTCGACACCTACACAGTCAAATGGGTCGCTAACTGGCTGGAGGGCCACACCCAGAGAGTGGTGGTGGATGGGTCATTTTCGACCTGGAGGGATGTGGGCAGTGGGGTTCCCCAGGGCTCGGTCCTTGGACCCATGCTGTTCAACATCTTCATCAGTGACCTGGACAAGGGGGTAAAAAGCACCCTATTCAAATTTGCTGATGACACTAAGATGTGGGGGGAAGTGGGCAGGCTAGAAGGGAGGAATAGGCTGCAATCGGACCTAGACAGGTTACAGGGGTGGGCAGATGAGAACAGGATGGGTTTCAAGACTGACAAGTGCAAGGTGCTGCACCTGGGGGAGGAAGAACCAGCAGCAGACCTACAGGCTGGGGGACTCCCTTCTTGTCAGTGCAGAGGCAGAAAAGGATCTTGGAGTCAGTATTGATGCCAAAATGAACATGGGCCGACAGTGTGGGGATGCAGTCAGGAAGGCCAACCACACCTTGTCAGGCATCCACAGATGCATCTCGAGCAGGTCCAAGGAGGTGATCCTCTCCCTCTGTGCGGCACTGGTCAGGCCGCAGTTGGAGTTCTGTGTCCAGTTCTGGGCGCCGCACTTCAGGAGGGATGTGGACAGTATTGAGAGGGTTCAGAGGAGGGCCATCCGCATGATCAGAGGGCAGCAGGGCAAGCCCTACGAGGAGAGGCTAAGGGAACTGAACCCGTTCAGCCTCCATAAGAGAAGGCTGAGAGGGGACCTAGTGGCCTGTTACAAACTAATCAGAGGGGACCAGCAGGTATTGGGGGAGTCCCTGTTCCCCCGAGCAGTACCAGGAGTGACAAGAAATAACGGTCACAAGCTGGCAGAGGGTAGATTCAGACTAGACATCAGGAGGTGCTACTTCACTGTCAGGGCAGCTAGGACCTGGAACCAACTTCCAAGTGAAGTGGTGCTGGCTCCTCCCCTGGGGGTCTTTAAGTGGAGGTTAGATGAACACCTTGCTGGGGTCGTTTGACCCCAGTACTTTTTCCTGCCATGACAGGGGTCAGACTTGATGATCTGCTCAGGTCCCTTCCAACCCTACCAACTATGAAACTAAGTAGTGTGCGTATACCTTGGCTAACTTCACAATGAACAAGCAGGAGGACCCGTGACCCAGCAGAGTTCTTACTGGTGTTTTAACATTTATGCGAAGCTGCTGGCTGAGGGTGGACATTAAAGTTGTCCTGAGGCTAATATGCTAATCTTGGAGTCCAAAATGCCCCCTATGAATTGTATCCAGTATATCGGGGTCAAAATGGACTTTTTTTGAGACTTCTAGACTTAGGGACTGATGAGATGAAGACCATGATAGATGGAGCTCTGCACACAAGGCTGAGATTTCTCTTTGAAGTCAGTCATCAAGGTACAGAAACTGTAGTCTTCCATCCCTTTTAAACACAGCTACTATTGATGGCACCAAGCACGACTGGTGATGCAGAGAAGTGGAACGCTGCACTGGTAAAAAAGATGTTTTAATATTAAATGTTTGACAGCATCACTAACACTTTACTGATGCAAACTGTGTGCGCATTCAAAAGACAACCAGTACATGACACTTCTGATATTACCTTAACTAGGCTTATTTTGTTAGGTACCCAGATATTCATATATAGATAACATGCAGAGGCCCCGTTCAGGACCAAGGGTTACTCCTGTTCAGCGCATACTGCAAAAATAGGATTTCTGCCAGATGTTGATAGCCTAACTGAGACAAAATGCAAACTGGAAAGGAACAGGAAGGAGAACTGCTGATAAGGACACATGTTTATAATGGCTCCTCCAAGTAGTGAGCTCTGAAGATACTTTGTGCCAACATCCTAAACAAAATGAGGAAGTAGGAACCACAACAAATCCCAATAACTAAGTTATTCATGGTGTCCACATATTGTAGGGCATGTACAACTGTGACACATATCAAAGATATCTGTACTTATGCATGTATAAACACACACAGAATTCAACCATCATTTTGTAGCTCCTATATAGCCTAACTCCTGTCTAAGCCAAAGCCTCCCACTTCTTCTCCAGGTCACAAGAGCAATAAATACTTCATGAATACAAACTAACCGCTGACGTCATTACTTTTTAAAGTGATCATAAGGCAGTAAAAGCTTTCCAAATTGGTGCTACAGAATATCATACACTCTCAGAGTTTGGACTCTCCATGCAATGTGGCTGTTTTTCCTAAACACTGTACTTCTAATTTCCCCAAAAGGTACCTGAAGTGACTAGGTGGATCTCAGAATTGATACAAGATTCAGAGCATTTTACTTTTAGACTGCTGGTTCACATACAAGTGCCTGTTTACAGTCAATGCTTGATATGGTTGGGTGTGTGGCATAGGGAGTTGCAATCCAGTTCCTCACCAGGCTAAAGTTAATGATGAAAAAAAATAAAAAAAAAAATTGGCTCTCACCAGCCTTCTCACTAGCTGCTGATGTAGAAAAGGCAAGTATGAATGGGAACAGCAACAACTTGCCTCACACCTGAAGAGGAAAAGCTCCACTGACACCCACACTGTTTTCTGGTCCTTTAAGAGAAGCTTTTATATATATTTCCAGAACCACTAAATTTAACCAGGTTTTCAAAACTGGCACCTGTTCTAGAGACTTCTAACTCTTACCTGGATGTTCCACCAGGAAAAACTGAAGTTTTTATGAACAGATTAGCACCACCAAATGTCAAAGATTTTACTTAGGAATAGAACATTGGACTACAGGTTCTTTAAAAACATCACCACACAGCTAGAGACAGTCTCTTAACTAACTGCACCTTGCCAAATAGGGAAAGATGGGGCACAATAGGCAGGAAAGACCTGTTTTTAGCTTTATGATGGAGAAAGGCATCCCAAAAAATGGGTTGCCTACCAGACTGTTCCTGCTTGCTTTTAAGGTGAGAAACAGAGGGCATGTCTGAGCAGGACAGCCAATTCAAAACTAATAAAATATCATGAGAGCCACGAGAGTGATAGTTGGGCTGTTATCCAGGGAAGGGATTTTCAGATTCTTGAAAACTTAACATGTATTCAACTTCAGTAACTAGTTACTATTCAGGAAAAAAGAAAGCCCATAACCCTTGTTCCTTCAGTGAAAGGTCTGGAGTTCAAAACAAGCATCTCTGAGTCTTCCAACAAAACCAGGAAGGAATAAACTGAACACCTATTGTATTTAGGGTAAAAAATAAGTCACATTCTATATGTCCACATTAATGAAGCAGAAAATAAAGGAAGAAGCAGAATGTTTTCTTAAAAAAAAAGAAAAAGTTACTTCCAAGTCACCTAAAATCAGGGCTGTCCAACTTTTAAGCAGCTGGGAGCCTGCATGTTGTGGAAGCTGCCCCAGCAGGGGTTGTACACCCTGGGGGCCACACTAGTATGAACCATGGGCCCTCAGGTGGCCCTTCCGGCTGCACAGAGCTGGCAGCTGGTTCCCTTGCTCCCCCCTGCACTGAGCAAACAAGCAGACCTTCCCATACCAAGCATGCTGGCAGCTCCCACCTCAGTTCCCTGGCCAAGGGCTCCACCACTGCACCATGCCACAAGCTCCCCTGGTGCCATCCCACTTCCTGGGGTGCTGGCAGACAGGGAAAGCCAGAGGGAGAGAGGGGAAGCCCAGTATCCTGGCTGCTGCTGCTCCAGGGGCTGTGGGGGGACCGGTGGCTGGGTGGGAGCCTATGGGCTATAGCTGAACCCCTTGCAGGCTACGTGCATCCTGTGGGCTGCCAGTTGGACAGCCCTGACCACATGGATACACTAGGCAACACTCAATAACGTTTACAACAGATACGATTTTCAAAGGTGCTTTCCATGCAAGCAGCTGTCACTGAAGCCAATGGGTACCGACCATCTCTGAAAGTCAAACCACTCATTCAGTTGAAAATACATGAGACCTAGTTCTTGATGCTGAAATCTGAAACCTCTGATCTTTATGCCCAGCAACCCATCTGTACAGGTACAAAGCTTCCTTACCTTACTGGAGTTTTGTGATGACAAAACCATAAATACTTGTGAGGTTGTCACATGGAGGACAGGTGAAAAAAACAAAACAAAACAACAGCTTCTGAGTAATTAACTGACAAATTCAAATCCGCGCCCTTTTAAAGGAAAGTTTCTGGCTCTTAGAACGTTAACTGTGTGCATGTTTTACAAGAGCAGAAACTACGCTTGATCTGAGCCGAAAGGCCTACTACACTTGGGCGAAGTACAGACACTCAAAAAGGCTGAGGTGGAATCGATCTAAGTTACGCGATTTTCTGTAAGCAGCGTAGTTAGATCGGCAGTGAACAGATCAAACATTCACCTTTCGGTTTGGGGAGGAATCTTAGATTGGGTTCTGCCATTTTTAAACCAGTCTGTGTTCTGAACTTCTGTTCTGCTACAGGCGTAGACCGGTTTCTGATCACTACGGGTGCAAGATAAAGATTTTTTTGTCTGATACCGACGGCCAATTAACCAGTCAAATTGGCCAATGCCGATACGCAGCCTGGCAGCTTGGAGAGCAGTGTCTGGCAGGTAAATCGGGGAGGGGGGTGTGTAGGTGCAGATCAAGCCCCTGTGGTGAGGGAGGGAGTGGGGCTGGGGCAGACGCAGGCACTGCCCAGCAAGGGCAGGGTGTGGGATGGAACATGGGGACATTGCCCCCATTACTGCATGCACCCCAAGGGGAGGCATAGGGGGCATGTGCTCCCTGGATTTGTGTGAGGGGCAAGGGTGGGCTGCACACTGTAGGCTCAGGGCCAGGTGCTGTGCCAGCCTCTTCCCAACCCGGGGATGGGGGTGCGAAGGAAGGGGCACTGGGCTGACCTGAGGCTGCACTTGGGGTGGGTGGCAGCAGCAGTGCTGATAGGGGAGGCCATGGGGGAGGGCTAGTCACCCCAAAATTCACCATAGCCACCCCATAGCCCCCTTCCCAATGCTACCACTGCCCCCCCACCCAGAGTGCAGCCCTGGCTCAGCCCCCAGGATGAAATTAGTGCAGCCCCTGGCCCCAAATCTGCAGCAGGCAGCCTGTCTTCACCCCACACACAAGTCTAGGGGGGCATGTGCACACAGAGCTGCCCCCCCACCCAGACAAGCTACCCATAGCTCCATCCCATGTCCTGCCCTAGCTGGGCAGTCCCCCAAGCCCTAGTCCCACTCCCTCCCTCACCACAGGGGTCTCTATCTGCCCCTTCCCCCCACCCCACAGACTTACTAGCCAGATGCTGCTCTCAAGCTGCCAGGCTGCACTCCTGGCCATGTGCACACAATATTTATCAGTGACACTACTGGCTGCGCTGGCCAAAAAAGGCTGATTGCCAATAATGTCAATTTTCCTTTTATCAGGGCCAATCTGATATATTGGTGCACCGTTAATGATCACTTATACCGGTAAAGGTGTAATAGCTGTACCTGACCTTGATCTTAGCTGAAGTCCAATTTTACAACTAACTAACTGGTATGTGTCTGATGTGCAGGGCTTAGCTATCAGTACAACTCTGAGTAACAGCAAGATGACTATTGAAGCTTAAAAACAAAGTTGCGAGCTGGAAACTTCTATACATACCAGATTTCTACCTCCAAAAGGTAAACACTGTTTTAATTTCTTGAATTAGAAGCCTTACGTATAATTAGTCGGGATCACCATCCAACTAAGTTATCTGAACTCTGGCACATAGTTTTCCAGTTTCATTTTCTGCCCATGCCTTTCAATTTAGCTTCACCAACAGCTGCTAAAATACCGGACAGGTAGACTCCTGAAAGTTGAGTACTCAAAATAACCCACAACTTTCTGGAAGAAAACCGTAAGAATCTCATAAGTCACAAACAGCGCTCAGTAATTTTTAATTGTTTGCTGAGCACCGCTAAAAATAAGCTATATAGAAAGGATCAAAAGGCAAATAACGGAAACCATTAAGTTCCTGACAAAAGCACCATGAAAGATTATCTCAGGGAAAAAGACAGAAAATGTTATTTTTCAAGTAGATTTTTGCCAAGCTGCAGTTTCAAATCCAACATCAACAGCTGCCTGCTGAAAGTTACTTTGTGATAGACACTGAAGTTAAAGGAAACTTTTAAAGAAAAAAAAGTTCAGTTAACCTTAGAAAAAGCCCTAAAGCTGAATCCATTCAACTACAGGTTTCCCCTCGCTTTATGTGGGTTTTGCATGTGCGAATTAGCTCTTATGCGATGAGCCTTTTTATACCAAAAATTCGTTATACACCAGGAAAATTCACTCTTATGCAATTGGTGTGGTGGAAGCCTGCAGTCAGCTCCTTTGTGCAGTGCATTGTGGGAGTGACGCGCACCAAAATATAGTTTCTCTTGTGGATCTGTGCTTCTCGCTCCTTGTGTGCGACACGTTTCTGTAGTTGCCACCCCCATGATGATAGTGCCCTGTGCTTGTGTGTACTGCCTCTGATGGCGAGTCCCAAAATGGTCTTGTTAAAGTGGTAAAAATGGGTCTGGGGGTCAGCACAGCAGAGGTCTTGGAACATATCCCGATTTATTACACTGTAACACGCTCTTTTTATGCAAATTTGAGTTACATGCTGTTTTCCAGGAATGCATGCACAAGCGCTGCATGCCCCGGGAGGCCGGGGGAGCACAGCGACTGCCTGCACGCGGCGGCGGCCGTGTTGGCGGCAAGCAGGGAGCTTCCGCAGGGACCGCCGGCAGTGTTGACAACGAGGGTGGCGAGCAGCAACCCCCCACATTGAGTCGTTGGTGCTTTTTGCAGCGGCGCACCGCCGATCTCAGGGGGCGCACGTGCACCCACGTGTCCCTCCTACGTGTCACCAACGAAGACACATGCACCATAAAGCGAGGGAACCCTGCAGTCGAAGAGACTTCCTTAGCGACAGAGGTGGCCAATCCTCCAGCTACCGACAACTTCCCTCCTGCTGTCCTATGCCCCTTCGCGGTTACTCCCAACTTCCCCCAAACTCCTTCCGAGGGAAGCGCCTCGGCGCTGAAGCATTTGGAGCCTGGAGCAGATCCGACGCAGCCGTCCGAGTGCCGATGCCTCGGCTACGACCTGCGCCCTCGCTGCCCGGCTATTAGGATGCAGGGCAGGGAAGGAGACCTAAACCTGTCTCCCCACTGCCGGGTGCTACCAAGGCGGGTCGCCCCGCGGGGCCTCGAGGCAAGGGCAGCGCCCAGCCCACGTGCCAGCCCCTCCCCTCCGCCCCGCCGCGCCTGCGCAATGGCGGCCGGCCGGGAGGAGACGGGTGGGGGGGGCTCACCCGTTCTTGAGGTCGACCTCCAGGATCTTGCCGTAGCCCTTGAAGAACCGCTCCACGTCGCGCTCCCGCGCCTGGTAGCTGAGGCGCCCGATGTAGACCCGCGGCATCTCCCCGGCGCGGCGGCGGCTGACGGGGCCTGCGGCCGGCGGCGGAGCACGCACGCGAGGGGCGGGGCGCCGGGGCCGCGTCACCGCCGCGCGGGGAGACTTGGGGCGCCGTCACGCCAGGCCCCGCCCCCCGAACCCTTAAAAGGGCCGCGGCGCTGGGGCTGGGTCGTGCCCTCTTGTGGCGCAGCGACGTCGCGGGGGAGGTGGCCAATGGGGTCGCGTGGCTGGGGCATGGCGGAGGGAGGGGGAGGTTTCATGGCCGCCTGCTACCCAGAATTCCCCGCGGTGCCCAGTGAGCCTTGTGGAGAGGGGCCCACAATGTCCGGGGGGTGAGGTGGGAGGTGAGGTCACCATTGGCTGCCCCAGTGGAAGGTTGTGATGTCACCAAGTGGTGCACTGATGTCACCCACTGTAGTGGTCTCATCACTCGGTCCCGCCCATGCGCCGCCGTTGGCCTCAAAACAGACATCCCCTGTTCCAGACGCAGGCTGTTTGCCTTCCTCGCTCCCCGCTGAGTTCATTAGGGGTGATGCAGCTTGTTGGCCCGCGGGCCTGGGCTTGAGACGCGCTGGATATTTCCACCCGCAGCAACGCGGACGGGAAGGAAAGCTTTGCAGCCCCCGGGGAATTCCAGCTCGGTCTGGAGCGCTGAAGTCCTAAGTCCTGGCCCTGATCAAACTGGAAATGCTGCGGAGTAAAGTTTCTGCCGACCAGTTACCACCTGAAGATGATACTGAAAACTGGGTGGAGGATTTTGGAGCTGGTGGGCAATGATGGGATCTATTTTGGGGCCTCCACCTGCAATAACTATCCGGTAGATGTGATAGAAGCACTGATCCAAAGTCCGTTCAGACCAACGGGAAAACATCCATTAATTTGAGCCGGTTCTGGGTAATTTCTTCAGCCGGCGGAGTGACTGGAAGAGACATTTGTAAATAAATCTCCATTCAGCCGATACTCTATTCAGAAAACTGTGGTGGATGATTCACCAAATCTATCTGAATTAGCAATAATCGCGCCTCGGATTAACCTCATTGGCTACGATACTGCCACTGCGCAAATTCTATCTGAATTTGACACGATGAATTAACCTGATGTCTTGATCGAGGGAAGAGTGCAGAGAATGAAAGGGGCAGGGCACATCCGGAGACCCAACGAGAGAAGGCATGTGAGGCTAATTGTGGAAGATGAAGTGGATGGTATCAGACCTTGAGGTAGACCAAGGCAATGATGGGAAGATAACATAAAAACTGATCTGGAAGGGATCGGCGAAGATACAACCAGGTGCAAGGAGATTGCCCAAAATAGGAGGAGATGTAGTTAAAGCAGTTATAGGCCCTTGAGGCATGCGAGACGAGAGAGAGAGAAGCTTAAACTTTAATGGTTTATTGCACGGATGTCAAACGTATCCCAACCCGGCAGGTCTCCTTGCAGGTGAGATCCAGACACGGTGGTGGAGCAAGTGGTAGCAGCAGTCGTGCAGGGATTAACGTCGCTGTTGCTCCCTTCCCAACACATGGACTCAACAGGCTCCAGACCTGGGATTTTAGTGGTGGGTCTGGCCCTGCTCATCCTGTCTCTGAATTTTTGGCCCCTCTGGAAGCCCTGCAGGCCAGATGACACAGCTTCATGGCTGGACCCAGTCCGCTGGCTGCACATTTGACATCCCTTGTTTATTAGTGTGGTCCAAGCTGGAGATAGCCCTGATGGCCTCCAATTATCCTCTCAAAAGACACAAGCAAGCAGTGTGAGTTTCCTCATCAGTTAGTGGGAAACGATTGTAGCCTAGTGGGATCCTGTCTGGAGGTGACATGAGAATTCGCAAGGGTTAGGTTAAAAACCAAAAAAGGTATTTAGAATCTGGGCCTCAGGCTCTAAGCCCTTTCAGTCGTGAATCAGCCTGCTCAGGATGCTGAGGGGGACGTCCTTTGTCACCAGGTATTTTGAAGATATTCTTGTCTGCCATGCTGAGATTATCCAAACTCATTTGAGGGAAGGGTCACAAAACAATCACCAGTAAGATGGCTTGGTCAGTGAGGGCTAGTTAAACTGACAGGGTGAAGCAATTTAAATAAAAGCAATTTAATTAGCAAGCAGGAAATCTTGATTTAAATAATTGATTTTCATCTTGTTTGACATATGTACTTTTCAGCTGTTTTTCTAAAGAAAAGTCGAGCCTCATTGTTCAGTATAATTTAGTACTACTTTTCACTAACCTGGATGTTCAACTAGGTCTGTACGCAATTATGTAAAGAGGGATGGATATATATAGCTTAACATATGTTATTCAATCTTTTTTGCTTTTAGTATTGTGTTTTAAAATGAATGCATTTCTGATTAGAAGATGATCTTTTTTACATGTGATCTGTATCTAGCTCTGTCTGGAATGAAGTTGTAATTTTATACAAAATGCACAAACAGCATTTCGAAATGCATTGGGTGAGTGATATTACCATACAAGGGTTGGATAAATACAACAAAAGTGTGCATTTTGCAATAACTAACTTATTAAAACAAGGAAGTATTATTTTAGTCAATGAATTGAACTATTTGTTTCTGGTCACTGGGTCCTTCAAGTTTTTAGAATTGGTAAATCTTATCTCACACCTCATTTTTTCCCCTAGATTGGAGGTGGCAAACAAGCCTTCTCAGTTTCCCAACTCCTGGTAAAGTAGGCATTGAATTTAACTAGTTGAATACATTGAAATGAAAAAAAAATACTTTCTCTGGACTGATACCAGAAACTGCTGTTAGCTGTCAAAAGCTAGTTTAATATTTCCATAAATCCTGATCCTTGGTGCCTAATCAGTGACTTTCACCAGTTTTTAACTTTGCTTAAAACTTTGGCAGCAAATATGGGCTGCTTGAATACTTAAAAAAAAATTTAAATAGGTTTAGTAAGCTTAGGTTTTAGCATAAGGTTTTTTTGCTTTAAAAAAAATCATTTTCGTCCATTCTGTGAACTACGGGCAATTTAAGGTCTGATCCTGAGGGATGGTTGAGGTTGTCATTTTTCCTGTCACTTTCCAGACTACAAACCTAATTGGCATTGACTTTGCCTGTGTACTAACCTGGGCGATGGATTGAATACTAGAATAGAGCAGGCTGATGCATATGTTTGCAGAGAAATCTGAATCCTCTTATGATAAATCCAGAGCAGATTCTGCCTATTATATGTCAGCTCCGCTTTGCAAAAGCTAAGGCTGAAAGAACTGACCAACGCAGCAAAAGATATGCTTGTGTTTATTATTACAATGACTTCCTGTGTATGCTTTCTATCACTATTCACTCCAAAAGAGTCACCTCATCCACCATTAAAATCCACCAGTTTCTCTAAGGAGAAACAGCAGCATATATTAAATTCCAGAGCACATACTAAAATAACATGGTTTTCAGTTCACCATAACTGGTCAGACTCTTGAGTTTGTACATCATTTGGAAGCTGTATGAGATATATACAGCTCTTACCTGGGGCAGCCCTCTCCTTGGACTGTAACCTTGTCGTGGTGGAGAGGCTTGTGTGTTCCATTGACCCTCAGAGCTGTCGTTTGGAGTCTTGTATTCCTGATAGGGTCTTCCCTGGCAAACAGGTTTGAGGCGAGGTCCCAGACTAACCATGGTCCAAACTCCAGAAGACCCCAACGGCAGAACAGGCATACTTGAGGACCTTCTGGTTCTCTGCAGCTGTAAAGGTGGATGAAGGCTGCAGCCGGATGGAGGTCTCCAGTTGTCTTGAACATCCTTGCCACTAGGTTCAGGGCTCCTTCCTGTCAAGTTTGTGTGGCTGTTGCTTGCGCACCAGCTTCCCTGTGTTAAAAGATGTCATGTGCAGGCCTCTGCCAGGGATGTTAACATCTCCCACAAACCAAGTCCTGCACTGATGGATGAGTGGCAGTGGGGACAGGAACAGTGATCTCTGGAAGTCCCTAGTCACAAATCTGCATGTAGGCGATAGTCATGTGATGGTTGTTTTGCACTTACTGAGACAGAAGTACAATTCGGCAGCTGTGGCCATGACTGAGCAGTCCTTTAGGATCCCCTCTGCTCACCCAGAATGAGGAAGGGGCTAGAAAAGGTGCCCTAAACATAGGCTGTATCAAACTGCACTGGCTGGATTGCTGCATCCAGTGGGATCGCTCTATTTACTGCTGAAACCAACAAAATAAAGTACTGAAATTTGCCACACAGAATGTCTGCACTCATGGACTCCCCAGACAGTGAGTGTCCTGAAAGAAGAACTGCCATAGTAGCTAGAGAACTTTTAAGATAAGGCATTGATATTGCTGCCCTAAGTGAGACCCACCAGGCAACTGAAGGCTAGCTGAAAGAAGGAGGTGGCTACACCTTTTTTTGGAAAGGAAAGTCACCTGAAGAGGTGTGTATGTGGTAGCCATGTTGGTCTGAGACAAAAAGAAATGCAAAAAATCTAGAATTTGTGGTTCCAAAACAATACCTTTTGTTAGACCAACTGAGAAATTGCAAAAAAAATCTTTTTCTTCAATTTCACCTGAAATATCAGTTGAAGAGAGGTGCATTCATGGGGTTGACTTTGCCATCAAGACCAAGATTGTCAGTCAGCTTTCAGAACTCCCTGTGGGCATTAATGAATGCCCTATGACTCTCTACCTCAAGCTCAGTAACAACCAGTATGCTATGGTCATCAGCAGGGATCCAGGTTTTCCTTTTCCCATGGAAAAATGGGAAAAAATGTGAATTTTCCCTTTTAACTGAGAAAAACATGGATTTCACATTTTAACAGAGAAGCACACGGATTTTCCACTTTTGGCAAGAGCTCTCTGGAGGCTGGCAGTTCTAGCCTTCAAGGGGCTGGAGGGAGTGGGAGGAGGGCGGTCAGGCAGGGGACACCATGTGCATGTGTGCGCTCATACATGGACATGGTTGCCAGGCAGCCTGGAGAGAAGCTCTTGCAGGTAAGTCTGGTGTGGGGGATTGAGGAAGGGAGGGAGGGAGTGAGTTGGGCAGGGCTGGGGCTGGGACTCCTGCCCACCTGGGTGGTGTGTGGGGTTTAGGACCCAGGGCCATGCATGGCTGCAAGGCCCTGGCAGGGATCGGAATGGGGCTGTGGATGGCTCATTCGGGGGGTGGGACTGTTTCTCTGCTGCTGCCCGCACTCCCAGGGAGGAAGGGGGGGCACGTGCCCCCCAGATCTGTGTATGGGGCAGGGGAAGGCTGCCTGCTGCAGACTCAGGCTCCCTACCTTGCTGCCCTGACCCCGGGGCCTCTGCAGCCCAGCGAGTG